>NW_028243503.1:0-314849 GCF_964263255.1 Lissotriton vulgaris | reverse complement strand
TGAGAGCCTGAGAGGCTTGGGCCGCATTCTTGTTTTAGAGCCCAGAGAGGCTCCGGGCTCCGTGGTTACTTAGAGCCACGAGGGCTCCAGAGGAGGCATTATTGATTTGTAGGGCCCAGAGGGGCTCAGGGGGCATTATGTATTCAGAGCCCTAAGAGAGACTTGAGGTGTCAGATTTGTTTTAGAGTCCAGCGAGGCTCTTGGGAGGACAGTCAATTGGTTTGTGCAGAGCCTGGCACCATTGTTTCCCCCAGTTGCCCAGCACTTTGTGGGCAACTGCTACGTTTAGGCACCCCAGACACTGGGACACAGGGCTTCCTAGCCCCAACAAGGCCAGTTGGCCTAGGGACCGTCACAGGTGGTGACTAATGTGAATTTCTGCGCAATTGTGTTCTTTTCCCTACACCTCTGAATGTTTTTTAGGCATCATGTGTTTTAATGCGTCATGTGCCATGTTCTTACACCGCTGAATGTATTTTATGCATCATGTGTTTTCCTTCCCTACACCTCTTAATGTGTTGTGATGCATCATGTGTAATGTGCTTATATCCCCCAGGGAAACATGGCGGCCGCAGGCTAGGCACGGCTCGCACGCTCAGAGGCTGACTCCCGAGCCCCTCGCTGCTACGACGGTGAATTTGACTGCAATGCCGTATCTAAATGTATACTGAGTGACACCCGAGCGATACCTGTTGCGGAGCCTTGGGGGAACTTCAAATCATTTTTTTCACGATTCTTCGCGAAGGCGGCTACGGATGGTCCTGCCGCTTGCTCCGCTCGTCGCTGCCTCCAATTCTCCCCTCTGCTGGGTGCGGGCAGCCGTGGAGATTAGACGCGGCCGTGCGGCCGCTGCGAGGAATACACACACGGCGGCCGTAGTCGGAGGCGGGAGAGGAGGAGAAAAGAACCACTGAGAGCTGCTACCTCGACCGCTTTGGAAGCGGAGAAAGCGAACGCCACGATTGACGCTGAGAAGGCTGGTTTGTTCAACCACACGGGCCGGGACGTTTTCTCTCAAGAATCAAGTAAGCTCTTTTGTTTGTTTGGGGAGGCACCCAGCACAGATTCAAATAAAGAAGTGCAAGACATGCAAGATATACAAACGAGAGTCACTAGAAGTAAAACAAAAGGCAGGGATAAGGAAATTGTGCTGGAGGAAGACGTACTTCAACTCCCAGAGTGCACCTCGGAGGGAGCTAAAAAAAAAAGTCCAGGCACAAAAAAAAATTAGAACTAGTCAAAGACAGACATGCTACCCTAAAACAGCCTAAAAGCAAGAGTAAGAGCAAAAAATCAAAAGCTCCTGGGCACATAACTCCATCGTTGCGCTCATACTTTAGAGCTCTGCCACAAGTTTTACAGATCACACAAGATATGGCAGCAGCCTTGAAAACCCAAAATATATAGCAGGATAAACAATCTGAACATGGCGTGTCTGCCTCGAGATCAGATTTACCAAAGGCTATCCTGTCGGTGGGGGGACCATCAGAAGTTTCTGTGGAAGTGAGCCAGTCTACTCTGTCTGAAACAGAAACATATACAGAGTGCGCTGCAGATAGTCTAACAATTGCCCAATCAAAGGAAATATCAGAGAAAGAAACCTTAATAACAACTAAAACGGGCAAGAATAAAAAGGCAATCCCTCAAAACTTAGATCCAGTGCTTGGAAGTGCGCTTGAGGCAATAGTTTTCTCTATTTCAGAAATGAGAGAGGAGATAAGACAGGATTTTGCAATCTCTAAAACTAACCAAGCAGAGATTAGAGTTACTTGTGAAGAGTTGGGACAAAAAGTTGAAGGCCTTTGTGAGAGAACGGAGGTACTGGAAAGCTTAGTAGGCGTACTGACCACAAAACTGGAAGCGGCTAGATCCAAAATTCACACTCTCCAAAGAGACAGTGATGACATGAGAGAGAGAATTGAAGTTTTAGAAAATTACTCCAGACGTAACAATATTCGACTCCTTAAAATACGAGAGGGAAAGGAAGGTGGGGACCTTAAGGATTTCATTGTACATCTAATAAAAGATACACTCAACTTGGAAGAAACAGTTGAAGAGCTAAATAAAGATATCCAGCGAAAACATAGGGACCCGTTCCGCATGAATCCGGCAAGAACTAAACCAAGGAAAGTTCTAATCAACTTTTTGACATATGCTCTCAAAGTATTTTTTTTAAATCTTGCTCTAAAAGCTGGTTCAATAAAGGGTCCTGATTTCATCTTTGAGATACGATCGGACCTCTCAAAGACTACACTAGAGAGGCTATGGGAGCTGGGGCAACGTATGGACAAATTTAGATCACTTGGTGCGACGGTACAGATTCGATTTCCTGCGTTCCTCTGAATTATGTCTAATAACAAGATGCATAATGTTCATTCTATTCAAGATGCTGATGAACTACTTGATTCTATTAGGGATCACGCTCAAGCTCAGGCGCATAAAACAAACTAAGCAAGATAATTAATAGTCACAGGTTCAATGATATTTACATAATCCATAATCCAACAAAAAACAAAGAAGAAGGAGGGGAAAAAAGAAAAAACTAAAGGGAAAAACACATATATAGAAGGAGAAAAAAAAAGAGTAAGAATAGCACAAATATTCACTTTGAGTAAGATAATCGTATGCACGAAAATTCAACACACTAAATTCCCCCTCTTTCTATACAATGGTGACTTCTTACATTTATGGCTCAGATACGGCTACCTCTTCTTTTTCTTATGAAAAATGGTAGCAGTGGGGGGGGTCAAGGATAGGCTCCTGGTGGGCGGATATCTGGCTCAACACCAAGCCAGAATAAGTAAGGGGGGGTTTCCTAGGGGGGGAGAGGGGGAGGGGGGGCAAGAAAGCAAAAAATCCTCATTTGTCAGTTCAACTTAAGGTTCTAGAAACCAACCTTTCTCAAAACTTAATTATTAACATGCTAAATTCAGAAAATTATCGAATCTCAAAGGTAAAGAAAAAATGGAGATGGTAGGGGAGGAAGCTAATTTATGACAAATATAAATTTCATGTCCTGGAACGTCAATGGTCTGCGAGTGCGAGGAAGAAGAGACCGGATTCTACAATACCTGAGAGATTCGCAGGCGCAGATCATTGTGTTGCAGGAAACTCACCTTCTCAAATCAGAGGCTATTAACATATTAAAGAAACAAAGGTGGATAGATACATTTTGCTCCACTGATCATAATGCGAATGTAAGAGGGCTAATATTCAACTTCAAAAAATCTGTAAGAGCGCAAATTCTAGATTGTAAGGAAGACAAGACAGGAAGATCGCTGATAGTTAAAGTCTCTCTTGAGGGTCAGACTAGGATATTGATTGGTTATTATGGTCCTAATTCAGATGACCCATCACATCTGGACGCTGTAAGGAACCAATTAATATCAGCCCCGGAGCCAATAATCTGGATGGGAGATTTTAACATTGTTCTTGACCCAAGATTAGACAAATCGACCAAATCTAGAATTTCTAGCACCGTAAAATCGAGAAAAACCCTTAAATCAATCATGACACATCTAGGATTGGCGGACTTTTGGAGAGAAAGAGTGGGCAATAAGCCAGGAGTGTCCTTTAGAAACAGTCGTTTTAATCATAAATCCAGAATTGACTACGCTTTTTTCAGCTACTGTCTAAAGGACACCCTAATATCAATAGACTATCTACAGTCACATGTATCAGATCATTCCGCGCTAAAATTTACTTTGAAAACAGACAACCCAGTTAAACACCCATCCTGGTCTTTTGATCGGACCCTTTTGCTGGAGGAGGAAGAGGTCAAATTTCTGTCAGACGAGACCCTAACCTTTTTTGACATCAATAAAAATTCTGCTACCCCTACAGTGGTTTAGGAGACTTTTAAGGCCTTCCTAAGAGGGCAGATTACTAACAGAGCCTCTTATAGGCGGAAAATATATAATGCAAAAATTAGGACACTAGAAATGGATATGAAACTTCTAGAATTAAGGTTGGACCCGAATTTAGTAACATCTGCAGAACATGAAAAACTGGCCGAATTGAAAAATCAAATGGTAAACATTCTACAAGAAAGAATAAATAAAAGGTGGGAAGTGAGTTAATCCTCCCATTTCGAGTTCGGAGAAGCTGCAGGAAAAATATTGGCATGGAAAATAAAAGCTGATAAAGCCCTAAATTATATTAGAGAAATTAAGATAACAGGAGAGATTGAGACAAGATCAACCAATCAAAAAATAGGGAATGCCTTCTTTGAATTTTTTGAGGAAATTTACAAAGAAGATCTCCCCAATGACCAACAAGCAAGAGATAGGCGGTTAGATGCTATTACACTTCCAACTTTATCAACGAGTCAGAGTAAATTGTTAGAGAAGGAGATCTCTGTGGACGAAGTAATAAAAGCAATTTGCCACTCAAAAGAGGGAAAAGCGGCAGGGCCGGACGGTTTGCCCGGAGAAATTTGCTGATCCCTTGAACATATCATAGCTCCAGAGCTTTCGTACTTTTCAATGGTATTCTAATAGAGGGAGATCTGCCACCTAAATCCTGGGGAGAGGCCACAATAGTACTCATTCCTAAACCTGGAAAATCTCCATTACAGTGTGGGTCATATAGACCAATATCACTTCTTAATAGTGACTACAAAATATTCACAACTATTATCTCCACAAGATTGGCTAGCGTCATTAGTAATATTATCCACCCAGATCAAAAGGGATTTATCAAAGGTAGACAACTAGCGGAGTTAACTCATGAACTTGTGGGGGCCATAGATATCACTACTGCCGTCTCTGTACCCCTGGCTACTTTGACCCTAGACGCAACGAAAGCGTTTGACAGAGTCAATTGGCTCTATCTAAATGACGTATTAAAAAAATTCAACTGTGGGGAAGAGTTTTGTAGAACAATTAAACTACAATACAACACACCCTCTGCTAGGTTAATGATTAATGGGGGTTTGACCGATGCCGTTAACATATCTAGAGGTACAAGGCAGGGCTGCCCGCTTTCCCCTCTCCTTTTTAACTTGTACATCGAACCGTTCGCTCAACTTTTAAGGGACGAGGCTAATATTCCATCTTTTAGCTATGGAGAGTGGGAAAGGCGGGTAGCATTATACACAGATGATATTTTGGTCTTTACATCTGACCCAGTCAAGGCATTTCCAGTTATCATTGCACGTGCTGAAGATTTCGGTCATATTTCGGGCTACGACATTAACTCCAGCAAAATGGAGATAATGGTATAGAACGTTCCAAATATTCAGCTAGGGGCAAACATTTCAACATCTATGCGTTACTTAGGAATAAGAATAACCCAGAAAGTGGGCAATATCGGACAAACTAATCTAGAAAGAATACATATTGAGAGTAAAAAGCTTTTAAAATCCTGGTCACATCTACCGCTCTCCATAATGGGTAGAGTAAATCTAGTTAAAATGTGTATCCTCCCTAAGTTTACTTTTATTTTTAACACTATCCCAATCACATTTGAGCCGAAACAATTCGAAAAATCTCAAAGAGAAATTAACTCTTTTATATGGAATTATAAAACAACAAGAATAGCATGTAAAAAACTAAGAAGAAGAAGGGAAAAGGGGGGCCTTGCACTTTCGGACTTGTTGTACTATTCATGGGCCTTCCAGATGTCACACTCAAGAATGTTATTAAAAACGCCATCTAATCTTACTCCTAACTCTATGTACAAAGCAATATTACTGGGGACGAATTTAACACCAGAGGGCTTTATGTTTAAATTTGGAAGTCAGAAATTCTTCAGAAAAATTCAACTTAAAATGGCACAATCATGGGCTAAAAATTGGACTAACATAAGGAAATAAATTTGCCTGTCATATTATTCTAATTATTCCCCAATTTGGGACTCACCCGGCCTACCACCATGTTTGAAAGACAGCCTCTCCACTATCATAAAGCAAGCAGGTATTATAAGATGGGGTCAATTTTTTATAGACGGGAAATTAATAGCCTGGAACGAATTATACGAACTTGTAGGATTAGGGCTGTCAAGATTCAAATACATTCAATTAGACAGCTGGGCGAGATCACAGAGCCATATAGACACCAACATTGGGAAAATTAGCACACTAGAACAAATGCTGGTAGAACGACCCATTGGAGGGAAAGAAGTAGCTACATGGTATTGGCAGATGCTGGAGGAAAACGATGGGGAGTTTAAACTACCAGATGAGTTATGGGGAACAGCGATTAGCACTCCATGCGACGAGATATGGCAAAAATCTTGCGGATTATTGTACAAAATTGTAAAACCCGCATGATTAAGATGTAATCATCTCTTTTCAATTCATCATGCTTATATAACACCACTAAAACTGTCTAAATTCCTACCAGACAAAAAATGTAATAAATGTAACATGGTAGGTGCCAGTGACATACATATGTTCATAGAATGTCCTGACATTTCAAATTTTTGGGAAGAGGTGAAGAACACTCTAAATTCTATTCTACATACATCTCTGTCAATAACCCTTTCACTTGGGCTAGAAGAGAATATCAAGTGAAAGGCGAAATCTTTTCTTTTCTATGCAATCTTATTGGCGAGAAGACAAATTTCTATACAGTGGATAGAAAAAACACCCCCATTACATTCTCGGTGGCTTTCATCCCTATATGAAACTTCTAAAATGGACCTTAAAAGAACAGCTAGTAAGCACAATTTGGCCTCTTGGGACCCTTTAATTAACTGGAGGTGAACCCATTTTTTTTTGTTTTTTTTCCCCGGGTCAGATGATTATGCCATCAATGCTCCTGGACCAGGGCCACCCTAGAATCGATTTTGGTCCTACAGGTTGAAAAATACCTAGATGGAGTTAAAGATACCCTCGTTCTTCCTTGGGACATCTCTACCACCAGAAAATCAAATTACGTCTTTAAGTCGTGCAAGGTGGTTGGTATTACCCTTGTCGGTAAGGGAAGCCAAATGAGGACAAAAAAAAAATGTGCTTATACCCCTACAGGTACTGTGATACTTAGGTGGTTGTTTTTTCCTAGTACAGGGGTTGCTATTGAGGTCCTGGTTCCCTGCGTGACCTGTTCCTAAGGTGGTTAGGGTTGCGTAGGTGGTACTTACCTGTTACCAGTAGTTACTGGTTGTGTGCTTTATGTTCTATTCTGTGCTACAGTGATTTATATTCTATGTTCTAAGTGCTAATCCTACCAAGTGCTAAGTTCTAAAAGTGCTGATTCCTGACAGTGGTCCATGTGGCCCTGTCTTGTACATATCTCCTGTAAATTCTGCCCGTGCCTGTTGGCACATTGTAAAGTGTGTGTTTTTATCTAATGTGTTTTGGTATAATACAAAGGCTATTTTTATATATAACCTTGTGTGGAGTGTCCTTTGTGGTGGGCCTTGGGTGTTGTTGCTGGGGTGCGTGCGCAAATACTTAACTCACATAGCCTCCAAGTTTAGCCTTGCTGCTCGCGCCACGTTACCTAGAGGGTGAGCAGGGGTTATCTTGGCGTGTAACTTCCTTGCCCTGACTTAGGAGTGGTGGTCTCTAACTGACTTTGGTGCAAGCCCTGGCCAGCCAGGGATCCCATTTCTAACAGGTGTGCAGCAGTGTGAGGCGTGTAGCACTGTGAGTCGTGCGGTAGTGTGCAGCATGCAGCAGTGTGAGTAGTGCAGCAGTGTGCAGCATGCAGCAGTGTGAGGCATGCAGCAGTTTGAGGCATGCAGCAGTGTGAGGCATGCATCAGTGTGAGGCGTGCAGCAGTGTGAGGCATGCAGCAGTGTGAGGTGTGCAGCAGTGTGAGGCGTGCAGCAGTGTGCAGCATGCAGCAGTGTGAGTAATGCAGCAGTGTGCAGCGTGCAGCAGTGTGAGGCGTGCAGCAGTGTGCTGCATGCAGCAGTGTGTGGCATGCAGCAGTGTGAGGCATGCAGCAGTGGGCCATGCAGCAGTGTGCAGCATGCAGCAGTGTGCAGCATGCAGCAGTGTGAGTAATGCAGCAGTGTGATTCGTGCTCCAGTGTGAGGTGTGCTGCAGTGTGAGGCGTGCAGCAGTGTGAGGCATTTAGCAGTGTGAGGTGTGCAGCAGTGTGAGGCATGCGGCAGTGTGCAGCATGCAGCAGTGTGAGTAATGGAGAAGTGTGCAGCATGCAGCAGTGTGAGACGTGCAGCAGTGTGAGGCGTGCAGCAGTGTGTGACGTGCAGCAGTGTGAGGCATGCAGCAGTGTGAGGCGTGCAGCAGTGTGCAGCGTGCAGCAGTGTGCAGCGTGCAGCAGTGTGAGGCACGCAGCAGTGTGTCGTGCAGCAGTGTGTGGCGTGCAGCAGTTTGTGGCATGCAGCAGTGTGTGGCGTGCAGCAGTGTGAGGAGTGCAGCAATGTGAGGTGTGCAGCAGTGTGTGGCATGCAGCAGTGTGCCACATGCAGCAGTATGAGGCATGCAGTAGTGTGAGGCATGCAGCAGTGTGAGGCATGCTGCAGTGTGTGGCGTGCAGCAGTGTGTGCCGTGCAGCAGTGTGCCGTGCAGCAGTGTGCAGCATGCAGCACTGTGTAGCATGTAGGACTGTGAGTAATGCAGCAGTGTGAGTAATGCAGCAGTGTGAGGCGTGCAGCAGTGTGAGGCGTGCAGCAGTGTGCGGCATGCAGCAATGTATGGTGTGCAGCAGTGTGTGGCGTGCAGCAGTGTGCGGCATGCAGCAGTGTGTGGCGTGCAGCAATGTGAGCCATGCAGCAGTGTGTGGCGTGCAGTAGTGTGTGGCGTGCAGCAGTTTGAGATGTGCAGCAGTGTGAGGTGTGCAGCAGTGTATGGTGTGCAGCAATGTGTGGCGTGCAGCAGTGTGTGGTGTGCAGCAGTGTGTGGCGTGCACCGGGCATCAGTCTAGGCATGCAGCAGTGTGCAGCGTGCAGCAGTGTGAGGCATGCAGCAGTGTGTTACATGCAGCAGTGTGTGGCATGCAGCAGTGTGTGGCTTGCAGCAGTGTGTGGCTTGCAGCAGTGTGTGGCGTGCAGCAGTGTGAGGTGTGCAGCAGTGTGAGGCATGCAGCAGTGTGAGGCATGCAACTGTGTGTGGCGTGCAGCAGTGTAAGGAATGCAGCAGTGTGAGGCGTGCAGCAGTGTGAGGCGTGCAACAGTGTATGGCGTGCAGCAATGTGAGGCGTGCAGCAGTGTGAGGCGTGCAGCAGTGTGAGGCGTGCAGCAGTTTGTGGCATGCAGCAGTGTGAGGCATGCAGCAGTGTGCAGCATGCAGCAGTGTGAGGCATACAGCAGTGTGTGGCATGCAGCAGTGTGTAGTGTGCAGCAGTGTGTGGCGTGCAGCAGGTTGTGGCGTGCAGTAGTGTGTGGTGTGTGGTGTGTAGCAGTGTGATTTGTGCAGCAGTGTGAGGCATGCAGCAGTGTGAGGCATGCAGCAATGTGAGGCGTGCAGCAGTGTGTGGCGTGCAGCAGTGTGTGGCCTCCAGCAGTTTGTGGCGTGCAGCAGTGTGTGGCGTGCAGCAGTGTGAGGTGTGCAGCAGTGTGTGGCGTGCAGCGTGCAGCAGTGTGTGGCGTGCAGCTGTGTGAGGTGTGCAGCAATGTGTGGTGTGCAGCAGTGTGAGGCGTTCAGCAGTGTATGGCGTGCAGCAGTGTGTGGCATGCAGCAGTGTGTGGCGTGCAGCAGTGTGTGGCGTGAAGCAGTGTGTGGCGTGCAGCAGTGTGTTACCATGGACTCACACATCCCCATGCATTCCTATGCAGAGGGTGCCTGTACCTAGCCAAAACCAGTTCTGTGCAGCTTCCTGGCAGGAGGTGGAGACGGCATTGTTGAAAGGAGACCTGGCCCAGGTAGCTGAAAGGAAATCTCCTCCCTCTACTCTCTATTCTATGAGGGCTCAGGGGAGTGAAAGGAAATCTCCACCCCCACGCTCTATTCAGCCAAGGTCCTATTCAGCCCAGACCTGACTCATCAGACCGCTGGAGCCCAAGCCCTCCTGTCACTCAAATAGCAGACATGCAATATACAACCTAGCAGAGGCAGGCTGGATGGTTAGGCAAGAAAATACCCACTTTCTAAAAGTGGTATTTTCAAACACAGAATGTCAATACCAACTTCACTAAAATATGTATTTTATCATTCTGAGTTCAGGCATACTGAATTCGTTTTTGCTTCCATGTTCCCTGGGTCAGTTAGGATTATAAGTTGTTATAAATGAAACTCCCCATTCTGGCCTATGGGGACAGGTAGCCTTGTAATAGTGAAAAACTAAATTGGCTGTAATGCACTATCAGGACATGCCACACATACCAGGACATATCCTACCTTTTACTTACAATGGATCCTGCCCTTGGGCCTACCTTAGGGGTGGCTAACGTGTAGAAAAGGGAAGGTTTTAGGGACATACCAAGTTGACATGGCAGTTGTAGACTGCACACAGGCTTTGCAATGGTAGGCCTGAGACACACCTTACAAGATGCTTCTGTGGGTGGCACAATCAGTGCTGCAAGCCCATTAGCAGCATTTGATCTACAGGCCCTAGGCACAAATGGTGCACTGTACTAGGGTCTGACAAGTAAATCAAATAAGCCAATCTTGGAGTCACTAATCCATTACAATAATTTACAATAGGGAGCACTTGCACTGTGGCACTGAATAGCAGTGGCACAGTGCCCAAACCAAAGCCTGTAACCAGCAAAAATATATCAAAAACAGAGGAGACAACAGCAAAAAATGAAAGGACTCACAATAATGGTCCTAGGTCTAACAGGATGTACTTGCAACAATCTAGATACTAATTGTATATGACATTTGGCTAACTCAGCCCCTTCACCACATCTCCTCACCAAATCTATAGCTGTGTCAAATGATGCAAAATGCACTTCTGCATCTTTCTTTGCAATTAAAAAATTTACTGAGGCAACTTCCGGCCATGGTAGGTGATGTATCAACCGTAAATCCCTTGGTGTTTTCTTCGTCACCACCCCTAGAGGCGAGATTATTAAATCTTGCAACAGCCAATAATCAAATGGAACAGCAATATGCCCATCTGTTAACTCTTTCTTTCGCTTGCTACCTCCAACACTTGCTTTTTTCTCTGGCAGACTTCAGATTGCCTGCAAACCTGCTTTGATGTGGTCCTTGGTAAACCAACAAAAACCTCTCTAAAACCCTCACTCCAGAATCAAAACATCTACTCTGCAAGGACAGAAAGCTACCCATGAAAGTAATACCTCAAACGTAATTGGACTAGAAGCCTTTCTGTCCAAATTGAGGTTGACCTCTGCATCCTCTGCCTTGACCACCATAGTTAAAGTTGAACTGTTCCTGAAATCATTGTTCAACTGCATGCTTCATTATTCACTTCCTCATCACAATGCAACCAAGCATAACCCCCTTAAGTCATTTTTTTCTTTTCTTAGTATGTCCATATATTTAAAAATAGACACGGACCTCTCTGGGAATTTTTCACAATAATTACTTGTAAATATTTAAAAAAGCAGACGTCCATGCATCACTGTTAGTAGGCACTCTAGGTCTTTTTTTGTAACTCTCAAGCTTCCTCTTTCAACCCCTTCTTTGCTTGCACCTCCTTATGCAGTAATTTGAAAACTGCAACAAATTGTCCATTGCAAATGTTTTCTTTCAATTTTAGTGAAAGATGTGCTCCCACAGGCTTAGTTAACCACATATATGGCAATCATTTTATAGCTGTCTTCTTTTGATCCAGCGCTCAGGGACTAGACAATTACTAAAGACTGGACCCAATTTCCATTACCCAACAAGCCCCTAAAAGGTGGGTTACTTGTATTTCTAAAGACTAAATCAAACTTACCAATTCCCTATTTGGTCTCACTAATGTACCTAATAGGGTGATTAGATCTCTATAATTGGAAAGGGTAAGCAAATTAATAATCATAATTAAAAGTGCAATAATAAAGACAGACTCATTTGTAAATTTATAATATTTATCTAAATAATAATAATGTGAATGAAATCTCCGTACATACAAAAAATACAGGTTCAATCATGGATCATCACTGAATGAACAACATTAGAAGAGAAAAATGACAAAATCAAAATCAATGACAGTACATTGAGGAGTGGATAGATGAAGTGACAAAGGTTTCAGAGAGAAAATACATTTGCAAAGATTATGCAAACTTAGATATCAGGCTAATGCTAACCCAATTAGGAAACACTGTCAACTGCTGGTGCAACAGCATAAGCCCTTCAAGTAGATTTGAAAAGGCAACGATTAAGTTCAGGAACGCGAGTAGGACAGCAAACCGACGACATACGAGGATTCCACCCCAACAGTAATCTCAAAAGTCCGCTGCATCACCAGCTACAATAACTACATAAACTCCTCCCTCCAGAGCACCTCAATTATACCCTAAAACACAAAAGAACATCCCACAGAAGTATCAAACTCGGGCTTTACTAGTGATTTCATTGGCTAGGAAAGGGGGTGTATGGTAACTCCACTGTGTGCACACACAGAGTTTTCTAAAGACCATTGTTTAGACACAGGCTATGACATCAACCACGTTACCTATGAAATATTCTTTATTTCATTTTTAACATTCCCTCTATTCTAACAACATGTTAAAACATTGTATATCATTCTTCCGCTGTGCGCATTTCTCCAGAGGAAGTTTCTCTCCGTTCTTAGTAATGTCCTTTTGTTCAGAATCTTGGCACGCTTATGAGACTCTGGAGGTCACTTTCAGGCTCTTTCTCTTCTCCTGCTTCCACTTCGTATTTTAAAATCATTTTCTCCGATTTTCTTCATCGTTTTTAACACATAAACTGACATGCAGAACAAAACCCCATGCTTTGTATTCTATAAGAATGAAACACATAACATTTATTATTACATGAAAATGTTTTCTCTAAGCACCAACCCAATGTTTCATCCATCCCTGCCCAACCTATGTTATATTAATGATTTTATATTCAGCATTATTTATAACGTGTATCTTAAGCAGCCTTAGTCTCTTTCCTATATTAGCTAAAACAAGCTTTTGCGGCCTACTTGTCAGTTTAGTTTCGTGCTTGCACATAACCATTTTACTCATGTTAATCTCTTTCATTAGTTTTTCCCCACTCACACGTTTAGTAAATGTTAATGAGGGTGCAATCCGGGCAGGTTTTATTTTACGTGAAAACCCTACTCCATCAATCCCCCCTTTGATGGTGTTTTAAGCCATCACCAAAATACACAGCAATACAGATTATCATCCTAAAAAGGCAGAAGTTCTCTCTCGTTTGATCATTATTCCATGTAAATCCTTCATTACTTCATAATAATTCCCTTTTTATACCTTTCAATTCTATTTCTTCTCTCTTTCTTTTCCTTGTTCTATGTCTATTATCTGAAGTATCTCTTTTGCATCTACAACATTTATGGATCAGAAAAATCATTTGTATTGCTGTAGCCACTGCAACAATAGGTGTTAGTATTCTGCCTAAAACCTTATTTCCAAAAGTAGAAAACTAATTTCCCACTGAGGAAAAACTTTTGCCAAGTTTCTCCCAAGCACCATCAACCTTCAATTCAGACAAATCTTGATGAAAATCTGTAATATTCTTAATACATCCCTCAAGGCTTTTATTTTTATCAGGAATATAAGAACGACATTGTTGTATTTTTAACATATTGCAAACTCCACCCTCTTTAGCCAAAATTACATCAAGGACTAGTCGATTTTGTAAACCCATAGACCTAATTGCAACCAATTCAGTATCCATCAATAAGAATCCTCCTGCAGTATCTGTTGATAAACAATCAACCACCGTGGACAATTTTCTAATTCTATGAGAATTTAGAATAACTTCAACTGAAGGTATCAATGCTCCAAAAATATTTCCAACTATTTCTGAAAAACAGGCTCTCTTATTGTGCATTAATCCACTCTTTACTTCATTGATTCTATGATTTTTGTCCATATGGTATATCTTCGGAAAGACTATAACAAGATAACAACATCCATACCAATGTGCATGCAACCTATAATAGGCATTCTTACCACACACATACTAAATTCCTGGAAAAACAGGATCAGTTCCTCCTTTTATTCCCCATTCACTAGTAATTAGAAAAGTATGACCACATTCACTAGAACCAATGAAATTATTATTATAGTCAGTCTTTAGTCCAAGCAAACAAAGCTTCCCTCTGTGATACAAATCTAGAGACATTGCAGCGTAAATCTCGCCTTTCTTATAATTTCCTTCTCTGAAAGCCCATAGAGGTACATGAGACTTTTGCTCAGCAGCTTTTCTTTGAAATTCCGGTCTTCTATCTTCTACCATATTATTGAATTCTATTACTTCAAAGCGTAAACTACATATGAGATTATGTCTATGTACATATACTGCATCTAAAATCTTTGTAGAATGAAAACATTCTCCCATATTATCATGCATTTCTAACACTATTCACTTTATTCATATTCTCTCTAGTAGAAATTTCTGGAAACACTAAATCCTTATTTAACCCCTTCGCTGCGCTAGGGAGAGGGGGGCCGAGCAGTGTTCACATGCTCATGACGGAACCGCTCTGTCACGAACCTCGGTTGAACTGTGCTCATGAAGGAGCGGTTCCCTCATGGCCCTGCCCGCTCAATGAAACGTCCAGCGCAGTCGCGGAATTCGCGTCGCGCATGCGCGCCGAGCTGGCCATGGGGGAACCGCTCCGTCATAAGCACAGCTCAACCGATGCTCGTGACGGAGCGGTTCCGTCACGAGCATGGAAGGAGTTAAATAATAATATTGTAACCTCCCTGTTTCATTGAATAAAATAGTTACCACACTACAAGACACTTCATATGTTAAAGGTAGGTGATGGTAGGTCACCCCCTCTGAGACAGACTTAGGTATTTGCATGCACACATAACAATCTCTCGCATCCATTGTATCCACGTATTCATACAATAATTTTGTGAATACATTTAAAGAAAAATCATTAACTGATTGATCATGATGATAGATACTGTCATCTTCCATCACTATATTAGCATTTGGAATTTCTTTAGAATTTTTAGTATCTACTTTTTCACTCATCACACCATAAGTATTTGTGATGTAATAGGCATGACAACAATTAGTGTTAACCATAAAATCATTAGTAATAAAACACTAAATAAGCTTTAACACATCTATGTTTAAAACTACGATTTTGATATCCAGTATCTACTTTTTCTGCCATTTCTAATGAATTTTAAATATTATATTATAAAAATATTAATAATTAAACTATACAAAAGTACTGTACCCTCACACTTTATGAATTTCTTCTTTTACCCCCTCTTTCTTTTTTCTTTATTTCTTCATCTTCTTCAGATTCCTGCTTTAATCAATTTTCTGCAATTCTTTAAATGGATTTCAATTTTTCATTCAACAATTTGCACAGTTCATTTAAGGTGGCTCAAAACCGTCTACTTTACTTTCCTCTGTACCAACTTCTTCTTTGATCTGATCCTTTTCTTCAACTTCTTCTAACACTATATATGTCCATTCTGGATCTGTGTACTTTTTATTCAGAACTTTTGTTCTTTTTGTTTTTCTACCTGTTTCTTTTTCTGACTCACTTTGTTCAACTTGATCTGATTCTTCTGCTACTGACTTTGGTAATTTCTGTTTTAAAATATGTATGTCATTCTTTTCACTCCTTTTGGCCACACATCTCCCTTTCTCGCTCTTTTTGCATGAACGACTTCTGCTTCGTTATCAAGATTGCAGGTTCGTTTATTCAATTATTTTTTTTATTGCTCGTGCTCTTGATTCTTTCTCAACACTTCTCCTGTGTCATCATCAACAGCAGTCTTAAAAGACCCAGTAGCTGGTGCCCACTCTATTCGACTTTGTTCCTGTTCAAGCATGTGTTTCACATTTCGAGAATCTGCAGTTTCGGATTTCACAGCTTCAGGTCCTTCAATTCCTGGCTCTCCTTGTCTCTCTACCAGTTGCTGCTCTTCTTGTCTTTCAAGTGGACTTTGGACGATTCTTGTATGACTTGCATGTAGCCAACTTGGCAAGCCACCACACTTTACTGCTGTCGTTGTTAACAGTATGATCTGATATGGCCCATGCCATCTGGGATCCAAACACGACTTCCTCGCGTGTTTCAGACACAGCAGGCATCCTGAATTAAGTTGTACACGTGGTGAATTATGCATGGAGGGGTGTTGGAGATTGGAACACATCCGTTTCTGGCATGAGCACGATCACCTATCGGGCCAAGGATGGTAGTTGTCATCTTTTTATATTACATTATTAAAGTATCAGAACCACGTTGGAATGACAATATCACCCTGTACGTTGTTATTGTTTATTATTACCGATTGACACCTGATGAAGGGACACAGGCACCGAAATGCATTGGACGAGCAAGAACATTTTGAACATGTCTATGTCACAAGCAAGCATTTGTATACGTTAAATTTGAAATGTGTATAATACTGAATGTGTATTGTGTAATATTCATATGTCAATTAATATGACTATAATGAGACATGGTAAGGAATACATTCATGTGAAATTTATGGAATGAAGAAAATTTCAGAACAATCTAATTGACAATTGTCGTTTGTGGATTGTGCACATTGACTCAAGTACATATACTTGTTTTTATGAGTTTTAATGTTTTAGAAGCATATGAGACAGTATGCCTCCCAATGTAGCACACTAAGACTAAGCGGATTATCTTGTTAATGAATATAGAAAAATAACTAGAGTGCACTACACAACCTCTTAGAGTTTACAAACATGCCAACTGTTAACTTGCCAATCTCATCTTACCAGAGCCAGGCACACCTAGGCGTAAATGAAATCAGTGGCTGAAAACCTTTGAGAGTTATTTGCTAGACATTGATGTGGTGGAATTTTCAGCGATTAGAAAAAGCGCTGCAACATATAATTGTTCAGGATGGATGTATACACAGAAGTTGTGAAGAGATTCAAAAATATTTTAAGGATGACTTAAGTGTCAGAGTGTAGAGACACCTATTTTTTACATGTAAACAGCATCAACAAGACTACATCAACTTGAGGGTCTTAGCCTCAACAACTCTGTATCCCAGAGATCAGCTGGTTCTCATTTGTTATGGTAACCGGATTCAAAAGAGGATTTTGTGTTGCAGGAATCCACCTATTCAGGAAACGTTAGAAATTGCCAAAGGCAGACATAGATCTGTGATGGCCTCCAGAGAATTAGGAAGGGATAAACCACATGTTACTTGGCAGCGGGCTGTGGTACGACCTGCTCCTAAATTTGTCCAGAATGCCAAAACAAAGGCAAGACACCAATAATACTGTCAATGCATGCCATAGGTGTAGGTCCAAAAGTCATGTTGAAAGTTGTAAAAACTGTCCAGCTATAGGAAATACTTGTCTCAAATGCAAACAAATGGGACACTTTGCCACGATGTGCCACAATTCTGATATTTGTGATGGAGCATACTGACTCTCCTCTTCCAGGAGAACTAATCAGCACCAGTTCAGAGAGTACAGTAGTATTGTTGGTACAAATGATTGACACTCAATATGGTAAAGAGGTGGCTGGGGATCTCAAGTGTGAGTTGCTGATTGGAAAAGTGCCATTTACTGTGACAGTAGACTCTTGGTCTCCCATCACTACAACTTCTGACAGGTTGTTCGAGCACTTAGTCCAGAATATCGCATCATTGCCTATGGTGGTCAGGAGAGCAAGATGGTGGGCTACGTCAAGGAACATATACAATTTAGAGGCAGAGAAATTCACACTAAAGATTAAGGGACAGATAGACAAGCCCCTTGCACCCCTTTTATGCTGCAGTTGCGTCACTTTTGTGATGCAGCGGCGGCGTAAAAGGGGCGCCAAGGTGCGGGGTACTTACAACGTGACGCATCTGGGAGATGCGTCACGTTGTAAAGCCCTGCGCCAGAAGGAGGTGTTCCCGTGCAGGGGTGGTCGGGGGGGCGTTCCGGCGCAGGAAGGCCTCCTAAAAGTGGCTGAGTGAAGTCTACAAGATTTCACTCAGTCCCTTTGGGGCCCATGCTGCGTCAAAATTCTGAAGCAGGCGTAAGGATTGACGCAGCATTAACAAGATAGGGCCCCCCAGAGCCTTGCTGGAGCTGCATTGCGCTTGCGATGCAACTTCAACAATGCGCTGCCTTTACGGCACAGATGCGTCACACATCTGTGCTGTTTTTGCCCATTGGTGGGCCACATTGTAAATGCGGCACATCAATGGTGGCGGAGGCATGGCGCATCCCTGCTAATATGCAGGGATGCACCACTTATTGTAAATCTGCCCCTAAGTGGCTAAGAAGGGTTAGAATATCTTAGGAGGGGGAGATCAAGGGTGGTTTTGGATGGTGTTAAGGCCAGGCACTAAATATCCTATTTCTTTGAAAGGACTCATTGCCACGTAAAAGAAACTGGTTTCATGGCATTATCCCTGAGTGACGTTTTGGAGAAACATGCAGCATTGTTCCTGGAGTTAAGTACAGTAAAAGGGTTAGAGCATCGTATCAGTCTCAAGCCAGTGGCATTGTCTTTATCACACGAAGTGAGAAGTGTGCCCCAGAGCATAAGTATTACAATAAATATAGAGCTCATTTATCCATCACAAAGGATTGTAGTCGCTTGAAAAAATCCAGAAAACGGAGTCTTTGTGTGGACCGTAGGTCTTTAAACAGGAATATTTTGGTGGATTGTTTCACTCGCCTCAAAAGAAAAGAAATGCTCTCTCAATTAGGGAGGGGGCTAGGTTTTCTCTACTTTATACCAACGGGCAGGTTATCACCAGGTCTTGTTATCTCAGGATCTGCTGTCAATCACAGCCGTTTCTGCCACTCCGGTTTCTGTGGATGCAGTTTGGTCTGGCTTCGACCGCATTGGTATTCCGGAAGCTTCTGTGCCAAATTTTGGGAGGACTGGATGGAGTCTTGGCTTATTAAGATGACATCTTGGTATTCACAGACTTGATTCAGTCTCATCTCGAGTTGTTGGGATTGCTATGCAGGTATGGCTTTACTGTAAAGTGAGAGAAATGCTGGTTCATGGTTGAAAAAGTACAGTACTTATGGCACAATCTGTAATCAGAGGAGATTTTGCCTTAGGAAGACCACTTTAAAGCTATCAGGGAGCTTAATAAGATTATAACTAATGAAGCTTGTCATACCCTCCTTAAAATAAAATCTAAATATCATGGGGGTCAGAACAAAGCAGGTAAAATGTTGGCCAATTACTTGAAAATCAAATCTGAACGTAAAGCTGTCGGTCCAATTTTTAATGACTCACTCAACAAACTGGTCACCTCTGATGAAGACATTGCTGAGGTTTTTCACAACTATTATCAAGCTCTATATACAGATGATACGCATCCTTCTGAGGCTAACTTAACAACTTTTTTTGAAGGCCTTCCCTCTCCCCCAGCCCTTCCTGTTGACTTTTCACACCTAGAACGTGACATTACTCCTCAAGAGATTACCTCAGCTATTCATTCCCTTAAGAAATCAAAAGCCCCTGGTCCTGATGGCCTACCAATTGAATTCTACTCCTCCTTTCATTCTTTTTTTGCTCCCAAACTCCTCCAATTATTTACTTCTTTTATTTCTGAAGCTAAGGCCTCTGGATCATTTTTGGATGCACTCATTGTTATCATCCCGAAACCAGATAAGGACCATTCCCAATGTAAAAATTTCCGCCCCATATCCTTAATTAATTATGACTGTAAAATTTTTGCTAAAATTCTTGCCTCTCGCCTTGATTCCATTATCCCTCGCTTAATCAACACAGACCAGGTGGGGTTTGTTAAGGGCAGACTCGCAGCTGATAATGCCCGTCTTTTTTCCAATGTCCTCTCTCACAGTAAAAATGTCAAAACCCCATTAGCAGCCCTATCCCTAGATGCTGAAAATGCTTTTGATCGTATTAATTGGCAGTACATGTTTCGAACCCTTACTTGGTTTGGTTTTGGTCCAAATTTTATAGCATTAGTCAAACTCCTTTACTCCTCCCCTCGTGCCAGCATTTTTGTTAACAATCAATTTTCCAAATTCTTTTCTTTAACACGAGGCACAAGACAAGGTTGTCCCCTTTCTCCTTTATTATTTATCTTATGCCTTGAACCCTTTTTACAACGTATTCGTTCTAACCCCCATATCACTGGTTTAAAATTCTCCTCTGTCGAAACCAAACTCTCAGCGTACGCTGATGATGTCCTTATCTACATGTCCAATCCCGAATCATCCCTCCCGCCCTTTTTAGATGAAGTTCAGTTATATTCCTCTATATCAGGTTATAAGCTCAATTTATCCAAAACAGAAGTGCTTCCCCTTAACCCTTTGTGTTTTCAATATATGTTTAATAATACTGACTTTGCATGGTGTCCTTCTAAAATTAAGTACCTTGGCATATGGTTTTCTTCCTCTCTAAAAGATACCCTTAAAATAACATTTGATTCGTTAATTAAGAAAATTCAATCCCTTTTGCAGATTTGGTCTCCCCTATTTCTTTCCTGGTGGGGTAGATTGGACACCATCAAAATGATGATTACCCCTCATGTTTTATATACAGTCTCTATGCTTCCCTTCAAAATCCCTAAATCCTATTTTTCTCGTATCAATTCTATATGCACAAAATTTTTGTGGAATAATAAACATCCCCGCATTGGGTTACATAAGTTGGTTCGTCCTAAAAATGAAGGTGGTGTTCGTTTCCCCGATTTTGGCTCTTACCATTCTGCCTTTCTTATCAAACAATCCTTCTCCTTGGCATATGATTTCCTTGATACTCCTGTTCCTAAGTGGGTGCTCCTGGAACGCTCTTTTTTAAAAGATTTCTCATTTCAACATGTTCCTTTCATGTCAAATTGTACTTTTATATCCAAGTATCCTATTCTGAAATATTGCCAATCTACTTTGCAAAATATTTTTTTCTCTACCCTTTCCCCTCTACAATGTTTTTTATCATCTGTAGTTTGGTACAACAAATTTCTTAGGTATAAAGGTAAATCATTCTATTTTAAACACTGGAAAGAAAAGGATATAATGTTTGTACACCAGTTTTTTCTTGATTCTACTCTTCTTTCTTTTGTAGAGTTGCAAAATAAGTTTAACTTACCCTCCTCTTTTCTTGCTGAATATTCTATTATAATCTCTGCTATTCAATCTCACTTATCTTCTTTATCTTCTTCCTCTGATTCGTTTTCCTCTTTCACTCCTGTCACTCCACTTTACCCTCTCTTTTCTACCCAACAACCTAAAGCTGCTCTTGTATATTCACTTTTATTGTCTAATTGTTCTGTTCGAACTAAGTCTACAGTAGAGACTGCTTGGGAAACTGATCTTGATGTCTCTTTTGACATTGCATTGTGGGATCGTTTATGGTCTAGACTCTTCAAAGTTTCTGTTGCTGCACGCATTACTCAATCCTTACTTTTCATTTACCACAGAGTTGTTATTACCCCGGTTACTATACATAAATTTTCTCCAACCTCCTCTCCTTTATGTTGGTCCTGTTCCAAAGTTCCTGGTACTCTACAACACCAAATTTACCATTGTTCCCCAGTTTTATCTTTCTGGACTGATGTTTGGATTATATGAATGAAAATGTTATCTCTTTCTTCACAATTGTCTTTTATACACATATTTTTAGGTTCTTTATCGGATGATATTGATATTGTTGCACCCTCTTCTGCTAAGTTGTTAGACCTTTGTATTGCACTTGCATTTAAAGTTATTTTATCGTGTTGGAAAGATAATTCTAAACTCTCGGTCCACACATGGTGGAGTTATTTATGTGACGAACATAGAATTTCTATAGCCTCTTCTACCTCTCTTCCTTTGAAAATTAAATCTGACTTATTATGGCTTCCCTTTACTTCCTATCTCTCTTCCAATCCTTCTCCCTTACCGCGTGCTTCTTGCCCTCCATGATCCCTTAATTCTACTTCCTTTTTCCCCTCTTTCTCCCCTCTTCTCTTTCCCTGTCTTCTGCTTTCCTCCTTTTCTTTTTTTCCTTTCTATTTCCTTTCTTCCTTCTTTCTTCTTTCTATCTTTTCATACCTTTCTTTTCTCTATATAAATTACTATAGTTTGATGTCTCTTAATTACTATCATACTCATATGTACTTGTTCCTAATTTTTTATGACATGTTTCTTATATTGCTTTTTAATGCTTAATAAAAATTTCTTAAACAAAAAAAAAAGCTATCAGGGAGTGCCCTTCTCCTCCTGACAAAGACCAATTACTGTCTTTCTTAGGGCTATGTGAGGTTTGTACCGAAATGTACTTTGCAAGCTGAACCTCTCAGGAAATGATTGAGATCTGGTGCAAAGTCTGTTTGAGAAAAAGAACAGTCAGACCATTCAATCAATTGAAGGGCATGATTATCTTAGCACCCGCCCTTCATGCATACATGGATGATGTTTCCTCAGTGGTCACAGTTGATGCAAGTGGCAAGGACTTGGGAGCTGTGTTGAGTCAAATAGTTCAAGGGAAGGAGACTACAATTGCTTTTACTTACAGGAGGTTAACATTGGCTGAGAAGAATTACAGCACAATTGAAAGGAAAGCATTATCAGGTGTTTCCTCCGCTCAGGCTCTCACTTATGGGAAAGAAATTTGTGATTGTCACTGACCACAAGCCCTTGGAGTCGTCGTTAAATGATTAGAGTCTTGGGAACGCCAGTGCCAGATTGGTCATGCCATTATCCAAAATGCACGAGCATAACTTCAATGTTAAACACATTTATTGAGGGAGAAATTACAGGGCAGATTTCCTATACAGGTGTACCACAGATATTGATGAAGCATATAATACTATTTGGGATGAAGTGCTGTTGGTGGGATTGGTGAAGGGTGTGATAGTTGCAGATAATGTAACTTCAGAAGAAGATTGGAAAACGTGTTGCATCAAATATGAGAGTTTTAAGAAGCTATGGGTGATAATTACCCAGGGGTGGCCTAGAGAAAGTTTAGTTCCTGAAAAATGAATGGGTTTAGCAATCTGAGAGAGGAGTTGAGTGTGGGAGGAGGATTACTAATGAGAGTCAAACTGCTTGTACTTCCAGGAGAACTTATGAACAATCTCATGGGATTGGTACATCAGGGACGTATTGGTGTGATAAGGACCAAAAAAAAGAATCAGATTGTTCTATTGGTGGTCAGGTATGGATGCAGATGTGGTTATCTTGCTTAAGAGGTGTTCGCAGTGCTCCTCGGCAGTTAAGTCATTGCGCACTCAAAATATTCCCCTGTGTCCTGTTGAGTTTACCAACTCACCCTGAGAAAAATTGGAAATGGATTTAATTGGCCCCGTCAATAGCTGGGTGAAGATTTGAAATTTGCCCTGGTTGTGGTGGATCACCATTCTGAGTGAGTTGTCTACAAATTGCTGAGAGAGTCCAATGCCAGAAAAGTCAGTTTTTAAAAAATCGGTTCCACTGTGAAAGCATTCCCTCAGTGTTGATCACAGACAATGGGGTCTAGTTCAAATCCAAACAAAATGCTGAATTTTCTGTTGTCTCTAGGGATCAAGCATCTCACCACAGCCCTGCATAGTCCTAAAACAATGGAATAGTGGAGAGGGTCAACCACATTTTAAAGGACACCATTCATTTGGCACTCTCCTCTGAGTTGGATATGGAGGCTAGCCTGGCAGAAAGAATTCTGTGTTATTGCAATACTCAGCAGTCCACACTCCACAATGGGAGTCCCACCTTTTGAGCTATTGAGAGGAAGAGGTTCCGGCAATAGGTTGTCCCCTCAGTGGATGTTGAGAGATGCCACGGGGCACCCTGAATGTAATCTGGACACTGAAAAAAGGCTAAAGTAAAACAACAATTGAAGAGCAAGTCACAATATAATCATTTTATGAAGGTTAAAGAAATAGACTTTTGGGTGGGAGAAGGTAGAAGATTTAAAAAAAAGTAGGGATTCTTAGAAAGGAATATTTAAGTGTTTCCCTATGACCACCGTGGTGCAGGTTCCTTAGAATTCGGTTATGGTAGATGGTGGAGCAAAAGGAATGTTACTAAAGTGAGGGGTGAAGGTGTAGTAACCAAGTACGAGGCTGGCTGCACTAGTAGATGAAATTGTGATGTCACTGTCGCTCTCTCAGGACTTCAGTCTAATACTGTTGTTGAGTCAGAGGAACAAGACAACTCTACTACACACATGGGCCCAAGTATTCGTTGTGAGTCCTCAGGGAGAGTGGCCAAAGATTTCAAGCCAAGGTCTCTGGGTACCAAATCTAAGAACGTGAGTTTTAAGCCCAAGTATTTGAATGATTATTTTGTGGGGTGCTCCATAACTTTTATTTTCTCTGTATTATCACCCAGGGCGCCCATGGTTTAGTTATGTGTGTCTCTGCTTTGTATTTCTGTCATGATTCATTATTGCTAGCATTGGTAGTCGACCTTCTATAACCCTCTGTTTTAAGTGTCTGTCCTATTGGTATTGATAAGATTCCAGGAAACAATACAAGTGTGGCACAGCAGGATATCGCTGGGACTGGATGCGGTCTTCTGGGCTCAGTGATTCTGTATCTAGGTTTACTACATATGTACCAATAAAAGTCGTCATTGGTTTACTTCGCCTTGCCTACCCGCCTTCTTCACTTTATATTTGGCTATGTGGAGAACTTTTACGCGCCTTCTTCACTTCAAGACCTTATTGCTTGATTTTCATATGCACTCAGCTTGAGTTTCTATATTTATTATATTATGCGCTGCTTTCAATTGTTAATATTGCAATGCTTCTCTTTCTTTAATTGTAGTTCTTGTTTATTATCTCACCTTAAACTCTACAACTAGTTCTATACATTTTTGTTACATTTTCCCCAGTTTATATTGTTATGACTTGGTTGTCTTGACTAGTCTATGGAATGTGTTAAAGGGCTGATATATCTATTTGTTGTTATAAGGGGGGGGGTGCGTTGTGTATGGCAGGAGTGGAATGATGGGGTGATAGAATGTGTAATTTTTGATGGTTGCCTGGTGCTAGACGATTCCAGTTCAGGCAGATGTTCATGAATCCAAGTCTGTGGACCTACATTTTGAAAAATAACAGAATCCTATTGGGTGAAGGTTCATTTTCTGCCTTACTCCACTGGAAGTTCATTGAACTCGAGGAGGCTCCCCCCACTGATACACTGCCCGAGAGAGAAACATGTCTGTTTCCTTGCCATTATACATAACAGGGCTTGATCGCAACAGCAAGAAAATAAATTAAACAGGTATAAGAGAATAGAAGGACATTCTTTGGCCCCCAGGACATTATGGGGTTGATGGTGGATGAGGAGATGAAAAACCCAAAACAAAAATAAATGCAGACTTTTTCGTGGCTCCTTCGATCATGGGTACAGTTTGCAGACCCCCCTTGGTGGATATCTCCCTCCCCCCCCCAAAAGAACACACACATTGACCCTGCGGCCAACCTCTGCTGTGAGTGGCCAATAGGCTGTGCACGGTGGGCTTGGGTTGGGCTTGGCTGCAGGTCAGGTCTTACAGACGAATCCCATTACTCACTGCCAAAATCTGTCCCCAGCGAGAGTTGGTTGGCTGCAGGACAGTTGGGTGCGTAGCCTTGGGCACATATACACTGACTAGGTAATTTATAGGAATCAGTGTTGGGACATGAGCCCTGGCAAGTTACCCCTTTTATGGGGATGGGAACCTTTCTTGTACTTCTGCACATGTGCAAAATGGACGCACCCACCCCACGGTGTATTGCACCTGTAGTCATCTCCAAACGAGAGGCCTCCATACAATGGCAAACAATGTAACGTAAAACGGAGAATATCCTGGATGTCACATCTCTGTGCATGCACGCTGGTACTGTATTCCCTTTGTTGGCATGGACACTCGCTGCGAACATAAGCATACAGTTAACATAATGCATTCCAGGTCACTGTTCGGAAGGTGTGTGCTTGTTTCAATGCCGGAGGCACAATAGCCTTCGATGAATGGAACTGTACAAAGGGACATTGATGGCTCGAGCTCCACTCCTTGTCTGCTTGATTGGCATTTACTGAAAGGTTTCCCCAGCTGCCGGATGTGCTGCTTCAAGCTGCAGAACACCTGTGAATCGCGAAAAGACTGCTCCGTGGGATCAAAATACATCGAAAAACAACTTTATGGAGAGGGTGAAAGGGGATGGTGGCGGAATGAGAATTTGCCATTCTTTTGGAACGGAGATCATTCAAAAACGAAATTCCAAAAGCTACAAATATAGGGGCATATTATCAAGGGGTTTATCTCTGCTTTTTTGGCTTTAAAAGCCAAGAAAGCGGAGATAAAATTATCTCCCTATTTCCTAGCTGTCGCTAACACCAGTTAGCGACAGCTAGTAGGAGATAGCGACCATCTTGGGCCCCACTTTGCATGTCAGTGATATTTATCACTAATGACATGCAAAGTGGGCGTGCCAAGATGTTAGCGACTAAAAACAGTTGCTAACATCGCTATCTCCTATTACCAACTTTTGGAGATATTCGCGCTAAGCGCGAATATGTCCAAAAGCTAACACCAGCCCTGAGCAGTTCTTAGCCATGTTATCCAATGAGAGGTGGATAACATGGCTAAGAGCATTAGCTCGCTAATGCATAAATATCGCTGACTTTTCAGCAATATTTATGCATTGCGGCCGATTTTTATCGCATTTGCGATAAACCTTGGTAATACCAAGGTTTATCTGCGATAAAAATCGCCGCAGCTCAGCGTTACTTTTTTCACGCTAACCAAGCAATAGCGATAATTATCGCTATTGCTTGGTAATATGCCCCTTAATCTTTTGGATTCCAAGTAATAGCAAATAAACTCAGAGTACTGAAATTTAACAGAGAGAGGTGGATATTGCGCAATATAAAGTATAGGCCCAGGGAATCAAACTGATTAAGTGCAACTAAGACCATAGTTAAATCGTGAAGCTGAACTTCACCAAAATGGTGCCCGAATCAGTTTACAATAATAGAGAAAACGTCCGAAAGAAAATCCTGTGCGTGAACATCACACTACATGGACCTAGTGATGACACGCCCAATTACAGACCGCACCTGCAAGATACAACGGGGCGTATTCACAATGTAGTGCTCTTCTACATACTCTTACTTGTCACTGTGAATTGACCCCAAAGCATCTAATCGAGAAAAAAAATGGGGCTATGCAGAAAAAATATTCATATCAATTCAGTACAAATAGAAGGGTGGGCCCTCTTTGCACTTTACTAAAAAGGAGTGGCCATTTCAGGGCTGGTACACAAAAGCATGCAAGAATACGCAAAAGAGTATTCATTCCTGTAGGTACTACATCATAAATCAAATGCTCAAAGCGACCAAACGAGGTAAGAGGCAACTCTAACAAACGAGGAAACACAAAGAACAAAGCGCAACGTTCACACACCCACGCCTGATCTTAGGACACACATTGTGAAGCTGCTGAGGTGTCATATGAAAGAGATGCCATGGAAATGCATTAAGACACATTACCCATTATGTGATTTATTCAGTAACTGTCAAGAGCGTCCGGGATGGGTTGAGCTGAATTTCCAGGACCTTGAGTCAAAAGCAGAAACAGTAGTATCAAATCAAATCTAGAACAGGAATCCATGGACCACAAACTCTCTCCTTTTCAATGCATATGATAGTGCTTGTTCTGATGTAAGTCATTTTGGTACAGATAAACATGCACTTCTCATCTACTTGATATTTAGGAACATGTACACAAATGGGTAGATTGAATATGAGCTGGTTCGGAAGTTTACTTCATTTTTTTTCTCATGAAGGTCCATGCAGCCTAGTATGAGCCGACATAGTAACGTGAAGATGCCTTACCAGCAACACTATTGCATATGGGGTTCTGAACAAAATGTACTGGCTGTCCATGGTGCTTGCCATATTCCTCTCACCAGCGCTTTAAGTGGGCCAGGTCCTGTCAGTGCTCAGTACTGGCAGTTCTAAAAAGCAGGCGCTGAGACAGGCCCCTATGAGGCTCTCCCTTTCTGCCATCACCCTCAGGTGAAAAAAAAAATCTTGACGCTGCAGCAGTAACCAGTCGCGGATGCTGCCGAAGCATAGTGGAGGGTGCTAAAAAAATGAAAAGGGAGGGGGGGATTAAGAAAAACACACTTACCTTCCCGGCGGCCGGTTCCTCCGTCCTCTTCACCAACTTCTACGATGCATGCAGGAGTAGGAAGCACCCAGGCTCCCTCCTTTAAGTAATCAATCAATCAATCAATCAATCAATCAATCAATCATAACACTTGTATAGCGCACTACTCACCCGGCAGGGTTTAAGGCGCTTGGGGAAGGGGTCCGCTATTGCTCGAACAGCCAGTTCTTGAGTTGTCTCCTGAAGGCGAGATGGTCCTGGGTCAGCCGAAGATGGATGGAGAGGGAGTTCCATGTCTTGGCCGACAGTTAGGAGAAGGATCTGCCACCGGCGGTGGCTCTTCGGATGCGTGGTACGGCGGCGAGGGCGAGGCTTGTAGAACATAGCTGGCGGGTGGGCGTGTAGAAGGTCAGGCGGTCGTTGAGGTACTTGGGGCCCAGGTCGTGGAGAGATTTGTGTGCGTGGGTGAGGAGCCTGAACGTGATCCTCTTGTTGACGGGGAGCCAGTGCAGGTCCTTCAGGTGGCCGGAGATGTGGCTGCGTCGGGGGATGTCCAGGATGAGTCGGGCGGAGGCGTTCTGGATGCGTTGGAGTCTTTTCTGTAGCTTGGCTGTGGTTCCGGCGTAGAGGGTGTTTCCGTAGTCCAGTCGGCTGGTGACGAGTGCCTGGGTGACCGTCTTCCTGGTTTCAGTCTGGATCCATCAGAAGATCTGGCGGAGCATGCGTAGGGTGTTGAAGCATGAGACGGCGTTGACTTGTCTGGTCATCGAGAGGGAGGAGTCCAGGATGAAGCCCAGGTTGCGTGCGTGGTCTGTTGGCTTGGGAGTGGCACCCAGGGCGGGGGGCCACCAGGAGTCGTCACGGGGGGAGGCGGACTCTCTGTGTTCTTCCAGTTAGGAACGAGATGATCCACTCCAGCGCCTTCTCTTGGATACCGATGTTGCTGAGGCGTTGAACTAGGGTGCGGTGGTAGACAGTGTCGAACGCTGCAGAGAGGTCCAGGAGGATGAGGGCCGCTGTTTCCCCATTGTCGAGCAGGGTTCTGATGTTGTCGGTGGCTGCGATGAGGGCTGTCTCGGTGCTGTGGTTGGCTCGGAAGCCAGACTGCGAGGGGTCGAGGGATCCGTTTGTCTCGAGGAAGACTGCAAGCTGTCTGTTGACGGTCTTCTCGATGACTTTGACAGGAAAAGGGAGGAGCAAGATGGGGCGGAAGTTCTTGAGGTCGGTGGGGTCAGCTGTTGGTTTCTTCAGTAGGGCGTTGAGCTTGGCGTGCTTCCAGCTCTCTGGGAAGGTGGCGTGTCGAAGGAGGCGTTGATGACGCCCCGGAGTTGGGGTGCGATGATGGAGTCGGCCTTGTTGAAGACGTGGTGGGGGCAGGGGGGAGTCGGACATCCGGAGTGGATGGTGTTCATCGTGCGGGCTGTGTCTTCGGTGGTCACCGCGGTCCAGGTGCGGAGGGTGGTGGTGGGGGGCATTGGTTCGACGGTTGGGTGCGTGGATGGTGCGCGGAAGCTGTTGTGGATGTAGGCGATCTTGCGGTGGAAGAACGAGGCGAGAGAGTCGCAGAGATCTTGTGAAGGAGTGATGCCGTTATTGCCGGTGCTGGGGTTGGAGAACTCCTTGACGATGCTGAAGAGTTCCTTGCTGTCGTGGGCGTTGTTGTCCAGTCGTTCCTTCAGTGATTTCATCTTGGTAGTGCGGATGAGCTGGTGGTGCTTGCGGGTGGCGTGTTTGAGGGCGGTCATGTTGTCTGTGGTCTGGTCGAGGAGCCAGGCTTTCTCGAGGGTGCGGCAGTTTTTCTTGGAGTCCTTGAGTTCGTCGGTGAACCAGGAGGCTTTCTTGCTTCTGGGTCTGCTGGTAGGGTTCTTTAGTGGCGCGAGGTCGTCGGCGCAGTCAGTCAGCCACTTCGTGAGGTTGCGTGCTGCTTCGTTGGGGTCCGTTGTGCTGGCGGGTGGGTTCTGACTGAGGGAGGTGGTGAGCTGCTCGGTGGTGATCTTGCTCCAGCTCCTACAAGGTACCTGTTGCGGGTGGTGGTGGGTCGTGGTTCTTCTGAAGCTGAAGTGGACGCAGCTGTGGTCGGTCCAGTGAAGTCCGGGGGTGTGGCTGAACGTGATGTGCTTGCTGGATGAGAAGACTGGATCAAGCGTGTGGCCGGCGTAGTGGGTGGGGGTGTTGACCAGTTGCTTGAGTCTGAGGTTCGCGAGGTTGTCCAGCAGGGCGGAGGTGTTGTGGTCTTTGTTGTTCTCCAGGTGGAAGTTGAGGTCCCCTAGGAGGATATAGTCAGAGGAGCGGAGGGCGTGCGGGCTGATGAAGTCTGTGATATCTTCGCTGAATTGTGTATGTGGTCCCGGGGGTCTGTAGACGAGGGTGCCTCTGAGGGTCGTCTTTGGGTTGGTGTGTATCTGGAAGTGGAGGTGCTCGGCGGCGGGGAAGGTGTCGTTGGAGTCGGTTGTGATGCGGATGGTGTTCTTGTGTACAATGGCGATGCCTCCTCCAATCTGGTTGACGCGGTCTCTCCGGGTGATCTTGTATCCGTCTGGGATGGCGATGGCGATGTCGGGTGCGGAGGAGGCGTTCATCCAGGTTTCTGTGAGGAAGGCGACGTCTGGTGAGATAGTGTCAAGCAGGTTCCAAAGTTCGATGGCGTGTCTGTGTATGGAGCGGGTGTTGAGCAGGATGCACTTGAGGTGGCTGTTGTTGGTGCTCGGCTTGGTGGCTGTGGTGCAGGTCCGGATGCAGGTGAACTTGCAGGCTTGGCAGGTGAAGGGTCCGTGGGTGCATCTCGGGGTGGCTCGGTGGCAGGCTCTTGTTCAGTCGGGTTTGAGTGCGATGAGGGTGGCGGCATCGTAGGTCCGTCGTGTGGGCAGGCATCGTCGGGGACCAGGGGTCCTGGCACTGGGCGCGGTCCAGGCGCAGTCCAGGCGCGGACGGGCGCAGACGGGCTTACCTTTGGCGCACCTTTGGCGCGCAATCGGCGCGCCCACTGCGCGTCAACGCTGCACGTACGCATGCACTCTGCCATAAATGGAGAGTGGGGGGGGCGGGGCGAGGGAGGAGCAGCTGGGAGGCGGGTGCGGGGTGGCGAGTGGGGGGAACGATGCAGTGAAGCTAGAGGGAGCGGGTGGGGCCGCAGGGGAGCAGCGGCAGGGAGCGGGGTGGGGCAGGGGAGAACTGGGCGACAAGGGGCAGCCAAATACCAACACGAGGAGGAGCGCGAAAAAAAACGGCAAAGAGACAATACAGATTACAATATACAAAACGGAGCAGGCACAGAGGGAAAGTCAGGGTGAGGGGGCCAGAGAAAAAACAGCGATGAAACAGTACAGATTACAGAGACAATTTACAAGCGAAGCAGGCACAGAGGGAAGTCAGGGGCAGGGGGCCAGACCTCACAGGGGCACAAGACTACTCCTGGCAGCGGCGGCGGCAGCGGGAGGAGAAGGGCCACACTCGGGGTGGGCCACAAGGCAGGAGGAGCGACCGGACTGACCAGGTCAGGTCAGCCAGTCAAAATGCTGCAAAGCAATGATTGGTCTGAGCACTGTGGTTTGGCATTTAGTATTGAATAGCAGTGTTGCTTTCTGTAATCAACTTGCAGATTCTTTTAGGGAAAAGGTGCTTTCTATCTACGACTCCTTTACAGGAAATGGTATTGAGCTTCAAGTGAATCAACCTTCCACACCTCCTTGTCGGCCTGGCTACGGTTTGAACGCTTTCATCGCTCCAAACGTAGACCAGGTCTCTCAGATAGTTAGAGCAGTGAAAGCAGGGGCTCCATCAGACCCCTGCCCCCCTAAAATATTCCAACTGGCAGCTGATGAGCTCAGCGAGTAACTCAGCTTGCTTTATAACGAGATCCTCAAGTTCGGCGTTTTTCCAGAGGCCTGGAAGAAGGTTTCTATCCTCCCTCTGCTAAAAAAACTGAGCTTGGACCCCTGCGATTACAACAATTATAGACCTATAGCAAGGATCCCGTTTCCAGCTAAGGTTCTGGAAAAATGTATAACTGTCCAACTTTCGGCCTTCATGTCCTCGGAAAATCTGCTGGACTCTTCACAATACGGCTTCCGGCAAGGGCATGGAATGGAGACGACCTTGGTAATGGCAGCAGAGGAGCTTCACTCCATGCTGGATTCCGGTGCAAAGGCGCCCTGATCCTTTTGGATCTCTCAATGGCCTTTGTCACCGTGAACCATGACATTCTCATTTATAGGCTCCAGAAGCTGGGAGTCTAAAGCCTAGCACTAAGTTTGATCAAATCCTACCTCAACAACAGGATACAATATGTGCAGATCGGTGATTCCAGTTCGAAGCAATTTTCACTTCCTTCTAGCGCGCCGCAGGGCTCATCTCTGAGCCCGACACTGTTTGACCTGTACGTCACCCCCCTAGCTGATGTCATCAGGAAGTTCATTTTCTCGCTGGTGTCCTACGCCGATGATACCCAGATTGTAGTATCCATCTCAGGCAATTTGGAAGAAACGGCGGCCCACTTTAATCAGTGCATAGCCCGTGTGGATCACTGGATGAGCGCAAACTACCTAAAGTTTAATGGTAGTAAAACAGAGGTTCTTCTGTTGGGCTCTAACACCTCCTTTTGGTCCCAGAGCTGGTGGCCTCTGGCTATGGGAACACTTCCCACCCCAGTGCATAAAGTCACAAATCTGGGCGTCATCTTTGATGACAGGCTCACCGTCCAACACCAAACTAACAAGGTTGCCTCCCAGGTACATCTAACACTAAAACTAATTCAGAAGGTGAAACCTTATATTCTCCCAGCCACAGTAAAAACATTGGTAACAACTTTGGCATTGGCCAGACTGGGCTATGAAAATGCCCTTTACCTAGGCCTCCAGAAACAGCACCTGCTCAAACTGCAGCAGGTTCAAAACTCTGCTGCCAGGAGGTTGCTGAATATTCCTAAATTCCAGTTGGTGTGCCAAGGATTAAGACAACTACACTGGCTACAGATGAAGAAGAGATTTGAATTTAAAGTCTTGTGTTTCGCGTTTTAAGGCGCCACAGGGTACAGGACCCGAATATCTGAAACAGCACCTGCTGTGGTATCTTCCAGGCAGAACACTGTGCTCAGCTCAGAGCAAACTTCTGCAGATACCTAAATTTAGGTGAGTTAGTTGGGGAGGAATTAATTTTCTTCTCAACACTGTCAAATTGTGGAATTCACTCCCTGTACCCATAAAAAATTGCCCAACATTACTATCGCTCAGAAAGATTTTGAAAACCTGGCTTTTCTCATTCTAATTCCTCATTTATTTCTCATCTCTGGTATATTCCTTCCCTGTAGCGCCTAGACACCCTTGGGCATTAGAGCGCAATATACATTTTTAATTCATTCATTCATGGGGAATGGGTGCCTGGGCATGTTCCTCACCAGGCCGTGTAATGCAGCCTGATGAGGAACATGCAAACTGTGCATGGCTTTTTGGCCTGACCAAGATGGCCGGCAAAACAGTCATGCACATTTTAGAGTGTGCTCTCCACTCCTCTACCTGCCCTGCAGCCGGCACAGCCCCTCCCCACCTGCACCTTTACAGTCAGCACAATAGTGAAAAGTAAAATGATAATAACTATGTTATTATCATTTAAATTTCCTTGTGGGACGACACTCCTTCGCCTTAGCGGAGGAGCCACTACTGGAAATACCACTCTTCACTTTCTTTGATGTAACTTCAAAGAGACTCGCTATAGTTCTTTCATAGTCTCATCATTTCAGATCTGAAGTATTTTGAGCGTGCGGCGGTGGCGAAACAAGATGCCCGCTCCTTAGAGCAGCTCTTTGATGAGTAACGGTCAGAGCTGAAGGGCTTCCTTTAAGTCAGCGGTGCAGGAGTGAAATGATGGATTTCCTCATCGGAAGCGGTGTGGAGCGCTGAGGCAAGTTTTTAGACCTGAAAACAGTCTATTTTGATTTTTTTTCCTTATTTTTCTTTTGCCTAGGTGACGTCTCGCATAGCGGATGCCATTTTGTGTGTTTGGTTTGTGCACTTTCTTCAGGAAGCGGCGCAGCGGAAATGCCCCTGTGGTCTCTATTTTGTGCCCATTTGGGCTTTTTTCCTCATTACTAAGGTTATCTTCCAATGCATGATGTTTCATTAGCAACTGATGTTTCATTTGTGCCTTACATGCCTTTATCTTTGCCTCATATGTTACTAAAACTACTTATGCTGGCAGTTTCGGTCAGGTCCTCATCTGACTTGTTAGCGCAATTTTTAGTCATATCGTAGTGAGGGCTCCGATTCCTGTGACTTGAGAGAGTTACTTATTTGGTCCTGAGGATATTTATTTCCCAGACATGGATTCCTCGCACTCTAACAAGTCCCAGGGGGCTTATGGTTCCAATGTTAGTGGTCACCAAGATTCTGCCAGTAATACCAACAAGCAAGTCAATAAAGATCCGTCCTCCCCAACAAAATCACCTTCCCTCTGACTTTGCAGGACATTATGGCTGAACTGCGCAACATTCGACCTTTTATGACGGATACCACTGCGACACTTCAAAGAATTGAGGAAAAATGGTCTGGTTTAGACTCAAGGCATTCAGATGTAGAGCAAAAGATTAGTGGCGAACAAGATGTTGTTGCTGAAGTGGACATCCTTTCGCGAGAGGTAGTGTAACTGAAGAAAACTACAGAGGATTTAGAAAATCAAAATAAGCGCAACAACCTCCAAGTTTATGGTATTCTGGAAGGCTCCGAAGGTTCGAGTATGATCTCCTTTTTGAAGATTCACATCCCTCAGTTAGTTGGTTTGCCGAAATCTACTGATCTCAATATTCAAATGGTTCACAGGATAGGCCCCCAGAATGCATCATCCTCTAATAAACCGCAGGGAATCATTACATATTTCCTATTATACTCTGATATCATGGCGACTCTCAACGCAGCTAAACAACATAAACAGAAGCTCTGGACTAGCCAAAAAATCTATTTCAGTCAGTATGTCTCTAAGTCTACTGTCGCTCACCAAAAAGAGTTTTTAGACCTTAGACAGAAGCTGCGATCCATGAAGGCCCGCTACAGCCTCATTCATCCATGTTTCTTCAAAGTAACCTACAAGAACAGAACTTTTACATTTGAGGATCCGGCTGAGCTTAGCAAATTCATTCACGTTCATAAAGGAGAAGCTATAGAACTGAGCAGATCTTGAATGTTTTCTTACATGTTCTCTCTTTTATTCCACGGGGTTTTCCTTCGTATCTTGTTCGACGCTGTTGTTCTTATTCACTTTGTCCATCTGTTTTGTTGCTTATGCTTCATCTGTTGCGTTGTCTCCCTCAATGTTCGGTAAGTTCCCTTCCATTGTGTTGCTTATGTTTACGTTTCTTAATTACAGCTTTCTGAATTTTTGTTGTCATTAAATTTGTTCTTTCTCGATGTCCCCCTTTGGGACAGCCTCTGTCCTCCTCGCCCCCACCTACATCAATGTTCTTCTTGTTTGTGGATATTATAACTAAAGTCTTTTGGCTTCCTGTCGTCTTCTCTTGAGCTATTTTTCCTTTCCCTTTCATTCCCTCCTCTCTCGCCACTTTTATCCTTTTATCTATGTCCTCTACTTAATTGCAGCTTCTCGTGGTCTTCATGTTTTTGTGATTTTTTATTACTTTCTACCTGGTATGTTTAATTGGGTACACCAAGCCAGCTGTTTTACATTCCTACCTTCCTTTCAATTCTTATCTCCCCTGATGCTCCGGTCTTTTTCTGTCTTTCTCCTTTTGGGCTTATTTTCATTTCAAGACTTGTGCCGCTTAATGGCATTTTGGTATTTGCAACTCATCTATTTTCCTTTTTTAAGTTTCTTGTATTTTTGTGCTTAATTTTGGAGGTCTTTTCGATGAGTGGACTACATATTATCTCTTGGAACGTTAAGGGTATCTGTAATCCAGTTAAAAAACAATGTGTATTATTCCATCTTGCTAAATTGAAATGTCATGTAGCATTATTGCAAGAAACGCATCTTAAAGAGCAAGATTTGTCCTCCTTGCATAAATTAAGGGTTGGAGATGTTTTTTGTTCCCCAGGAGTTAGTATCAAGAATTTTGTTGTTATCTTGTTTCACAGGTCACTAAATGTTCTTTTACAAAATGAGGTCAAAGACAATAATAGTAGATGGCTTTTATTGTATTTTAAAGTTAATAATGCTCAACTCACAATGTGTAATGTTTATGGCCACAATGGTATTGATTTTGCATTTTGGAACGGCTTTTCTACTCTCTTTTCTTCTCATGTCGCTGAAAACTTGATTCTGGGAGGTGATTGCAATCAACTCATGGATCTTTTTTGGATCGTAAATCCTAAACGAAATTCATTCCCAATAGAATGCAAAAGGCTTTTCACAATGATATTACATCTAGAGGGTTTTTGGATGCATGGAGAATTTCATACCCTGATGTCTCATTCCCGAATGGATTACACATTTCTCACTCAATCATCTCTTCAACTCATGGCAAATGTGGAGATTGCCTCCATTGTCATGTCTGACCACGCCCCCGTCATATTAGACTGGAGTACCCTACTTCTGCACCCATTGCACGCCAATGGTGTTTTAATGCCCTTTTTTTAGACACTCAATTTTTTGAACAATTTACACAGTCTATGCAAAAAATAATTATGATAATCTCTCCTCTGTTTCACAATTTGATTTAATTTGGGATGCTTTTTAAGCTACCGGCAGAAGATTTATAATCGATTTTGTATCTCAGAGAAAAAAGAAGGCACTTAAGGATGCAACATTAATTTTAAAACAAATAAAGGCTTTAGAGCATGGATATTTTATTTCAAACTGCTCTGACACTTTGTCCAATCTCATTAAAGCTAAAATGCAATACAAAAAACAATCCTGGGATAATATTTGAACAAGAAATTACAATTCCTAATAATCACCTTTCCAAAGACAAAACACCTGGCCCAGGTGGTTTTACTGTATGTTTCTTCCTCCACTTCAAACAATTTATGGTCCCTCAGATGTTAGACCTCAAAAACCATGTCCATGCCTCTGGTAATATGCAGGGTTCCTTTACTCAAGCCTTGCTTTGTCTGATTCCTAAAAAAGACAAAGACCCCTTTTATTGTAAAAACGCCTTCTGCTCTCTGTTTCACTCGTTTCCCCTTGTTTTTTGTGCCTTTCTGCCCTCTGTTCCACCGGTTTTCCCCTTGTTTTTGTGCCCTTCTGCCCTCTGTTTCACTCGTTTTCCCCTTGTTTTTTGTGCCCTTCTGCCCTCTGTTTCCCTCATTTTTTGTGGCCTTCTGCCCTGTTTCACTCGTTTTCCCCTTGTTTTTCGTGCCCTTCTGCCCTGTTTCCCTTGTTTTCTGTGGCCTTCTGTTCTTTGTTTCACTCATTTTCCCCTTGTTTTGTGCCATTCTGCCCTCTGTTTCCCTTGTTTTTCGTGCCCTTCTGCCCTCTGTTTCCCTCGTTTTTTGTGTCCTTCTGCCCTCTGTTTCACTAATTTTTTGTGGCCTTCTGTCCTCTGTTGCACTCGTTTTCCCCTTGTTTTTCGTGCCCTTCTGCATTCTGTTTCCCTCTTTTTATGTGGCCTTCTGCCCTCTGTTTCACTCGTTTTCCACTTGTTTTTCATGCCCTTCTGCCCCCTGTTTCCCTCGTTTTTCATGCCCTTCTGCCCTCTGTTTCCCCTGTTTTTTGTGGCCTTCTGCTCTCTGTTTCACTCGTTTTCCCCTTGTTTTTTGTGCCCTTCTGCCCTCTGTTTCCCTCGTTTTTTGTGGCCTTCTGCCCTGCTATTTCACTCATTTTCCCCTTGATTTTTGTGCCCTTCTGCCCTCTGTTTCACTTGTTTTTTGTGCCCTTCTGCCCTGTTTCCCTCGTTTTTCGTGCCCTTCTGCCCTCTGTTTCCCTCGTTTTTCGTGCCCTTCTGCCCTCTGTATCATTCGTTTTCCACTTGTTTTTCGTGCCTTTCTGCCCTCTGTTTCCCTCGTTTTTCGTGCCCTTCTGCCCTCTGTTTCCCTCGTTTTTTCGTGCCCTTCTGCCCTCTGTTTCACTAGTTTTCCACTTGTTTTTCGTGCCCTTCTGCCCTCTGTTTCATTCATTTTTCATTTGTTTTTCGTGCCCTTCTGCCCTCTGTTTCCCTTGTTTTTCGTGCCCTTCTGCCCTCTATTTCCCCTGGTTTTTCGTTCCCTTCTGCCCTCTGTTCCCCTCGTTTTTCGTGCCCTTCTGCCCTCTGTTTCACTCGTTTTCCACTTCTTTTTCGTGCCCTTCTGCCCTCTGTTTCCCTCGTTTTTCGTGCCCTTCTGCCCTATGTTTCACTCGTTTTCCACTTGTTTTTCGTGCCCTTCTGCCCTCTGTTTACCTTGTTTTTCGTGCCGTTCTGCTCTCGATGACGTCACAGGAGTCAGACTCTCACAAGAAGAGTCTGCAGCTCCAGGAGTGGAGCGTCATCCTCTTCACCCGCCCCCACCCTCAGCTAAGCTCCAATCCGAGCGGCTGGTTTGAGTGAGGGCGGGCAAATGCAGCTGGAAAAGTAAATAGCCCATGAAGGGCTACACGAGCTACTCCCGGGGACTCCGCGAGCTACCGGTAGCTCACGATCGACCGGTTGGAGACCCCGGCTCTACTTTATGGAGTGCAGAGGGGGACGTGGGTAAATTTGTTGACTTGTTTATAGCTATTACTTTTCAGATCATTACGACCAATTGGAAGGACACTGCTAAAATATCGTATCAAGCTTGGTGGAACCTGTTATGCCATCATCACAGACTAGATCGTGATCATGCCACCTCTATAACCCTATTGATTAAAAAGGATTTACTTTGGTTACCACTCACGACATTCCTTTCCAAGTTGGCTGTTTGATCTATTTCATATGTACATTGTCATGATCCTTCTTAATGATATTTTGTTCAGTTAGCTCTTATGGCTATCTTCGCATTAATGGTTCAGCTGCTTCTTATTATTCCCCCCTTTCCCTTCCTTCCTCCCCAGTCTCTACCTTTATTTTAAAACGCTAAATTGCATTTGCCTATGTACTGATTTAAATTGTTCAGCTTGTAGGTGTAGGTATTTATCCAAACTGAAGCCCAAAGGTTTCTCTGAGTCAACGATTGCTTGAGTGCTGCCTGGAAAGTGCTTTTCCACCAGATAGGCTCATATACAATGGTGTTTATAAGTCAGAGCAATGAGGAGGAATTCAGCTTTTATTAGGTTAATTGTTAGAAGAGCAAAGATCCAGGACTGGAACACAAGGAGGACTTCAGACACAATCTCTACATTCTTGGGGAGGGGTTTCTTTAGGTATAATTGTATCATCTGTATAGCAGTGATACCTGATGTTTGATTGGCCAAGGATATATGCTAAGAGTTCCATATAGATGGGGAGACCTGTGGGTGGAGCCAGACAGGGGAGCCGCTAAGAGTCGTTTCACATTGGTAGCATGTCATAATGCAATCAGCATCCGTAGGAGGATTGGCAGCATTGCTAGGATTTCAGTGGACCATGGAGAAGAACTTCCGCATGACATGCAAAACACTGAAGGAGGCTACACCGGCATGCATGAAACAGCATTCCATGGATATGGTGATGGGAAGGCAGTGCAGCACGAAAACTCACCAATGTTACACTAATGCATTACATCCCTCGTCGTCTACCTCATTCCAGAGATGAGATGTAACCTCTGTTCTGCAGAAGTTTTTTCTTAGTAGATGCAAATAGTTCTCCCAATAGGGTCCAACTACCCAGCAACCACAGCAAGGGAGGAACTTCCACAGCACGTTTTGTGCTTTTTTCTTTCTTGAATGCCTTCATTAGCTGAAGTGGTTTATTTACGGTAAAATGTTATGTGTCTGAGAGACTTGCTCTAGCTATCTCCCATTTCCTATTACCTTTGGTCATCACTGCCTATATCTAGTGGGCGTGGCTGCTGTGATGTTGTGAATATGCTCGGAGCTGGGCTTGCTGTAGCCGTCATTTCCTCTGAAGGGTTTCCATTCCTTCATCTATTTATAAAGTTTTATATAGCTCGAACAAGATCCCTAAGGATATCAGAGCGCTTTACAATAAGTTGGTAGAAAGGCCAAAATGAAATATACACAGCAATTGTGGAAAGGAAAAAAAAAATGCTAAACAGTGAACAATGGATTGTTTCAACATCAGGAGCTTCGAGGTATGGTTGCCGCTTGTCTGCAGTACTGCCTTTTGAAACTCCTAATCCAAGAAGGCCAACCCATGCTGGATTGGTGGAGAAATGTTTTGTCATCTGTAACTGAGACTTTATCAGCTTAATAAAATAATGTGATGATGAATAGAGATCTGAAACTATTTTGTTTTCTGTAAGAAATCATAGGTGTTGCAAAATACCTTATAGTCTCACTGAGATGTACTGGTTGATATTCACCACAATGGAATAATCATTATTTTTTGCTTGGACACTATCTCACATGTAAGGACTGGAGAGAGGAAGACAGACAAGGAGGTAATGGCCTGGTTACTTGCCAGTAATCTTCATTTCTTCGAATCCAAGTCCTCTTAGATCCAGTCCTGATGATTATTTTTCTTGCCTTACGGATATCTTTCTTCAAGTTTGGAATGCAACAGGAAGTGGGGGTGAAAGTTCCTCTATTTTAGTAGTAGTGGTGGCCATACTGGGAGAACTATTTGTGTCAGCTATGGAAATACTTCTGCAGGACAGAGATGACATCTCACGGGTGAGAACTGGATTAAGGAAGAACTGAAATTGGGGTAATAAAGACTACAGTTAAGTAACTGTGCCATTATGCTATACCTCAACAGCAGTTTAGTCAACCCCAGAGGAGCCAACAAATTATGTGCCTGTAAGTTGCTTAACGGCTAGGGAAGTTGACCCCAAATCTGGGGAACCGGGTTCGAGTCTCAGCAACAACGCTCAACATCCTGTGATTCTGGGCAAATCACATAATCTCCCCATGCCTAACAAAAAGATAGTCCTTGTGTAATGCAACTGGTGCTCGTGTAAAGCGCTCTGATACCCGATACCTTCGGGTCAAGTTCGCGCTATATAAAAGTCTGAAAGAAAAAAAAATGTATCACAAAAATGACGGATGGGAAATTAGGCCTTCTGAACCCTAATAGTGCATGTACTGAATATCTGTATGATGGCCCAGCCCTTCTTGCTCACACATAGTCCCTATTCTCAGAGAGGCTGTAACGATGCTATGGGCCCTAATGCAATCAAGTCTACTCCTCCCTTACACTTGTACCCTGGTTGAGTAGTACAAAACAACGCTAATAGGGGTCTAGTAAACCCCTATCATTCTTGGGCCCCAGTATCCCTGAAATAATGATAGCTACACCCCTGAAGATTTCAAGCACATTTTTTAATGCAGAATATTTGCCAATATTATCCAATTTCTCCATACACAAGATTAGGACCAGGGGCATGTACGTGGCTTTCCTCTCTGCACCCATCAGAAAAAGTCAATTTGTGGGTATTCCCTAGCGGTCGAAGTGCATTAAAGAGAGTAGGGAAGTGTGAAGCTGAATTCTGCGGGGGCGGGGTCAGTGAGGGTGGGGGCAAGGCCATAGGTGTAGCAGAAAAACAAAATATTCTGCATGCTTTTTGGTCTTTCACCGTCAGGTAACTACATATAAAATAACACACCGCTTGAATACCCTGGGGTATATTTACATTGAAATGCTGCGGCGCTGCAAGCAATTTAGCAGCGCTGTGTCATTTAACAAAAAAGCAGGGATGCACCGTATTAACATGAATACAGTGTACCCCTGTGTTTTAGCTAGTGCTAAAAATAAGCTGCCTAGCGCCAACACAGACACCCTTGTGCCATAGTGCAAGGGTGCAGCAGAGATGATTGTTTATGTGCAAGAAGGTGTCCCTTCCTGCACATAAACAATCTTTAACCCCTTCGCAGCAGGGCAAATTCCCATGCTGTGTTGGGGGGCGGGGGGAGCGCGCACAGCAGTCCTGTGCTCATGACGAGGTCAGCTCGACATGAGCCACGGTGGTCGTGTGCTCATGACGAGCTGAGCTCGTCATGACCACACCCGTTTCTTTAGAACGTTCGCACAGCAGGGGAATTAGCCCAGCGTGCGGGCGTTCTAAAGGTCATGACGAGCTCAGCTCGCCATGAGCACGCGAGCACCGTGGCTCATGACGAGCTCAGCTCGTCATGAGATTCAAAGGGGTTAAAGGCGATTTGCTCTTTCTATGTGTGCTACAGTATGCAGCACACATAGAAAGAGCAAAAACAAGGAAAAATAAAAGTATTCCTCCTTGTTGCCCAATTCCAACGCCTGCTATTCAGTGGCGTTAGACTTTGGCGCTGCCTCAGATTTACAGATCCTTGTATATCTGGTGCAGCGTCAAAAAGCAATGGGTGTTGCGGTGGAACGCCCACAGCAACACCCATTGTACTCCCCTTTCACGCAGATACCTGTGTGAAAAGGTACGATATTTAGAAAGCAGCATTGAGCCACCCAAAGTGGCTCAACGCAGCTTTGTAAATTCGGAGCAGGGCAGTGCGCCACCGTAACGTCGCGAAAAGTGATGTTCCAGTGGCTCAATGCCCTTATAAATAAAATATGCCCCCACATTTTTGCAGGTAGTTTTCCACGTAGAATACAGGCGTAAATTGTCTCCGGTAAAGGTTACGAGCATGTATGCAGGTTTGAAAATGTTGCACGTCTAAATGTTACGCTTGGAAAAACTACAACTGTCATAGATTTCCCCGGACTCTGGGAATTCTTTTAAACAGTGAAAAAGCAATAAAATGCTCCAACTATAGAAGTAACTCCGTGGGAACAAATGATCGACTGTCATCCTACCTGTTGTGAATTGTATGACCTCAGTGTATTTGAATATGAATGGATGCGTTTGTCTGTTAATCACGATTTCGTGTCTGTAGAGGGAACTGGGATTTCTGGCTGTGGATCACGTATCCACATGACGTTTATTTTGAATGTGTACGAGAGAATGATCAAAATGACTTCTGGAACAAGAAACAAACTGCATTATTCTTCATATTCCTTTGTAAAATATTTTCCAAAGTTAATACGAAGGACTGGGGGCACGATGTCCGCTGTCGAGAAGAACGCTGGAGAAAACATGATTCTTAAAGATTCATCAACCGTGGTGTGAATGTCCTAGTTCTATATTCAAGCTTCTTAAACGACTATTGTGTAATTTACAATCATATGTTGCCACCTTGTGGCTCAAAAAGGTACAACGCATGAAGAGTAGCAAAGATCGGCTTTGGTTACAATAAGCTCAAGCCAACTATATGAAGATCAGCTTTTTGCATTTAAGAAAAATTTCTGCCTGAGGGCAAAAAAGAAAAAAAGCTTGGTCACTTTGTATGCCGGTTGGGTTACATCAGGGGCGTAGCTAGAGCTTGTGGCGCCCGGGGCTATCCCTCAGATTGCCGCCCCTGGGGGGTGGGGGTGGGGGGGTTCGGGAAAAAGGACGGTGAGCACTTGAAAGATGTCCGAGAGACACGTAGTATTGCTGCTAATAGTAACCTCGATCATGCAAGTTACATGCACATACATGAATACATGACACGGTCAAAGGCTACACAGTTGAATACACCGGTGACTGGCAGTACCAAAGAGAACACACAGACTGCATGATCTATCTGCGGCCCATATTGTAACAAAGCAAAGGCAAATATATTTTTATGGCTCCTCCTTGTGCATCTCTCCACCTTCTACAACTGATTGACGGTCCTGGAGTCTGACTCTGAGGCTGGGACGGATGGGAAGGGGGGCATAGCTGCCAAGGTTGGTTGGCTTATGTGTGACAACTCCAAGTGTGCAGTGCGTTTATGTGTGACATTTCAAGGCTTATGAGTGACACTTATTGAGAGTGAATTACACTGTTTAGTTACAGGTGGTGGTTTAAAGGGGACTTGAAGGAACTGCAATAGCCTGAAACCATCAAACAGTTGCCTATCAGACCTGATCCTGTGAACCACAGAGGAGTCACAAGTTGAACCTGGGAGCCTTCACTGTTAATACCCAGTCTCGCACTCTTATAGTCTCCCCCTCCTTGCCACTCACTCCTGTCATTCCTCGTTTTGTTTCTCTCTCTCCCTCATGTCCACACTCCAATGTCTCATTCTTTACTCCCCTTGACCTTCTCCTCCCTTTGTGTCTGAAGAGAAAACAATGTGATTATAGAAGTGTGGGAACCCTGATTTTCTCCGTTCATAAGAAGTGTTCCAACAACCCCAGTTTGATTGTTTAATTGTACACAATCATTTTTACGTAGCAGCGGTTGAGCACAGCTGTGAGTTTGAAGAAGATTGTGACCACTTCTATGTGCAAAGGATAAGCCACCAGAAGGTGATATTTTATATTTCATGCTAATAGGTTGCTAAGGTTCTAAACATTTTTTACCTTTTTAAAATGTACATACAACTGGTAAAAAAAACACGTACTGTCAGATGGCTGCAAACAAGCATCTTACCTGGGGGTGGAAATGCAGGCATACCATACGCTCAGTGGAGTCTTGACAGTGAATGCCTGGCTCTTCTGCAGATTTAACCACAATCCTAAACAAGTCTCCAGAATGTCCGAATCCTAATTTATAACTCCTTTCATGACTCGTGGCAGTCCTGGGTCGCTCATGAAATTGTGCCTTTGTCAGAAAACAAACAGGCAAGGGCCTGCAGCACAAGAAGGATGAGGAGACTGAGTGTCAGTTATTGTGAACCACGGCCGTGACGAGTCTCCAGCAGCCGGCCCCAGTCACTGTCAGCTCAGCCTTAGGGGAGTGAGCTACACACAGGCTAACGCTGCAAAAGTAAACTTATTTCCAAAAAGCAAAGGTCGGATATTACTGGAAGTTACTGTGAGCCACTGGTAGCAGCCGCTTAAGTCATGAGGCATCATGACGAGAGGGGAGGCACTGGTGGCAGTACGAGCAGCGGCGGGTGGGCTGCCAAACTTAACTTTAAAAAACATAACTGCAAGCTGCTTTCTCGCCCTAGCCCTGTCTGCAAATGGAGACGAAACCTGCCTCACAGATATATTCAAGTAAACATAGTTTTAATTATAATTTCACCACAAATTCAACACCACGGCAGCAGTGCACTGAACAATGTGCTGTAATGTATCTGTAACACACTTGCGGATGGTCTCTGGCAGCCGCACCTGGTCTCGAGTCACGCAGCATGCTCCTTACGAGGCTGCAGGCACCAACCACAGTCTGTCCAGCAGCCTCGACGGAGGTACCCACTTGAAAGGCAGCAGGCACAGACCAAATACTACTGGCGGTGCAAGCACCGGCGAGCTCACTCTTGCCAGAGTTAAAACATTTAGATGTCATAAACTGGCGCACATTTCCGCGCCGTGTGCAGCACCGCGTCCTCCTGTTAATTTGAGTCTCGTGTCTCGGCCGGCATTGCTGGGCGAAATAAACATTGGAGTCAGCCTGAGCATAATTTACAAAATGTCAGACCTACGTTATTAGCAGTGGTCGCCCTTGATTTAAATTGCCCACAGCTGCGGCAGTGAACTTAGCGGTGTTGTTGCTCCTGCCTGTCCATCCTGTTCCAGGAGCCTCATGGGATCACATCGGATCATCCCCCCCCCCCCCAAGGCGCCAAAACGCAACGACTTGCTGAGGGCAGGCCCCGCCCGGGTCTCGGTAATTGGGCGGTCAGAGACAGTGACAGCCTGAGCCCGCCGTGCAGGCACTGGCAGCAGGGCAGATGGCAACATTAATTTGTAGCACTGCACTGAATTGAGAGCACAGATTTAGCTGATTACTAACTGTGCTGCTGCTGACCGCAAGTTAAGTCTGGTGCCTGCCGCCCGTAGGTGCAGCCTGCAGTTAACGAAAGTAGAAGGTCGGAGTGCAGGCTGGAGCGCGGCCGGCTTTATTATTTATTTGGGGAGTGGGGACACTGTTCTTTCGTTCCCAATCCCAAGTAAATAAATTATAAAGGCTGCCGCCTCAAAAATGGTGCCGCCCGGGGCGGACCGCCCCCCTCGCCCCCCCCTAGCTACGCCAGTGGGTTACATACGGCATCCTCTTGGAGCATGCATGCGGCATTCATATACTTGGTGTGTGGCGTTATGAGCGGCTTGTATTTGTACCCACAGGTGACGAGGAGAGGAAAGGAGAGTGGGAAAAAGAAAGTGATAGTTCGGGAGGTACAACTGGTTCGAGTGGTGATTAGGTAGGCAGGCTATACGCCTGCGATGTATGTGGGGGGTACTATCCTCCTTGGGTGGCCGCCTATGGGGGCTTGTGTGTGGACAGGTAGTTATCTAGGGAGAGCCACATTTCACCCTTTGTGCCGGTGTTTGGTTTGAGGTTATGGTGTTCGCCCCCCGTAGGAAGGTGATCCGGTTGAAACAGCTCCTGAAGGATGCTTTCCCAGTGTCCTTCCAGGCGACCCATACTGTACTCCTGTATACTGTACTCTGCATATAAAACTAATTTCTCAATAAAATTCATTTGAAATAAAGAAAAAAAAAAGAAACATTTCTGCCTGAAAAAAATGTCTACCTCCTTTAAGGTCTAACCCCATTTTGAAACACCTGTTTTCTTTTTATGAAAGCAACATACTCCATAACATAGATCTCTATCCCGTACCCTCGAGATATATATTTTCACATTACTGGTACATAACAACGTTACCTGCTTTCCTCCTCAGAGGCAGTAATGTGCGTACCCCTTTTCTAACTCTTCTAAAACCCGGATGTCTGCAGATGTGTTTTAGCATGGAGTGTGTGTGTAAATTACAGACGTCCTACTAGTTTCACTGAGAATGATATGTATTTTTCGAGTCGGTCAGGACAGTGCTTAATTGTTGAGTCTGAATTGTCACACTTGTAGGAGTGTGATGGTTAGTAGTTGTGTAGGTAATATCATTGGCAGCAGATGTCGAAGTGGTGGGAAAAAGTAGGGGAACTGTGAGCGGAGACTGCGAGGGCGGAGCTAACCCAAGGATTTGATCAGTGAGCGGAGTCAAAGGTGTGGCCAGAATGTGCCAAACATCTCAATTTTTAGTATTTGTTTGGCATTTCACTGACCAGTTACAGCTTATTGTGTTATTTAATTCAACCAATGGATTCACTTGATTATTTAAGGGTTAATAGGAGTTATTGGCATTTAAATACATTCACAAAGTGGGATATATTTCCAATCACCCAATGTCCGATATATGCTTAAAAGTGGAATCACAAGCCATTTTTCTCCAAGCCATGCAGTTTCTCTCATTAGCACTTCTTCACCCTTCTTCCACAAGAGCAGTTCAAACATGAATGGCAAAATATCCTAGTTGGCAAATGTTTTCTATATAATTATGGTTCTGCCATATTTGCCACATAATACATCATCCACTGCATAATCTTACAGTTTTAACTAAACCTAGCTCAAACGGATGAAAAGTTACTAAAAAACGTGTCTTGAATTGCTGCAAAGTGGACGGCCCTTTGCAAAGGTTGACTGATCACCTTTTGCACTGCTGCATTTGTATGTTATACGGATACTAATGAGGCAGAATCTTTGCAGAGATTTAACATGTGTAAAAATGTCTAAATAATAAAGTATCAAAAAATATATTGCATTACGCTGTAGCCTTTTTTTGTTGCATAATTTAGTCAACACTGCAGCATCATATTGGCCCGCATTGCTGCATAATTCCAATGGCTCCAGAGCAGGTAGCACATGTTAAAAGTGCTTGTGCATGAAGCAGAGAGACGGTGAAGTTAGCAAACATACAGCCTGATTCATCAACGGGCCGTTTTGCGAGCCCCTAATAGCGAATCATAGCGATTCGCTATTAAGGACTCGCAAAACGGTAATCATGTAGGAATCGCATAATAAAATGCGATTCCTACTGATTCCTTATTTGCGATTAGCAAATTGCTAATCGCAAATAAGGAATAACTCGCCATTCATTCCTATGGGCCGAAAGGCCCATAGGAATGAATGGGGAGTATTCCTTATTTGCGATTAGCAATTAGCTAATCGCAAATAAGATTGCGATTTGAAGGGTGCCAGGGGTGTCCACAGGACACCCTGTAGCACCCCTCAAATGTAATTTCACACAGGTGTTGCACACACACATGTCCAAAGGACATGTGTGTGTGTAACATGCAACTCAGAAAAATGCATTTAAATGCATTTTTCTGAGTTTTCGCAATTTACCGCGAGGTCTGACCTCGCGGTAAATTGCGGCAAGAAATTGCGAATTCGCAAATTTAAATTGGATGTTGAATTGCATTTAAGGAATCTCTAATAGAGATTCCTTAAATGTAATTATTCGCACATTTGCGACATCGCAATTAGCGATTTTTGCATTTGGGATGCTGAATCCCAAATGCAAAAATCGCTCTCGCAAAGGGCCGGATTCTCAGAATCCGGCCCCTTGCGAGCGCAATTTAGGTTCATGAATCGGGCGGTTAGTTTGGTGTGCGTGCAAATCCTTCATTGCCGATCCGTGGTGAGTTGCAGCTACTACTGCTTAAACAAGGCCAATGGAGGTACCAGTGGGTGAGGTGGACTGGTTTCGATGGGAGGGCCAGCTTTAGTGCTGGTGGTGCCCTGTACAACAATGTTTGCTGGTGCCGCCAATGATCACCTACACCTCTGACTCCCTCACTACCCCCCTTTAACAGTCCCCCTCAAGTCTCCATAACCACACTCTTTCTCAGATGCATTTAATTTCATGTACAGTGCCACTCATACCAGTGTACAGTGTCAGAGCACTTTGCATCACACAAACTACACAGAGACAATCATTTATAAGTGTGTAAATCACTGTATAGGAAATGTTACATAAGACAAAGGACTACAAGGTGTAGAAGCCACATGACAACCATACTAGCAGGCAGTATAGTTTAATAGCTCACTGTTCTATGTTTGGATTTTAACTTAAAAACTGCAAGTAACAAAAGGATCTCTCTAAACCACAGCTTTCCAAACTGTGTGGCGCGACACGTTAATGTGTCGCGGCCCACACGTAGGTGTGTCGCGCGATGCGATGCAATGATGTCTGTCTGCCGACCTTCCCATATTACGGGAATGCGACTCACGCTACGTGCACACGGAGCAGCTGCAGAGTGGAGCCTCGAGGACAGGAGCTCCAGTGAGTATTGACCCCCCCACCCCCCTCCTCCCCTCCGGGAGTGCTACAGCGCTGCTCACGGCCCTGAGCGCGCAGCCTTGCTGGGATACTGATATCGGAATGCGGGAGACTGCACTCACCAACTTCATTAAGGAGCAGCAAGAACAGCTGTGGCAAGGAGTATCGTGCACCAAGCTCATATCAATACAGGATCAAATTAAAACACTGAGGTGCGCAGTACTGCGAGGGAGGGAACAAAGTTGGTAACTCTATGCATAGCTCTAGGGGGAAACCACAGGAGGGTACAGGTGATGGGGGCTCAAAGGGTGGGAAGAATAGGGTGGGATTTGGTTTGCCGATGAGTTTCCCCATCTCCTCTTGTATTATGTTTTGAAAAACTAATAAAAAATAAGGAGGCCGAAATTCAATGTGACCAGACTGGAGTGCTGCCGCTAAGGGAAGAGATATCACCAGAAAAGGTGTGGTGTTACTACTGTGCATAGTTCTAGTTCTGTTCTTCGGCACTGTGTGAAGGTAAGGGAATACATCTTTTATTTATGTTTAAATATTAGTGATCACTTAGAAGCCACTGACTCCTTATGAGCCCTTTCGGACTTCTGAAATTTTTCAGTTCACTCGGTCAGTAAGTAGTGAGGCTTAGACCATTTTGGGACATTTTAAACCGCTAAATCTCAGTAGTTTAAACTTCCTCCGCCGAGTTTAAGGAGTATATGCTATACAAACAGTATAGATTTTTAATATTACTTCCAGGACAAAATGCAGTGACTAAAGCATGATTGGTTGTGCTGAGTACCAATAGCACGTGGAAAGAAAGTGCACAAAAAGTAAAATGCCAGTTAAAGCAGGAAACCTAGGAGTAGATGAGGTGGTAGGCTCTTCCCACCCCGCACGATTAATTTTGAATGGAATAAAAGGAACGTTAATTTGATAGGAATACAGATTTGCCATGAAAATGTTAGTGTAAAGAGCGCATCAAAAACACATTTTAGATTTTTGCAAGGTTATTTAAATATGCTAAATAATACTCTGAACCATGTGAGGAAGAACAGACCAGCTATTATTTCTTAGAAAACAAGTAGAGTGACACAGGCTGAAATGTAGTACCGGGTATACAACTTAGTGAAGGAAAATAAAATGCTAATATGTCTGTCAAGTCATTTTGTTTTAACAAACAAATGTTATTGTTTTACAAGAAAGTAGGTAGTGCTTCAGACACATTCATTGCCGGTTAACATCAGCACCTTACCTCACAGATAGTAGATCTTCCATATACTTCTTCAGCTCATTACTCTATCACAGCTAACATAGTGCTATTATTTAAGGCAGTGTACTTGCTCTGACATTAACATCAACAATAGTGGTAATCTGGGCCTTTGAGATAAGCCAAAAATTGGTGATAACTTGCACAAACTATGCGACTGTTGTGTTTGGTGAAGATTATAAATCGCATGAAGAAACGTCACAGCTTGTGACATCACAACAGGCCTTGTTCCTTGTCGAGGTGGGAAGTCCCAAAGGTTTTATGGACTGCTGTTGAGTGTCTCTCAGTTATATTGATTTTTTCCCCCTGAAAGTGGGAGTGTGTGTGTGTGTGTGGGGGGGAGGGGGGGGTTGTGTGTGGGTGGGGGAGTGTGTGTCGGGGTGTGGGGTTGTGTGTGGGTGGGGTTGAACCGTAAATGACTGGGCCATGTGTCAATTTGTGCGTGATTTATTTCTTGTTTCATACACAAACCTAACCTTGCTTACACTCAGTTTTACCAGTCACTGGCTTTGTTAGACCAGATTAACATTTGCTTTATTAACCTTCCTGCTTTCTCAAATTTTCTTGGAAATGCACCATTTGCCCACTACTTTTTTCAAAAAAAAATTGCCACCCCCTTAGGTGGTTCGGGCTCGCTCTCTGCGCTCGCGTTACTGTGTCCCTGAAATTGTTTTCACAAAAAGGTGTGTCACCAACATGAAAAGTTTGGAAAGCTGTGCTCTAAACAAAAGCAGTAACCTACTAACCTAGTTAACATTATGTGCACTTTGTGATCTGCATGGTACATGTTCTTTGCAGCAGGCACATTAACCCTCTGTGCTACCTTTCCAGGAGTCAACCCTTCCACTAGACAAAACTCTGATCTCTCTCTAGGAAGAACATTAATCACCAAAGTTATCATGACATTTTTATTGTTGCTGAAAATTGCCGGAGGCCAGGAAGGAGGCTGCAATTATTTTAAAAACCATAATATACTTGCAACACTACGCACCCACCCAAAATCGATACCCAGTGCGGTCACAGTGCTTGCACTGCCCTAACCTGCTCAAGGTTCATGTGACCTCAGTGACAGAGTCACAGTGACTGGATCACTGTTGCTCCACGGTGTGCTGCTTCGTAGGCCTGCCTGCAAGACTGGAGATGAACTTCAGTATGGATTGTGGTGGACAGTCCTTCAAGGTTAACCCACAATTGACATCACTAGGGTACACCTGCTAGTGCTAAGACATCAGGCCTATAAGGTCTAGTGGGGACTTCTAAGGTCTAGCATGGGAATATGTTCCCTCAGGAGAGTGGTCTGGTGGACTGGTCATGAAGGCTGTATCCGGTTCCCCAGTTCCAAATTCGTCAGCTCTGGCCATAGTGCCACATCCTCTCCCCCACTGAACACCATACTGCCCCACTGAGAGAAACTCGCCCTGCCTTCAGCTACAACTTAATTGTGCCCGCTATAAACACTTGGATGTGGCTCAATTCAAATTATGCACTTGATAAGAGTAATATGCTGCCTAAAAAAAATGAAGTGAAAGCAAACTCTCATAGGGAATGCAAGATTAAGTAAAGGATGTGAAATGTAAGCAGAAACAACATGGTTACCTTAATTATCTCTTCCTCACTATTCAGAAATCAGCGAGTGGTTTTACCTGAAAAGTTAAGGACATGACTAAAGGGCCCTGAAGGGAACAGTTTCAATGTCCATTTCTTATATCCTTACAAAACGTAAGGAGTATGGTTTAAAAAGACCACATCCATAAACACAGAGCCATGGTACACATTTTGTTTTCCAATCCACCCATCAACCAGGTATTGCAATACATCCAGGAATGGTGTACTTCCCCACCTGGGGACAACAATGCTGTTCAAAGACAGACGAGAAAACAAAAGTCTGTAAAGTGAGGCTGATGAGTTTGGATGTGAATAAAACCAATCTGGCCACTTTGCAACCACTCTGTCTTGCTTTATTTAGTTATGTATTTCTTTTTCATATTTGAAACCTTTTATTTCTATCCATCCCAAGGCTGCACTTTGAAATAAAAAAAAGTCAGAAAAAGAGCATTTTCCACAAGAGTGTTTTTCTTTTCTGGATCCATTTCACAGGGAAGCAACTAAATGAAAGAAAAAAAGAGAGGTTGTGAACTGTTTCTTCAAGTCACGGTTTTCAGTAAGTGAGGAGTAAGACAGAAAGAGATGGAATAATAGGAAGAGGGGGGGGCAGCTGCCAGCACAGAAAAGAAGAGGACATTATCCGTGTCTTTGCTGGGCAGTAAGGAAGAGACAGAGTCCTTTTCCTTCTCTGCCCGTCCCTGAACGTCCACGAAAGCAATACGAGCCTTATCTGAATGCCTTTGCTACTTCTGCAGTCCTTGGACACAGTTTTCAAAAGAAAAAGTAGGGGAATGGAATTGTTTTAATAAAAGAAGTAGGGGCACGCCGTGCCCTTACGATCCGGCCCACTTCGACCACTGATTGGCAGTGGCAATGGGTAGTGCAAGCTGTTGTGACCTCCTGACAAGGGCCATGGCACTCTTTATTGTTTTTACAAATTAAGCACTGTCAGGGCAGCACGGAGGAGAGCTGGTGAAAACTGCCTTTGACAGCAGTAACAGCGTGGACGCTCTCCTACATAAAGTAGGCCAATGAAGAAAGCCACACAGTGAAGATCATGAACACTGAATTCGATACCATTTGAATACAGGTCCATGGCCCAACGAGGCAAGAAAACATCTTTATTGCATATTCTGACTCCTGTTAAGATAACCCCATCGGAAGGAGAAGCCAGTAGCACCTAGCATTTCTTAGACTTTCTCAACTTTTGTAATGCATACAGCAGTCACTCTCACATTAAAGGAATCAATACCTCCAATGACCTTCCAGACAACAACCATCCACTTAAAACTCCCTATGTGGATAGCTTGAATATTTTTCACTTTGTGGTTATTACTCCAAAGGTGCTGCTTCTCAGGTACATCTCTGGGTAAGGTCACAGAGAGACCACGGCTGTGACAGGTCACCACACAGACTACTACTTGCAGGATACAGACGTCCTCACATCAGTGATGGATCACATTCTTCAGATCTTTCAAAGTCTTCTCTGAAGATAATCTAATGCTTGAACTCGTTTCTCCTCCTGTAATTTTGAACTCCAGTGCCAACACCCTTGTAAATTAATTCAACCTTTTTTGGAAAACTGTGTGAACATCCACCTCTCAAATAGAACATTTGAGTGCAAGCCAAAGCACCCTATTACTCAAAAGATCTTGCAGATAACACACAATCCATCCACAGACAGGAAGAAAGTGGATGAAAAAGAAAACTTCTGAGGACCTCATGATACTGATGCCCCTCCCCACAAACACATACTGGTCATCAGATTCACCAAACCACATTACTATACCAACAATATCAATGAAGTCACCAACAGAAACAGAACACTTTTTAATGCACCCCATCAAGCCTCTGCCAGACCCACCTATTCTTCACTCCACAAAAGTGAGCAATGCCATCAATCAATTCTTACCTGATAAGATACAGAACATCTGATGGCACATTGAAAAGATCAAGCCTGCTGCATCCAGCCATTGTCTTAGAATCCCACAATGGTTAGCCTTCACAGCCCTATCTCTCGTATATCTTGCAGACATAGTCCCAGCTAACAAAGTCACTTTTTATGAAGATGGTGTCTTACTTTAGTCCTTCATCCAAGCTCTTTGCGAGTATGTTCTCTCATGCCTACTCACCTTGGTCAATGTAGCCCCCACTCAAGGCATCTTTCTGGAAGCTCTCAAGACAGTTCACATACTCCCACTCCTCAAGAAACTTACACTACCCCCTGATGATCTCACTAACAACCAGTCCATCCCTCACTTACCATTCATTGTCAAGATCATCACCAATGCAATTTATGTTCACCTCAAAGATCACATAAATTCTAACCCTCTCCTGCACAACTACCAGTCTGGCTTCTGCTCACAAAGTAGCATGGAGACATATTGTAAACTATGCCCTTTTGACCATAGAGGAATATCACCCCTGCTACCTTATCTTGCTGGACCACTCTGCTGCCTTTGATACAGTAGACCGTCCCACCAGCATATGCAACTTGAAGCCTCAAATGGGAATTTCTGGCAATGTCCTTCACTGGTTCTCCTTCTACCTTTCCAATCAACACCAGTTTGTCCATGTAGACACCACAAGGCCCCAAAAAATCCCTGTCACCTGTTGAGTCCCCCAGGGTTCCAAACTGTCTCCTGTCATCTTCAACCTCTACATGGAGCTGCTTGGTGTTCTACTTACAGATAAAAGCATCAGGATTCATGAATATGCTGATGATACACAACCCTACTCGAAGGTCTACTTCGTTTCAGATATCCAATGATTGAAACAATGTCCGCACATCACCCAGAGATGGATGTCCAATAGCGTAGCAGTCAACCCCCCAATTTAGCAGCTACATCTGGGATGGGGTTTTGATGGGTCTCTTCTGTCTGCAGCTCTGCAGACAAATGCTCATAATTAATGAGCAAGAGTGGGATGGTGAGTGAGTGAAAGAATGGATGGATCAATAGACGGATGATAGGGTGGATGGATAGATGCATGAATGAGTGACTGTGTGGATGGATGGATGGATTGAGTGAAAATCTAGGTGGCTGGATGGAATGAAAGGGTGGCTGGATGGAATGAAAGGGTGGCTGGACAGAATTAAATGGTGGGTGGATGAGTAAAAGGGTGGATGGATGAATGAATGAAAGGATGAATGTAAAGATGGATGAGTCCACCTCAGACAGACTACATCACTCCCCAACTTCACGAAGGACCTCAAAACATGGCTCTACAATAGACCTCCTCCTTGATGGACAGGACCCTGCGCCTCCGCCCTTTCCCCCCAGTACCTTGAGACCCTTACGGTGAGTAGTCGCGCTCAACAAACCCATGATTGATTGAGATATGAGTGAAAGAACAGATGGATGAGTGAATAGAAGGGTAGATGGATGGCTGGATGAAAAGGTGGAGGGATGAGTGAAAGGGTGAATGGATAGAAGGATGGGTAAATGGATGAGTGGATGGCTGGTTGGATGGATGATTGAAAGGGAGGGAGGATTGATTGAAAGGGAGGGAATATGAAGTGAAAGGGAAGGTGGATGAAATGAAAGAGAAGATGGATTAAGTGAAAGAGGATGATGGAGTTAAAGTGTGGATGGAAGAGTACAGGGATGGGTGGATGGATAGATAAAGGGGGATAGATAAGTGGTAGAATGGAGTCCTGAGTGGGTGGGTGGATAGAAGAATGGATTGGATGGACTGATGGATAGGTGGGTTTGATGGATGGGTGGGTTTGATGGATAGTTTTGAAGATGGATGGATAGGTTTAGATTTGGATGGGTGGACGGATGGATGAAATGATGACAGATTGAATGATGGATGGAAGACTAAATGGATGACAGAATGGAAAGGTAAAATGTCGGATACCAGGGGGATGGAAGGATGAATGGATAGATGTTTGGATGAGAGAGACAAGCAAGCTCTTCTGAAGAGGGTCACAATGACATGCTTCACTTGCTTGGTGCCATAAGTGCTTTGGTTTGAAGTGGGAGGTATTTTATTTTTCTGGCTACTCCATTGATGTCCAGCACCTACCTGAAGCTCAAACCCAACCAAGAGGCAATTTATATTATTTGGCAGGAGCAACAAACAAGAAATAGTACAAAACTTGCTCAATGACAAGACCCTTCACATTTCTTAACCCAATTACCACTCAGTGTAACGTCATTTGATTCACCCTGGACACCAACCTCACTTTCAAGAGCACACTGCAAAACAAGGCAATGGTGGCCTGGTACTAGCTCTCTCTTCTAAAGCAAATGAAACTGTTTCTTCCTGAAAGCGACTAGAGAACTGCAGGCCAAGTCCTTATACTCACACATCTGGATGGCCATAATGGCCTGCTCCATGGCCTCCCAGACTCTACTCTTGTACTTTATAAGATCTGGCAGGCTTTGGCACACCTCAACCAGACACAGAAGAAAAATTATCGCATCACTACCATCTTGATCAAACTCCTTTGACTCCCCTTGATGGCCCATTCCATCTTCAAAACCACATGCATCATTTACAAAGCCATCCGCGTATTTTGCAGGCAAGTTTACCATCTGTGGTGAATCTTGGCAAACCATCAGCTGGAAGCCATCAGAATGCAGACTAAAAACTTAAATAAAGAAAGAAAAACAGGCAGCAGGCCTTCTCCATCTATGCACCCAGGATCTAGAACAACATCCCTATATCCATCAGGACCACTTCAACACTGCTCCAAGTCAGGAAGGTGTTGAAGGCTCACCTCTTTAAAACCACTACATCACGATGCATTACTGCCCACAATCAAGCTACCTCTTCTATAACTAACTGACGCTATACTTTTCTTTGACCTTGTATAGTGCTCTGCTGCCTTTCTGCTAGTTTTGTGCTATAGAAATGGCTGGGTTATAAGCTGCCTCAGCTCTACAGTACTTCAATGAAGAGGTGGCCTAAAATTTCACTCCGATTATTGACTGGACCTTCAAGTAGTCTGTGATGCTTGTTGCTCTAAGCAGTGCTAAGCACCTCACAGGAGCACAGACACACGAGATCTCAAGCGCTAGTCGAGTAAGGACAGTTTTAAGCCCATCAGTCTACCTCCTCCTCTGAAAAAAAAGAGTAGCATAGACCTTTTCCATAGTTTTAGAGATTTACCCTAAACCCTTCCAGGATGATGGCTATATATTCTGTCTTTGTTCCTGTCTATTCTCTACAAAAGTATGCAGAGCTTTAACAACTCAAATAAGCAAGACAGTATCATTTTAATCTAGTATTGGGGATACCTCGAATCTCCAATGTCCAATCAACTTTAAGTTCACTTAACCCTTTCGGGGAAGAACCAATCCTTGCACAGGGAATTTTTTATTACAGGTAACCATATGTCCAATGCAATCATTTGGGACAAAAACCACTGCATTGCAATCTTCCTGTTTCACAGGTAGAAAGTTTCTTGTCATAGAACAAAGCATATAATACGGGCAGAGGTAGCTGCCCAGTCCTTTCTATGAGGTGTGTACCATATAGCCTCGCCGGAAGACGTTTTGTCCTGATGCTGCTCTATTTCAGGTCACACATGACCAACTTCCTGCTAGAACTGGTTCGGAGACTCAGTCACAGCAAACATGCCTTTCCTAGGACTGTGTATCCTGGCATTAGCTCCTCTTCATTTAATCTGTGGTCCATTTGAGTAAAGGATGCCTGGCTCGCTGTACCTATCTGCTGGGAAAAGGCGGCAGAGAATCTTGACCCCTGAAAATAAAGCTACTCTGCTGGGCTTTTTGTCTCATTCATCTATAGATTTGAGTTGGCAAGCATCCAGGAAGGTTGCGGTTCAAGGACAGATACAGCACGTTGCATGCATAAAGTGTAAGTAGTTGGGTCTTTTAGGTTCCTCCCATGGCTGGATAGGAATCACAATAGGGCATCAACCCTGCTTGAAGACCTTGGTAAGGAAGTTCCCTTAGGTGCCGGGTTTTTAGGAACCCGGTGGTGCCAGGGGATAACACCCGAAGACCTCTGAGTTCTCCCTGTTCCGGACCACAGAAACATGGAGTCTTCTAGGTGAAGTCAGAGATCGAGTTTTATTGGCTGCAACCAAGTAACAGGTGTCCTAGAAGTACAACAGCACGGGATGTAAGTTCTCAGGAGACTGTTCGTTTTTACAGAACCAGCCTTCTCCTTATATACAAAAATAACAGCTGCAGGCAAGAATTCTTGAGTTTACAATACGGTCATATACATATTTTCACAATAAAGCAAAAAGCAAAGTCATGACGGCCAACCCACATTTTAGATGTCCAGTTCGTGATGGATTACCCAGCCAGGCCCAGAACTCCCATCAGATATCGATGAAACCCCCAAAAAATCGGGCACCTCCTCATCGTAAAACCGGCCATAAACAAGAAACATGGACAGGTGTATGTGTGTAGATAACATGGTTTGTATGTAGTAAATGGTTTATGGCATGTTGTGCCTTGATGCTATCTTACTCGGCCACTGGGCGAGGGACTGCCCGAACAGGTTTGGCTGGAGGCAGTGGAGTCAGCTCGGCCAGGTCATGGGGGAGTCAGCTAAGGTGGACGTGTCCTTTCAGATCAAACTCAGCCTTAATCAATCGACTATATGAGGGCAAGCCACAAGATGGATGCCGTTCACAAAATGGAGTCTGAGGGTTCGGGACGGAAACCATGATTTAAGGGTGACAGCATCACTCAATCAGGGCGCAAATGTATAGGGATAATGTCCTAATCATTACCGGTCTGTAGACACCAAATTTGTCATGGTACGATTATATTTTGTGACACGGGTGTTGGGCCTCGGTACCGTATTATGGCAGGGCCCAGAATCTTCAGAACCACAGGCCCTCCTTTTGCCCTCAAATTAGGCAATAACTAATGTCAGTCTGAGTCCACATCTGTATTCATGAAGTCATGGAGATGCTGCTGTAGCATTATCCTGTTGCTCAATTCGTCCCTTGACACAGGCTTCCTTACACATGATGTAGCACAGAGGCCACATATTGCAGGAGCGCACTGCACAAACAGGCAGAACAGGAACAGAATGGCTAGGATCATCCAAACGAATATCAATGTCTTCCATTCCCAGGCAGATATCAGTTCCCAGAACCACCCTAGCAAGGACCAGTCCCCTTTGTCCACATGAATGGAATCAGAGATTTTGTGCAGTTTGGAGATGGCCTGGTACACTGTCGGAGCATTATCAGGGATGAAAATGCAGCAACTGGATTGGATCACTCTACATACCCCGCCTCGGTCTGCAAGTATGACATCCAGGGCAACCCTATTTTGAAGAGTCATAAGTTGGTCTGACTGGAGCTCAGCAGTCAAGTTACTAAGGGCACCAGCCGTTTCAATCACGGCGGATTCAACTACCCTCGTCAATTGGCGAATGTTCCTGCTGTTCACCATAGGCCCCCAAAACGGCAGAAAACCCTTTGCGAAGTCTCCAAACTCTTGACCCGCAGTGTCGTCTTGACTCACGACACCCCTAACTGTCCTTGTCCGATGGTAATCTGCCTCAGCCGTGTAGGTGGGTGGCAGCAGAAACGAGATAAAACATGTGCCCGAGAAGTCAGGGGGCAACCATGTATACGATCTATCGTGGCAGACGAAATAGGTGCCTTTAGCTGCTAGGAATGAGGGGGAGGTCTGAGACGAGAAAACATAAGTCTCAGTACAAACACTCTTCCCTAACTGGGCTCTAGGGTTGTTGCCATTTCCTTGCAGACATAGGTGACCTTGGTGGGGTACTATCCAGATTGGGGAGGATTTCAATGCTTTCTGACTCTCAGCCAAGGAAATTCCATATTGTGTTATATTCCATCTGCTGTATGGTATAAGCTCATCTTTGGGAGTCGTTCTAACCGTGTCGATATCCCTACTCATATTTCTGATTCCTGCCACTAGTGCCTTGTTGCCTGAACTTTTCCCTGGAACATATGGTTCGAGGGCGAACAGGAACATGGTCTGGAAAGCCCACAGAGAACCATAATAACTAAATGGCAGGACAAAATACGGAATACCCTTGTCTGTGGTGTGTGGCATAAGTCCACATACCCAACAGTTCGTAGTGTTCATTACAGATTGGTGCTGGTGTAGGAGTTGGACGAATGAATTATTTACAAATTCTAATCTTCTGGCAGACTCGTGTTCAGGTAGAGGGTGAAAAGAATGCGGGGAAACAGTAGGAGGAGGTGTGGGCTGAGTGTTGTGTGCAAAGGTAACTCGAAAGATGAACAGAGCATAGCCCACCAAAAACATTGTTATGCTACACAACATTAAAATGCATATTACTAAAAATCGTTTTCTTGCCATCACAGCGCAAACTCTCTTTTCAAAGTTCGTAGATCTAACAGGTCTCTCTACCCTCGGAAACTCCATCCTCTAGTTGCTGCCCGCGGTGGGAGATTGATTCTGCTCAGGGGTGCTTCTGTTCAGTCCAGGGTAATTCCCTTAGACCAACCAGAACCGTCGACCTAAACGTCTCCAGCTGCACGTCCCAAGACTGTCAACCGCGACCCTAGCAGCAGAACCGGATGGCGGTTCGAAAATCAAAAATGAGCAAGTTCCCTGGGCGAGAGAGCTGTATAATCAAAAATAGTTCTTGGGGGAAAGAAAATCTCATTAGTTTACTTTTATTAGTTAGTTTTTCTTGGCCTCAGATTATACCGTTGTTTCCCAGGTATGGTGTGGTCTTGAAACAAAGCTTCAGGTTCTGTAGTGTCCAACTGCATTGACGGTGGCATAAATCCTTGCAGAATATGATCACTCTCCTTATCGGTACCAGTTCCTTTCAGTCGTGCATCGCTGAAGGGTGCAAAGCGTGGTACAGACTCAGTCTCCGAGTCGGCGACGCCGTCCTGGACCCACTGGTCATAGGGAAGGGGCAGCGGGACCCGTTTGCAGTGGGCGCCGTGCACCCAATTCTTCTTTCCTTCCACCCGAACGTCTGATCTCGTGGAAAGAAGGACGAGGTGTGGGCCAGTCCACCTGGGCTGTTCGTTTTTCGTGCGCTGAAAATTTCGCACCAGTACCCAGGAGCCAGGTTCAATGGTGTGGCCTGGATCATCAGACGCTGGCGGAGCGGAACTGTGAACCTGTTGGTGTAAAACACGCAATTTAGTTGTCAATTCGTGCAAATAGTCAAGCAGTACAGGGTGCTCTATCTCACTTAGTTTCTTGGGCCTTGGTACTCCCCATATGTTTGCTGGGCGCCCGAACACGATCTCGTGCGGACTAAGTCCCAGCCTAGAATGGACAGTCATTCTGGTAGATAGGAGTGCTAAAGGCAGGGCGTCAGGCCATTTAAGACCTGTGCTGGCTTGGATCTTGGCCAATTTTAGTTTTAGGGTGCTGTTGTAGCACTCTACTAATTCAGCTGATTGGGGGTGACTTGCAGCGTGGAACTTCTGGTGTATGCCTAGACATTCACACACTCTCTTCATCACTCGTCCCACGAATTCACTTCCATTATCACTCCAGACAATTCTAGGCAACCGAATCTGGGGAAGAATTCCTTGACAAGGGCTTTGGCTGTGGACAAGGCAGTATTGTCCTTAAGGGGATATGCTTCCACCCACCTGGAGAAGGTGCAAACAACAACAAGCACGTGTTTCAGATTGTTGCACCTCTCCATGTGGATGAAATCGAGCTGCAAAACCTCGAACGGATACGTTGGAGGCGCAAAATGACCAGCTGGAGTTGGAGTTCCCCTACCGGGATTGTACTTCAAATACACCATACAGTTCTTGACCAAGTTCTCTGCACATTTTGGGATGCCACTATTCTGCCATACTGGGGCCAACAGCTTACAGATTCCTTTCACGCTGATATGAGCCATCCCATGAGCCATTGTCACCACTGCAAGTACATACGCGTCGGGTAACAGCCATCTTTGATGCTCTGACAATTCGACCCAACAACCATTCGCATCCTATCTACCCTTGCTTTCTCTCCATTCATTCACCTCTTTCTCAGTGGCCTTGGACTGTATAGATTTCACACTTTCAATAGTGTCCTCACACATACTAAGTATGGGCGGAAAATCCGTTACGCTCGCGGATTTTGCGGATTTTCGGTAAATTCGCAATCCGCGAGATTTGCGAATTTCCCGCAAAATCCGCAAATTCACACGCAGCGGATTTTTTTTGCGGCGCGCGGCGTTGGTGATACAATTTTTGCGGCGCGCGGCGTTTATCATCGTTTGCCGAGTTGTTTTTCTCGATATTTTGCGAGTGCTGCGCCATTTTGGATCTTGCTGTGTGATCCCGCGGGAATTTGGCGAGCGCGATTACGTCATCGCGGCTTGCCAAGTTGCACAGCGAGAGTTTGTCAACGCGAGTACGGCGAGATCACGTCTCGCGGTACTTCGCAATTGCGAGATTTGAGATGCGGCGAGCAGCAACAATCTCGCACAAGAGAAAATATAAAATTTGCAATTCTGCACAAGAAATCCACCAGCAAGCAGCATAAACCTTCTTGAAATGATGATTTTTATCTGAATAACTCCTTAGGTTGACATTTGCCTGCACTTTTTTAGCGAGGAGTCCATTTTGGGGAGGGGGGGAGGGGGGTGGGAGGAAAGAAGTGCCCCACAGTCTTCAACTTCCTGTTCCTGTCCAGCAGGCTCCTCCCAGTGCTTTGTCCATCTCCTGGTCACTTTTCATTTGGATCTGGAGCTGGAAGGATTACTTTTTGTGGATGCTGCTGGATATTTGGATTTGAGTCCTTTTTGACTTTTTTTGGATCACTGTTGGATTAGAAATTTTACAAGTAAGTTTGTTTGGGGCATTACAGTTGCTGCAACTACAATTTTGGAATTTTCGATTTTTGGGCTGTTTTGGGGCCTTTTGCCCAGGGGTACTCAGTGGTGGGTGGACTGAGTCTTTCTGTGGGTTGTCTTGAACTTAAACATCATGGAGGGCATGGATGGATTGGGATTGTGCTGATTTTTCAGTGATTTTCGTTTTTTGGGGCTGTACTTGTGGCCTTTTGGTATTGAGTCTAGCATGGGCCTAGTGTTTTTGTGGGGTGTCTTGAACTTAAACATCATGGAGGGCATGGATGGAATGGGACTGTGCTGATTTTTCAGTGATTTTCGATTTTTGGGGGTGTTCATGGGGAGGGACAGGCCATGTGGCTGGGGGCCATTTTGAGTTCTGCTACAGGCCCTGGCCATGTGCAGGGAGGCAAGTGGCCATTTTGAATGTAGGCATTGTTGTTAGGCCTGCAACCATTTTGCCTACTTTTCAACCTTTATGCCCAGGGATAGTGAGTCTTGCATGGGCCTAGTCTTTCTGTGGGTTGTCTTGAATTTAAACATCATGGAGGGCATGGATGGAATGGGATTGTGCTGATTTTTCAGTGATTTTCGTTGTTGGGGGCTGTACTTGTGGCCTTTTCACCAGGGGTATTGAGTCTTGCATGGGCCTAGTCTTTCTGTGGGGTGTCTTGAACTTAAACATCATGGAGGGCATGGATGGAATGGGATTGTGCTGATTTTTCAGTGATTTTCGTTTTTTGGGGCTGTACTTGTGGCCTTTTCACCAGGGGTATTTGAGTCTAGCATGGGCCTAGTCTTTCTGTGGGGTGTCTTGAACTTAAACATCATGGAGGGCATGGATGGAATGGGATTGTGCTGATTTTGCAGTGTTTTTCGATTTTTGGGGGTGTTCATGGGGAGGGACAGGCCATGTGGCTGGGGGCCATTTTGAGTGCTGCTACAGGCCCTGGCCATGTACTGGGAGGCAAGTGGCCATTTTGAATGCAGGCATTGTTGTTAGGCCTGCAACCATTTTGCCTACTTTTCAACCTTTATGCCCAGGGGTAGTGAGTCTTGCATGGGCCTAGTCTTTCTGTGGGTTGTCTTGAATTTAAACATCATGGAGGGCATGGATGGAATGGAATTGTGCTGATTTTTCAGTGATTTTCGTTTTTGGGGGCTGTACTTGTGGCCTTTTCACCAGGGGTATTTGAGTCTAGCATGGGCCTAGTCTTTCTGTGGGGTGTCTTGAACTTAAACATCATGGAGGGCATGGATGGAATGGGATTGTGCTGATTTTTCAGTGATTTTCGTTTTTTGGGGCTGTACTTGTGGCCTTTTCACCAGGGGTATTTGAGTCTAGCATGGGCCTAGTCTTTCTGTGGGGTGTCTTGAACTTAAACATCATGGAGGGCATGGATGGAATGGGATTGTGCTGATTTTGCAGTGTTTTTCGATTTTTGGGGGTGTTCATGGGGAGGGACAGGCCATGTGGCTGGGGGCCATTTTGAGTGCTGCTACAGGCCCTGGCCATGTGCTGGGAGGCAAGTGGCCATTTTGAATGCAGGCATTGTTGTTAGGCCTGCAACCATTTTGCCTACTTTTCAACCTTTATGCCCAGGGGTAGTGAGTCTTGCATGGGCCTAGTCTTTCTGTGGGTTGTCTTGAATTTAAACATCATGGAGGGCATGGATGGAATGGGATTGTGCTGATTTTTCAGTGATTTTCGTTTTTGGGGGCTGTACTTGTGGCCTTTTCACCAGGGGTATTTGAGTCTAGCATGGGCCTAGTCTTTCTGTGGGGTGTCTTGAACTTAAACATCATGGAGGGCATGGATGGAATGGGATTGTGCTGATTTTTCAGTGATTTTCGTTTTTTGGGGCTGTACTTGTGGCCTTTTCACCAGGGGTATTTGAGTCTTGCATGGGCCTAGTCTTTCTGTGGGGTGTCTTGAACTTAAACATCATGGAGGGCATGGATGGAATGAGATTGTGCTGATTTTGCAGTGTTTTTCGATTTTTGGGGGTGTTCATGGGGAGGGACAGGCCATGTGGCTGGGGGCCATTTTGAGTGCTGCTACAGGCCCTGGCCATGTGCTGGGAGGCAAGTGGCTATTTTGAATGTAGGCATTGTTGTTAGGCCTGCAACCATTTTGCCTACTTTTCAACCTTTATGCCCAGGGGTAGTGAGTCTTGCATGGGCCTAGTCTTTCTGTGGGTTGTCTTGAATTTAAACATCATGGAGGGCATGGATGGAATGGGATTGTGCTGATTTTTGCAGTGATTTTCGTTTTTTGGGGCTGTACTTGTGGCCTTTTCACCAGGGGTATTGAGTCTTGCATGGGCCTAGTCTTTCTGTGGGGTGTCTTGAACTTAAACATCATGGAGGGCATGGATGGAATGGGATTGTGCTGATTTTTCTGGTTTTTTTTTCGATTTTTTTGGGGTGTATAACTGAACTGATGTTCCTCTGTCTTCCATTGTTTTTAGGTGCACAAGACTCAAGAGAACCACCAGTGCCAGGAAGAAGTCCTGCAGCGGTGTGTGTGTGCAGCATAACGTCACGCGACGTCACGTCTGGCCTCAGACAACTCTACAATTCGTGCAACTGCGGCCTGCTGTCTGACCTGCTCTGAAGAAGATGGCCCCAAAAAAAGGTCTCCGTAGCTCCTCTAGCAAGAAAGTTGCTAGTAAGGAGCAGAAGAAGCAAGTTACCAAGGAGGCTGGTGTGCCAACCGCCACGTTTTTTGGGAGCAAAAAAAAAAGTACGCCTGCAGCAGCAGGATCTGCTGGGGACCAAGCTGGGAGCAGCACCCCCGCTCCATTGGGTTCAGTGCCTCCACCACCACGCCAACTTAAGTCAAAGCCCTTGAGTGCTTCAGAGGCAGTCAGTGTACTTCTCCAATCACCATCGACCAGTGATGTTGGCTCATCGCAAGAAAGTAGCAGCAATGTCCCTGAATCAACACAGGTTGTTGTAACTCATCTGACAAGTGTTGAACAACCACAGCCGCAACAACAACATGTGCAAGTAGTACAAGCCAAGTACATGTGGAAGGAGAGGCAGCGCAAGGAGATGCGCAAGCAGAGGTGCATGGAGGGTTACAACAAGTTCCCACAATAGTTGTCCCTCCCGAGGTAGGGGCACATCAGGAAATCGACAATCAAGCCGAGGTATCATTGGAAGCCACTCCTCCTGATGATTATTCATTGTCTTCCACATCCCTAGCAAGGAAAAGATCAAGGTTGGTGTCTACATCTTCTTCAAGCCCACCGCCTTCTGATGATCTGGATGACGAATGGGTACCACCACGGCAGCCTGAGAGTGAGGCACACCATGATCTGACAAAGATACCTAAGCGTAAAAGGAAGGTCGTCGAAAAACTCATAGCTATGGAGTGTGATGAGGCACAACAAGAAGTGACGCATACTGCTGCTGGTGAAGCCTCTCACGATGACGACGAGCCAGTCATCATAAAGGTCACTGCAGCCCCAGCGGGCATGCAGCAAAGAGACATTTTGACCCTATCCCGAGAAGCTGCTGAGCGTGATGATGATGTCGACGAGGAGGCAATGGAAATGGAAACACAACAATCATTAGATTTGGAGTTAACTAGTACACCAACACCTACCGCTTCCATATTTCTTCCTCGCAAGAAGGGACCTCCATCCACCTCGACCTCAATTCGTGGTGATGAAAGTGCAAAACGTACTGAAGTTCGGCAATCCACATCCTCCACTTCATCTGGCATTAGCAGCAGGACCACCACCACCAGTATCGCCGCCTCCTCCGGCCCCCAAAGACATTTCAAGTCTCCAGTTTGGGACTTCTTTAGTGTTTGCCCAAGAATGGAAAACGTAGCCATTTGTAGCATGTGTTAGTTTCGAGTTAGTCGTGGTAAGTTTGGTACCAACTATGGTACCGGAGGCCAGAGAGGTCATCTTAAGAGAGCGCACCCTGTCCAATGGTTTGCGCACCTAGAGGCGGTCAAGGAAGCCGGAATTGCACGTAATGAAAACGTTGATTTTTCATCTGATGATGACGAGGAGGAAGAAGACGATTCAAACACTTCACTTACACCCAGTACCCCTGTCAGCAGCACACCCCATGTGAGGCACACTAAGAGTGTGGGAGAGAGTGAGACATCAATGCGGAAAAGTTCATCAGCGAGCGTAACTGGGTCGAAGATATCATCATCATCATCCCGTAAATCCTTGGTCCAGGGCAACATTAAAAAGATGTTGTTTACAGAAGCGCAATATGAACGCAACCACCCACTGACGCGTCTGTATAACACTAAGCTGGCTAAAATGCTAGCTCTGGACCTTCTCCCTTTTTCTTTTGTAGAAGGGGTTGGTTTTCTAGAATTAGTGGCAGCGCTCTGCCCTAAATGGAAGGTTCCTAGCCGGTTCTATTTTGCCCGAGTTGCGGTTCCAGCACAACATGAAGATGTTCTGAAGGTGATTGGGGCAGCTTTGCAGAAGAGTGCTGTTCACACTATACATCTGACAACAGACATGTGGACCAGTGGCGCAGGCGCTGATTACATGTGCATCACTGCACACTGGGTCTCTTTTTCAGGGGCTAAAGCAAAGCTAAACACAGGTGTTGACACGGACATTGTTTTTAAAGCTGCTCGGAAACATGCAACACTAGCCATGTTTGGTTTGGAGAAACGTCACACAGCAGAAAACATTTTGGATGTCTTTAACACAAAGGTCCTTAACTGGCTGTCCCCACTAAAACGCCAGGTTGGTTATGTTTCCACGGACAATGGCGCCAATATAGTTAAGGCCATGAGGCTGGGTAACTATTTCAGAGTGCTGTGTTTGGCGCACTGTATAAACCTGGTTGTCCAAAAATTCTTGGGTAATAAAGGCAGTGCAGCGTACAGAGTATTGGACACCTGCCGAAAAATGTGCAACCATTTCAGCCATTCTTTTAAGGCCCGGAAGCAGCTGAGGAGCCTGCTATATCAACGTCAAATGCCAGTGAAAGCACTCATCCAGGAGGTGGTAACACGTTGGAACTCAACCTTCTACATGCTTGAGCGTCTGTATGAGCAGTATACGGTACTCGATCAATATTTCTTAACAGAGGGTACAGCTCAGGATGACCTGAGGATGGGTGCGGCGCAATGGAACATAGTTCAAAGCCTGACACGCATGCTTCGTCCTTTTGAGTTCTTCACGCGTGCAGTCAGCAAGGAGGACTGTAATTTGGGAAAAGCTATCCCATTGTTGTACATGCTGGAGGACCAACTGAAGGAGGTGTGTTCTGTGTTTGAAAAAGATGTAAAAAACCAAGACTCTTTTGTTCTGGCTGAGAAATTATTAGAGCTCCTACAAGGTAGTGAACGTCTTAAAATGATCCACTCAGAAGAGCATTACATTTGTGCTACTATTCTGGATCCCGCTACAAAAAGGCGCTGGCAGGCCAAGCATTCTTTCCTTTTGATGATGAACATGTTCCAAAGTACAAACGTTGGCTAGCCTTGTCAGCCAAGAGGTTTGAAAGAGAACGGCTGAAAATTGAAGGAAATGGCAGTACATCAGCAGGCCATCCCCAGTCAAAACAATCCACTTCTGCACCTGTGGCTGTGGCACAAGTGACTTCTCAGCCGTTAAAGACACCGGCAACCGGATCATCTGCACCAGACACAACAGAAACATTGGAGGCTGAAGAGGATTGGCTAGCTCTGCGTGGGTTTGGTTCTCAAAAGGTCAGAGGCACAGCAAGAGCTAAGCAAAGTGGAGGAACCTTGGATGAGGACCTTGAGAAGGACTATCTGAATGACTCAACAGAGGTCTATGTTAATTCTGACCCATTGGCGTATTGGCATGGGAAAAAAGAATTGTGGCCACAGCTCACCAACCTGGCTTTAAACTACTTGTCTTGCCCACTCGCAAGCGTGTCTTCTGAACGTGTTTTCAGTGCTGCTGGTGGCATTGTAACTCCCAAACGGAGCCGCCTCTCGCCCAAAAATGTGGAGAGGTTAACAATGATCAAGATGAATCAGCACCTCATACCACCAGATTTCAGAGTACGAGAAAGCGCGCCGGATGAAGACGAGGTGGCCAGCAACATAGATGAGGGAATTTCTACTCTGTCAGGTGACACTGAGCTCACCCTGCCTGAATTCGCAGAGTATGATGACGAAGCCTTATTCTCATTCCTGGACCGTGATACCGAGCCCTGAAAATGAGACAACGAATCAATAACTTTCTTTTTCGTCCTTATTCACTTTTATTCCTGTGTGTCTGTCTTTCTTTGTTGTGAACAGTTAATATATTTCAAACTTTAATCAGATAATCACAAAAACAAGCCCATCAGCAGAACTGTCTTCACTGGTTTGCTAATTGATTTGAAGTTGCCGCAGTCTGCATTCCTCAGGTTCACAAGTTCAGAAGAACATGCTCCTCTATCCTCCTCCTCCAGACTCCTATTTCCATCAAACCAGAGGGCTGGTTTACGCCGAATGAAGAAAGACTCAGCACTTGTGGGGGTGTTGTTCTACCTCTTTGCAGGTGAGTTGACGGCTCTAGGACCATTGTTGGGAAGCTCTAATACCGGATAAAAGTGGTTTGGACCAAATCCGAGGCGCAAATTTTTTTGTGTTTTTGCTGACTTGCTTGCCTTTGAGGTGCTCTTAGGGGGGTTCCGTCTGTTTGTGGGTGAGTTTCGGGGTCGGGGAGCACTGCTGGGACACTCTAATCTTGATTGCATTTGCTTTTCAGGAAATCCGTGGTGGCAACCCCGACTTATGGCCTAGCTACGCAGCGCGTTTGGACCGAAGGCCGAGAAATATTGCAAGTATGAGATTTTGCTTTTGGCCTGTTTGGGGGTGTTATGCTTCTTGGCGGGTGGGTTGGCGGGTCTTGGGGCATTCCTGGGAAGGTCTAATACCGGGTAGAAGTGGTTGGGACAAAATCCAGGCCGATTTTTTTTTTGCTATTTCTGACATTTTGCTCAATGTAGCGTTTTCGGGGGCCTGTTTGTGGGGCTTCCTGGTGTTTGTGGGTGAGTTTCGGGGTCTGGGAGCACTGCTGGGACACTCTAATCTTGATTGCATTTGCTTTTCAGGAAATCCGTGGTGGCAACCCCGACTTATGGCCTAGCTACGCAGCGCGTTTGGAGCGAAGGCCGAGAAATATTGCAAGTATGAGATTTTGCTTTTGGCCTGTTTGGGGGTGTTATGCTTCTTGGCGGGTGGGTTGGCGGGTCTTGGGGCATTCCTGGGAAGGTCTAATACCGGGTAGAAGTGGTTGGGACAAAATCCAGGCCGATTTTTTGTTGTTGCTATTTCTGACATTTTGCTCAATGTAGCGTTTTCGGGGGCCTGTTTGGGGGGCTTCCTGGTGTTTGTGGGTGGGTTTCGGGGTCTGGGCGCACTGCTGGCTATATATACTTTACTTTGCAAGAGGTTTGAAGCAAATCCATGGTGGCAGAGGGGAGTTAGGGCCTAGCTGCAGAGCGCGCGCGGAGTGATTTGGGAAATTTGGAAAAAAATGACAAAGTCCCCATTTTTGTACTTTTGCTCTTTGGCTGTTTGGGGGTCTTCTACTCGTTTTCTCCTGGGTTGACGGCTCTGGGGCCATTGCTGGGAAGCTCTAATACCGGATAAAAGTAGTTGGGACAAAATCCAGGCCGATTTTTTTTGTTGCTATTTCTGACATTTTGCTCAATGTAGCGTTTTCGGGGGCCTGTTTGTGGGGCTTCCTGGTGTTTGTGGGTGAGTTTCGGGGTCTGGGAGCACTGCTGGGACACTCTAATCTTGATTGCATTTGCTTTTCAGGAAATCCGTGGTGGCAACCCCGACTTATGGCCTAGCTACGCAGCGCGTTTGGACCGAAGGCCGAGAAATATTGCAAGTATGAGATTTTGCTTTTGGCCTGTTTGGGGGTGTTATGCTTCTTGGCGGGTGGGTTGGTGGGTCTTGGGGCATTCCTGGGAAGGTCTAATACCGGGTAGAAGTGGTTGGGACAAAATCCAGGCCGATTTTTTTTTGCTATTTCTGACATTTTGCTCAATGTAGCGTTTTCGGGGGCCTGTTTGTGGGGCTTCCTGGTGTTTGTGGGTGAGTTTCGGAGTCTGGGAACACTGCTGGGACACTCTAATCTTGATTGCATTTGCTTTTCAGGAAATCCGTGGTGGCAACCCCGACTTATGGCCTAGCTACGCAGCGCGTTTGGACCGAAGGCCGAGAAATATTGCAAGTATGAGATTTTGCTTTTGGCCTGTTTGGGGGTGTTATGCTTCTTGGCGGGTGGGTTGGCGGGTCTTGGGGCATTCCTGGGAAGGTCTAATACCGGGTAGAAGTGGTTGGGACAAAATCCAGGCCGATTTTTTTTGGTTGCTATTTCTGACATTTTGCTCAATGTAGCGTTTCCGGGGGCCTGTTTGGGGGGCTTCCTGGTGTTTGTGGGTGGGCTTCGGGGTCTGGGCGCACTGCTGGCTATATATACTTTACTTTGCAAGAGGTTTGAAGCAAATCCATGGTGGCAGAGGGGAGTTAGGGCCTAGCTGCAGAGCGCGCGCGGAGTGATTTGGGAAATTTGGAAAAAAATGACAAAGTCCCCATTTTTGTACTTTTGCTCTTTGGCTGTTTGGGGGTCTTCTACTCGTTTTCTCCTGGGTTGACAGCTCTGGGGCCATTGCTGGGAAGCTCTAATACCGGATAAAAGTGGTTGGGACAAAATCCACGGCGATTTTTGTTGTTGCTATTTCTGACATTTTGCTCAATGTAGCGTTTTCGGGGGCCTGTTTGTGGGGCTTCCTGGTGTTTGTGGGTGAGTTTCGGGGTCTGGGAGCACTGCTGGGACACTCTAATCTTGATTGCATTTGCTTTTCAGGAAATCCGTGGTGGCAACCCCGACTTATGGCCTAGCTACGCAGCGCGTTTGGACCGAAGGCCGAGAAATATTTCAAGTATGAGATTTTGCTTTTGGCCTGTTTGGGGGTGTTATGCTTCTTGGCGGGTGGGTTGGCGGGTCTTGGGGCATTCCTGGGAAGGTCTAATACCGGGTAGAAGTGGTTGGGACAAAATCCAGGCCGATTTTGTTTGTGCTATTTCTGACATTTTGCTCAATGTAGCGTTTTCGGGGGCCTGTTTGTGGGGCTTCCTGGTGTTTGTGGGTGAGTTTCGGGGTCTGGGAGCACTGCTGGGACACTCTAATCTTGATTGCATTTGCTTTTCAGGAAATCCGTGGTGGCAACCCCGACTTATGGCCTAGCTACGCAGCGCGTTTGGACCGAAGGCCGAGAAATATTGCAAGTATGAGATTTTGCTTTTGGCCTGTTTGGGGGTGTTATGCTTCTTGGCGGGTGGGTTGGCGGGTCTTGGGGCATTCCTGGGAAGGTCTAATACCGGGTAGAAGTGGTTGGGACAAAATCCAGGCCGATTTTTTTTTGTTGCTATTTCTGACATTTTGCTCAATGTAGCGTTTTCGGGGGCCTGTTTGGGGGGCTTCCTGGTGTTTGTGGGTGGGTTTCGGGGTCTGGGCGCACTGCTGGCTATATATACTTTACTTTGCAAGAGGTTTGAAGCAAATCCATGGTGGCAGAGGGGAGTTAGGGCCTAGCTGCAGAGCGCGAGCGGAGTGATTTGGGAAATTTGGAAAAAAATGACAAAGTCCCCATTTTTGTACTTTTGCTCTTTGGCTGTTTGGGGGTCTTCTACTCATTTTCTCCTGGGTTGACGGCTCTGGGGCCATTGCTGGGAAGCTCTAATACCGGATAAAAGTGGTTGGGCCAAAATCCACTGCGATTTTTTTTTTTGCTATTTCTGACATTTTGCTCAATGTAGCGTTTTCGGGGGCCTGTTTGTGGGGCTTCCTGGTGTTTGTGGGTGAGTTTCGGGGTCTGGGAGCACTGCTGGGACACTCTAATCTTGATTACATTTGCTTTTCAGGAAATCCGTGGTGGCAACCCCGACTTATGGCCTAGCTACGCAGCGCGTTTGGACCGAAGGCCGAGAAATATTGCAAGTATGAGATTTTGCTTTTGGCCTGTTTGGGGGTGTTATGCTTCTTGGCGGGTGGGTTGGCGGGTCTTGGGGCATTCCTGGGAAGGTCTAATACCGGGTAGAAGTGGTTGGGACAAAATCCTCGCGGAAAAGCCTTTTGGCACTTTTTGTAACTTAGGGTTCGTTAGGGTTAGCCCTAGCAGCAGGATTGTTTCGGGGTGTTCTAGATTTTTGCAACTGAGTTCTGGGGTCTTGGAGCACTCGTGAGAATGTGTAATTTTGGTTGCAAGTCATTTGAAGAAAATCCATGGTGGGAAAGGGGGGATTTGGCATAGTTAAAGAAAGCCTTTGCCACTATTCTTAACTTAGGGTTCGTTAGGGTTAGCAGTATTTCTATTGCATGTGTTTGGGTGGGGGGGTTTTCGAGTCTTGGAGCGATGCTGGCTATGGATACTTTTGCTTGGTTGCTTGCAAGTGGTTTGAATGCAATCCACGGTGGGTAAGGAGGTACTTGGGCCTACTTTTACTTTCAAAGTACGTTTTGTCACCAGTTTTCTGCTAGGCCTAGTTTTTTGAGATTTGATTGGGGGTCTTCTACATTTTTGCGACTGGCTTTAGTAAGGGTCTGGGTGGGAGCACTGCTGGGAAGATCTAATTTTGTTCTAAAACACAGTTTACAGGACACCTAGCTTGAGGGGAAAGATCCGCTACATTAATTTGCCCATACTTATTTATCCTTCAAAAGGTGACTCTGACAGAGTACGCACTTTCAAAAATATTGTACTGTCTACTAGGAAAATCAAAGTGTGACTTTTTGCACTCCACAGCCTACATACCTTATATTTATTTATCAGTGGTGTTGTAATATTATATCACTTCCTGTTTTTCGTTGAATAATTACAGGCCGGGTTTCAGTCTGTGCAATGGGGAAAAAAGGATGGAGTCAGGCTTCACATTAGCGAGCCACAATTCAGCATCAGGCAGGCAGTGGACAGGGTGTCTTCTGGTCACCAACATCGATGGACGAAGCATCAGCTGCAATGGAGGAGTGCCGCTAATAAGAGGATTTTTTTTTCTGCAGGCAACTTACTTACCAAATTCAACAGGACAACTACAACAACATACAGATACAGTATCCTTTTCTATCTACTATACCTTCCAGACCAACCCCATTGAGTGTTGTGAATGGATTTATAGTGACCAGCAAGGCTCTCAGGTATCTGGCAACAGAGACCTTATGTTGAATATAGTTATCAATAATTCCACACACGCCCTGTACTGTCGCATTCTTTCTTCCACAGTTGTCGAAAGTACTACTTACTTTTCACTGACATGCATCCAGTAGTGCATGCACTTTCAAAGATTGATGGATAGGTTTGTACCCAAAGATTTGTTTATGTTCAATTGTTTGTCCATGCTGTGCTTTTTTTACAGGGTGTCTTCTGGTGGTGACCAACATCGATGGACGAAGCGTCGGCTGCAATGGAGGAGTGCCGCTAATAAGAGGATTTTTTTTCTGCAGGCAACTTACTTACCAAATTCAACAGGACAACTACAACAACATACAGATACAGTATCCTTTGTCTTTTTCTCTGACTGGGACTGCATTTCTTGGATCTCTCTCTGCTTCTAAATTGATCCCTTAACACATCACTTAGTCCACTCCTCTATCACATCTGCACCACACATAGTCATTTGTAAGTGCTCCTACGTAATTCGCAAGTCGCAGCACGCCCCAGCCCGTAGAGGACTGGGATGGCCCCAATGATGAAGCATGTCACCAAGGGGCAACCCTGGTGAGTGAGGGGACACCTAGAAAAAGAGCAATTTCTCCTTTTCTATCTACTATACCTTCCAGACCAACCCCATCGAGTGTTGTGAATGGATTTATAGTGACCAGCAAGGCTCTCAGGTATCTGGCAACAGAGACCTTATGTTGAATATAGTTATCAATAATTCCTCACACGCCCTGTACTGTCGCATTCTTTCTTCCACAGTTGTCGAAAGTACTACTTACTTTTCACTGACATGCATGCAGTAGTGCATGCACTTTCAAAGATTGATGGATAGGTTTGTACCCAAAGATTTGTTTATGTTCACAATTGTTTGTCCATGCTGTGCTGTTTTTTCTTGTCTCCCAAAACCTTTCCCAAAAACCCCCGTACCCATCCATTTTTCAAACCCTAACCCTCTTACCCGGGGCTGTGTGGTTTTGATTGATGTGTGACTAAATTACAGCAATAAATCCACACACTTGCTGGGGAGGATAAGGTGATAGCAACAGGCTGGTGAAGAAATCCGAGGATATATTCTTACTCTGCTTGACAAAGACCCATGGCTAATGTCAAAGAACTTCAACCGAATTAGTAGTTATACTTTACCATTTGTTAGGCTACAATGTGGCACTGTTCTAGTGTACTTCTGTCACCTGCTATATTCTCTATTGTACCGTTGAATTGCTCAGGAGGACAAACCAGATTTAATTTTCTTTTTTTTCATAGGCATGCAACTGCCACTGTGTCACACCACTAGTACCACCGCTATGAGGAAATTTTATCCGCCCAGGATTGCCAACCTTATTCGCTGTTTCCCGTGGAGCCAGCCCTGGGTCTAGCCCTACTTTCAAACACAAATTACAGGTAAGATAAGCGTTTGGTGGTTTGGGGGTATAATGAAGTATTAGGAGAGACGAGAGACTGACGGTAGTACTACTAAAGTCCTAGGACTCTTGAATTCACTTCACTTACTCTGTGAGAGGCACTTAGTGTTGAAAACATTTGGGCATTTACACTTAAAGGAAGAAAATGGAACTAAACTTTCAGGAAAACAAAGTCACTGTTAAACCCCCACCCACCAGGCAAGCAGTAAAAAACAGGTATGCTCAGATAAAGTTTGAAAAAGTATATTTATATCCCTAACAAAATAATCTCCCGCAAGACCCTCCCTAACCCCAATGATTGTCCTTCAAAAGTCCCCAAAAACCCAACTCCCAATTCCCACCCCCCAAAAGTCTCTAAAAAAGGGGCAAGGAACACTATGGGTGGATGCTGTTTACTTTTTGGGCCAGGGCATCATGCTCCTCGCGGAGCAAGGCGTGCTCTAAGCGGAGCCCCTCCAACACGTTTGTGAAGTGGTGGAGCTCCTGCTGAAGGCGGGACACCATCAGGGTACTGCGGCGCAGGCGTGCCTTGACTGCCTTGCAGGTGCAATGGCTGTGAGAGGCAGCTGTTGTCCTTGCTGCTCAGCGGTGGCGTTTGGCTTTGGCAGCCCGGCTCAGTCTGTGTGGACCACTGTGCTGGGTGGCAGCCCGTGGGGGCACGGAGGCCGATGCAGACAACGTTGTTGTTGTGGTCGACTGCACACTTTCTTCGTCCTCCAGGGCCACCAGCCGCCGATATTCCGCAACAGTGGCATCGATCCTCCGTTGCCGGGCCGCTCTAGCCAGCTCCTTCCTCCTTGTTGGTTTGGAAGGAGCATCTATATGAAGAAATAAAGACATAGTCTGTAACCAATGCTCTTTAAGATTAACTCAATCATTCAGCAGAAATTTGTGTTGCAGTACAACTAGCAACTTGCAAGCGCATTACATAACTATTGAGGCCAGTATCTATCTAACCTCCCACTTCTTCATCCTTGCTCTAACATTAGTAGGAGTTTAAGGAACAAATTCTACGAGCACTATGGACTTCCATTGGAGTCGACTATGAAAGTACACCAGTCTTATTCTTCTTCTTGTCTCTTGTTTAGGAAAATTGGTACGTTATCTTCTGCAAGCCGGCATAATGCCAGCGCAGTGAACTTGCACCCGAGAAAAACAGACGCACACCATGGTGAGTGAGACAGACTTGCGTTACTGTACCGGTCCAGTACATGCAGGTGGTGAAGCTCTTACTTTTCCATTACGGGTGGCACTAAGAATACTCTGTTACAAGGGCTACTGCTTAATTAATTTAACTTTCACCCTACAGTGCAAATGAGTACTAGAAATGGAAAATTGAAGAAGATAAATAATCTGATTATCTATCACTTCAATGGGATGTTTTTGCTTATATATGGGATGACTTTGCTTTGCTTTTTATTGAGTGACCAGTGATACATCCACACATGAATGACTGAGTACTATTAAACTTATTAAGAGAGGTAGGGAGTGGCCACCGTAATAACCGGATCTATGCTGTGCTTGCAATACAAACTACTGCTACTATTGATGGTAGTATTTGGACAAAATTAAAACGTCTTTTCCTTGCCTTTCCTACACTGGAACGGACGTACGGGTGCAGTGTTACATGCTCTTCAAAGTTACACTTAGTTCATCCACTGACCGTCTACTCTCTCTAGATCATGGGTACTCACAAACTTTCTCTCAGGGGCTAAATTTACAGTGTAGTTTGTGGCCGAGGGCCGCACTGGTGGGGGCGGAGTCAGAGGGGGCGGGGCTAAAGCAAAATGAAAACTTGTGACCATGAGGTTGCACACAGGTCCCTGCAGCAGATGCCTTCATCCACTGAGCCACCAGACCCAGCATTTACATACATCTCTCTCCCTCATGCTCTCCCTCCTGCCCTCCCTCTCCATCTCTCTCTCCCTCCTGCCCTCCCTCTCCCTCCCCCTCTGTCATCTCACTGTGTGTTTGTCTGTCTGTGTCAGCCTTCAGCCCGGGCTGAGACAGCTTCCTCAACGCGCACACACAGACAGCCACACCAAAGTACTTAACAGGTCTTTAAAAGACCATTAACATATTATTGAGGCTTTGTTTGTTGTAGCGCCCCTGCATCTACACCCTGACAATCACTGCTTGCCCGGCCCCACAGAGAAGAGGCTTTGTTCTATTTCACCTCTTTGTGGCCCTGCATCTCCACTCTGCTCTGTGGGGGCCGGGGGAGCAGTGATTGTCTGCAAGGTCTGCGCACCGCCAAGGAAGGCTTGCCGGGCCGCCACCGGCCCGCGGGCCGTACTATGAGTACCCCTGCTCTAGATACACATATGCTATCTAAGAGTCAGATAGTAGCATGATCCAGGTATATGGACACATACAGTTTCTGTGTCACCCACCCAGGCTGTTGTCCTTCCACCAATCATTGCTTCATCATTCACCCAGCCATGCATCTCATATTCTTTCCTTCCCAGCCACGTCTTCAATCTCAATAAGTAAGGAATATATAAGAGCTTACCTCTGCCCGCCACCACCACCGTCTGAACTCTCACAGCCGGCACTGGAACCGCCGCATCCTCCCCTGAGGAATTGCCCTCCGCCTCCGTGTCGAGCACCACCACCTCCGCGTTGGCCCCGTCACCAGATGTTCCACCTACAAAGTACATTTAAGAATGTTAGAATAAACCACTCACTAGTATTTGGTCTAGGAATGAAGACATGTGAAAACAATGTAATGCAGCACTTTTTGACACAACTGATGAAGGCTGGCTTTTTAACACGCACCATTTTTTTCCGCACAGACAGAAGATGGACTTCTAACAACAAGATCAAGTTGAAACAAGGTGAGAGCTCGGCTCGACCACAAGAAATGTCTTCAATTAATCGTCAGCACTAACCACTTTTCCATTCTCAGTTAAACATTTCGTTTTTTTATTATGACTTCATTTTAATAAATGTGTTTACTTTTAATAAAGCTTTTAAACTTAGAGAGACTCTGTGTTTTTTGGTCCAGACTTGAGTGACTGAGCGAAAGGTTTTGCAATTTTTGCAAGCATGAGTCCATGCCTCTGACACTTCTTGACTCTGACTCCGTACTCTTCAGCTACGTTGGATCATTGGGGATCAATCAGCGATGAATTCGGGAGGTAAATGACTGTGCCACACTATGTAGTCTAGTCAGTCAGTAAGGACATTGGGGGTTCAAAGTCTGTTATCACAGAGGTATGTGGAAACTCTAACAGCGCCTATTATAATTGATAAGCAATGCACTATTTATTGTCCATAGTTCTGTTTCTGCAGAAGAATAGTCAGCGCCACTGTAGTGGTATGGATTGTCCTCCTATCCAAACCAAAAGGTAGTATCTTATTCTTTCTTGGTGGTCATTCACATTTTATAGTTGGGAATTTTCAAAGCAGATAGAACACTTCAAAAGACATTATGGACAATCCCAGAGGACTGCACTAAGTTGATAGAGCTATTGCTGACTAGAATGAGAGTTTCGCCAACCGTGCAATCTTAGTTAGCTACACAGACAGACTAATACGAATAATCTAGTAATACCACAGGGAGTCATAGTAGAGGCAGGATAAGAATTTAGATACAGTCTACAAAAAGATCAAAGACGATTTTGAAAAAATCAAATGAGGAACGCTAGGAAAAATAGGTACTAGTCTAAAATGAAAACTTACTGGGGCCAGCAAAGGAGCCCTCGCCTGCCCGATCCTGGCCCTGTTCAACAGCATCCGCCGCCTGCTGCTCCTGTGTCCTCGCCTCGCCCCTGGGGGGAGCTGACATACAACATGAAAGAAAGAACAGAAAACATGGATGATTGTTGCTTGTCAATGTCAACCAAATCAAACATTTCAAAACAACAATAACAAAATATTTCCGCGAAATTATATTGATTAGGGTTAGTTTTCATTGATTTGCGGACCTGTGACTTCGAAAGTCACGTAACTCACTAAACAAAGTACTGAAAGGTTCACCTAGGACTGGCAGGCAGCAGTCCGCAGGCAAGACGCAAAGTGACAGACAAACTCCATTGTGATTTCAGTCAGATCAGTGACAACACTAACAGTTGCCTGCTACATTACCAGTCATTTAAATAGTCAAACTATCAATCCACCGCCACTATTTTTCTTATTGTCAGGGGTACAAAGGAAGGGGCAGATTTAAGCCCCTTGCGGCTCTTTTGCTCCGTTCTTGCGTGACTTTTGTGACGCAGCAGCTAAACAAAAGAGGCGCCATGGTGCGGCGTATAATATTATAACAACGTGACGCATTTGGGAGATGCATCCCGTTATAAAGCCCTGCGCCATCAGGGGGCGTTCCGGCACAAGGGAGGGCATTCCTGCGCTGGAACACATCCTAAAAGTGGCTGAGGGAAATCTACATAATTTCAATCAGTCACCTTTAGGACAATAATGCGTCACACAAACCCTGCACCTGCTTGAAGCAGACGTACGGCTTGACCCAGCATTGGGGAGATAGGGTACCCCAGAGCATTGCTGGAGCTGCGCCATCGTTGTGACGCAACTCCAGCAGTAAAGCTTCGGTGACGTTTTGGGCCCATGGTGCGCCGCATTGCAAATACGGCGCACCATGTTTGGTGGTGGTAGCGGGCCGCACAATTAATGGCGCATCCCTGCTACTTTGCAGGGATGCGACGGTAATTGCAATTCTGCCCCTTAGGGGCATACTTACTTACGCGTTCTGGCGCATCTCCAGAGATGCGCCAGATCAAATGCGTCACGTAAAACTACCCTTGCGACATTTACAATGCGGCGTGCCCTGGCGCAAGGGTAGGCACTTGCGTGACGCATCTCGTCACGTAAGAGCGGCGCATCGCTGGAGTCACGTCGCCAACGCAATGCAACTCCAGTAATGCTCAGGGCCACCCAATACTTAACATGCTGTGTCAGTCCTTACGCCTGAATCTTGTAGATTTCACGCAGGCACTTTTGCGAGGCGCACAGCCGCCGGACCGCCCACCCTGCGTACTAGGAACGCACCCATTGTGGTGCAGGCACATGGCTTTATAATGTGACGCATCTCCCTAGATGCGTCATGCTGTAAATGACTCGCAGGGATGCGCCACGTTTACGCCGCTGTTGCGTCACGCAAGGCAACGTAAACGTGGCGCAAGGGGCTTGTAAATGTAATCTGCCCCCTAGTGTCTAGCATTACGCAGTTCTGTAAAGTACACTCATACATAATAGTTACTCAGGCCAATGAGACCACAAAATAGAAAACAAATAAGCATAGTAGCAACGCCACTGAGAAGGAGAGCAGTGCACCTGAAATGCACAGAAGATTTTATAATATAATTTAACTACAATGTAATCGTCATCAGCGGCATTATTTGCTTGCTCCATGTAAAAAACAAATATTTGCAATACAACAACACAGAGCAGGAGAAAACATCATAGTAGTGAGTGATGAAATAGCTAGTACTACTCAACAAGCCCGGGGATCTCCAAGCCGAGCTGGTCCAGCAGGTCGCGCTCCCAGTGCAGGAGGTCCGTCCAGCGGTGGGTGACCTGGCTGTAGGTGCGCTGGACCCCGTAGAGGTGGGACATGGCCCAGCACACCTTCTCCCACCGCTTCTGGCGCTCCCGGATGTTGTAGCCGCCTGCCGTGATCCTGCCGCCTCCCGCGATGGTCCTGGGCAGGCGGCGCTGGACGAAGTAGACCAGCGCGCCCACTTCCTCCGGGCTGAAGATCTCCCGTCGCGTCACCTGCTCCCCCCTCAATCGACCGCATGCTGTCCTGGCACGGGGTCCAGGACTCCTCCTCCCCGCCGCCTCTGCGGCCCTCAAGTGCCTGGGCAGCTTCACGGCGCCTGGCTTCACCATGGTCTGGGCAGGTAAGGTAGGAAGTAGAAAATTAAGAAGGAATAGGATAGGGAAGAAGAAAAGAAAAGAGTTAAAAAAAGTAGTTTAAAAGTAAAGAAAAATAGCAGAAAAGACAAAAATATACAGCTAGGAAAAGAGAGGGATAGATAAGAAGCAAAATCGTTAAAAAAAAACTGAAAACAAGCAAAGGATGGCAAAGATAGCAAGAGGATTAAACACCATGCCCAGACACAGGAAATGAATGAAAAACAAGATGGCCGCCCGTTCACGAGCGCGAAAGTAAGTTCGCACGAGATTTTCCTCGCGATCTCGTGCGAACTTATACTCGCAATGCGCTTACTGCGCGAGATTATACATAGCGGGCGGAAACGGAAATACGTCACGCAAACAAAATGGCCGCGCCCGTACCCCACCTTGGGGTAAATTCGCGTGTTGCGCTGCTAGCGGCTCGCGAATACTGCAAAAAAACTCGCGAAACAACAAGCCGCAAAAAAATATAAAGCTCATTCGCACGAATTGGCGGCTTCCGCGGTCGGTTTCGCACGACGGCGCGCTCCCCGAAAAGCGCAAAAAAAACGAAAAGCGATTTTTGCAAAAGCAAAAGCAATGAGCAGGTGCAAAAGGTCAACCTCATGATTTGTAACGATTCCCTGTAGTGCTTCCTGAGGGGGCCCTCCAGAATTCGGTTGCCTGCTTGCAACTATTGTGTGACCCTGCTCTGACCTTAACTGTATGCCACAAAGGTCCTGATTTACAGCTAAGGGAGCAGACAAGCAGGTGCCAGGCTGGAACTTCAAATTCAGTGACACATTAATTAGCCCGTAATTCATTATTGTCAGTTGGGGCAGGGAAGGTGTTGTTAATAAACTAACCCCAAATTAATTCATGTCAGTTCAAGCAGGGCAGGTGGGCTTGCTTTTCCCCCCCATCTTCTACAGTGATGATGAACAAGAGGGTGGCATTGATGTAACAGAGGGTGGCATGGGTCAAAGAGAGGGTGGCAGTGGTGAAACAGAGGGTGCTGGGAGGCTGTGATGATGAACCAGACGTAGAAACAACATAGTCGCGACCGTTGCGAGCCGACAAGTAAGTTCGCAATTGCGAACTAGTACCAAATCCTCGCGAACTGGCAGAAACGCTTGCGAACACGAAAAAAAAAATCCGCAAATTCGCGGGAATTCGCGGATTTTGCGGATTGCGAGTTCGCAAATCCGCAAAATTCGCGAACGCGAGATTCGCAAAATTCGCCCATACTTAACACATACCCACATCAGCAATCCATCTCGCAGGACCCACAACATTCATTCGACTCATGGCGTTCCTGGCAGTCTCTTTCGCAACTTCATCTGCAAATTCATTCCCACGACCAACATCATCTTGAATCTTTCTGTGTGCACTGCATTTCACAATCGCAACTTGTAGTGGCAAGGTCAGTGACTCGAGAAGCTCGATAACTAGCTGACCATGCTGTATCTTTGCACCATGCGACGTCAGGAACCCACGTTCACGCCACAATCGTCCAAAACTATGAGCCACGCCAAAGGCGTATTGGCTATCAGTATACACATTCACTCGTTTTCCTTTTGCCAACACACACGCTCTTGTAAGTGCAATTAACTCTGCTGCTTGCGCCGAATGATATGGGGTACGTGCAGTTTCTACAATCGTGTGCAATGTTGTCACAGCGTATGCTGCAGTCGTATCACCATTTGGCAACTTGAAGCATGAACCATCAACCCATAAAGCATCATTACATTCAGGAAGGGGAGTGTCCAATAAGTCTACTCTCCCTTTTGTCTCTTCTTCTGTCCTAAAACAGCAATCATGCATTTCGACCTCATCTGTCTCTGTTGGAATGGGCAATAATGTGGCGGGGTTGAGTGTACCGCACCTCTTTATGTGTATGTGACTCGCTAATAATGTCAGCTCATAACTTGACAGTCGAGCACTAGTTAAGGGCTGTGTCTTTGTTCTGTTTAGCAAAATGTCTACTGCATGTGGGACCATAACGATCAGTGTATTATTCATTATTAACCCAGCAGACTGTCGAATACAAACAGCTGCTGCAGCAGTGGCCCTCAAGCAACTTGGTAATGCCTTAGCTACAGGATCTAGAGTCGCTGAGAAATACGCGCATGGACGCTGTTTGTCCCCAAAGGATTGTGTCAGGACTGATAATGCGCAACCTTCCTTCTCATGGACGTATAATGTGAAAGGTTTACTGTAGTCGGGGTTACCCAACACAGGAGCCGAACACAACGCATCACGCAACTCGTGAAAACTCTTCTGACAATCTTCAGACCAAGGCATAGGATTGGGTGTATCTTTACAGATTAGTGCCAGCAAAGGTTTAGCCAACAATGAGAAGTTCGGTATCCATTGTCTGCAATATGATGTAATGCCCAAGAAAGCACGCACTTCTCTCTGTGTCCTTGGGACACCCAATCTTGCAATTGCCTGTACTCTCTCTGGGGTCAGTCTCCTTCCCTCCTTCGATAAGATGTGACCTAAGTAGGTCACTTCTTGTCGACAAAATTGTAATTTCGAAAGGGAGACTTTGTGCTTCATGTCACATAAATGACGCAACAATGACAATGTGGCTTTCTTGCAAATCTCTTCACTATCTGCAGCGACTAGCAAATCGTCTACATACTGAATGAGAGTCGCTCCATCAGGTAGAACAATTGTGTCAAGTTGTGATTTCAGAGCTTGACTGAATAGAGACGGACTTTCACAGTAGCCCTGAGGAGCGCGTTTGAAGCTGAAGCTTTGTCCTCCTAAATTGAAGCCAAAAATATCTCTGCTCTCCTCAGCAATCGGGATACTGAAGAAAGCGTTCTTCAAATCAATCACCGAGAACCAAGTGGCTGAAGCTGGAACCATAGTTAATAGGGCAGTAATGTCGGGAACAACTGGAAACTGTGGCACAACAATCTTGTTTACTTCTCTAAGATCGATCACAAATCTGTACACAGGTGGCTGAGATGGATCAGTACGCTTTAAAACTGGCAAAATAGGACTGTTACAAATGTTGCTTGTTGTCTCTTCAATGACATCTTTCTCAATCAGATCGTAAACGATCGCTAGCAAAGCTTTTTTCCATTCCCTAGAGACCTTGTATTGGGGAATACGTGGCAACCTAACATTGGCTCGCAAAGTTATGACATATGGCGCTATCTCCAAAAGACCCACATCGTTAGAACCAGTAGCCCAAAGTATGTCCGGAAGTGATAACAATTCTCTTGGAATATTTTCCTTTGACAAATACATTGGGGAAATCACTTTCTTACCTAGGGTAAGTTGTACTCCCGAAGGAGAACAGTACAAAGTCGCATATAATCTCTTTAACAAATCCAAACCTAACAAGTTTTCGCCACAACCTGTTGTAAGAATGAGGGGTGCTTCTAATTCACATGGCCCAACAGAAAGGGGCATTGGACTAGAAATCGGGTTTCTAACAGGGGCGCCAGAAAAACCTACTGAAACATTCATTTCGCCAGACAAAGGTGCGCCAGGAAGTTTTGAGTGCATAATAGAACTTTTTGTTGCACCAGTATCCAGCAGAAAAGGTTCCGACACTCCTGATGTAATCACCTCAACGTAAGGTCCATTCTGATCTACTGGAACTGAAACAACTCCCTCTCTTTGTCCATGGCTGTCCTAGCAATTATTACCTTCATTCTCGTTTTCTGCATAGTAGTCATCAGCATAGTACTGAGCTGACCTAGAAGACGCATTATTCTGTTGATCAAAGCTATTCATAGAATTCTGAGGCAGAAAAGGACGAACATTCTGGGGGACATTTCCACAGCCCCTACCCCTAGGAGCCTGTTGAACACCTCTACCTCTTGAACCAGAGACACCATTCAAACGTCGCGATAGAGCTGGACAACTACTCTTGAAATGACCCTCTTCTTTGCAATAAGCACACTGATTCGGACCATAAGGTAGACGCTGTTGAGAAGACTCAATTTTTTGTGAGTTTCTCGAATACTGCTGAGGTTGCTGATAATCAGGCTGACTAGTAGTGCGAGGCGGATAGGCTTGCTGGAGAAGGACTTTAGTTTTCAAATCTTTAGTCTTTTTGTCTGCTTTCTCTAGCTCGTCTTTGCGCCTATTTTCGTAGTACTGGGCTGTGGCCAAAATCTGTGCTGACGTGGAAACAGCCCAAGCACTCTCTGAATCTTTCAATTTATTACACAGTTCAGGAAGCAGATTATGTACGAACTTGTCTACAAACAATCTTTGGCCACCCTCGGTAGCCATATCTTGACCACTGTGGTCGACGAAAGTCTCTTCAAACCTCGTGAAAAAGTCAGACACATTCTCATCTTTTTTCTGCTTGCACGCGGACAACTTGTCCCAATTCACACGCAATTCAGGCATTAAGGTCTTCATATATGCGACAATTCTACCAGGAAGTTCTGCTACTAAAGGCTCGGGTTTAGAACCACCAACTTGTCTAGCATCAGCAGCAGTAATATTAGCCCATGTGTCACCTAATTCTTGATCATGATCTGTATGACGAATCTTACTCCATAAAGGCTGTGGAACAACATTCCCAAACAACATGTCTACATCTGCTAAATTCATTATACATGAGCTGGCAGTCTGTGATAACTCCTTATAATATCCTGCAGGATTTTTACGAGGATCAGGCAATGTCTGCTTGAGCGCTAAGACTTCAGATCTTTTCCTGGGGACATGTACCCATACACGCTGGAAATGCGGCGGAATCGCTGGATTCGCGTTCGCATCACCTTCCCTCCAAACTGGAGGAACCTCTCTTTTTCCTACCTAATATGTCATCCTCATATAGTGATCTAGATACGTTTCCCTTACTCCTATAAGATAACAATAAGTCTATTGCTCGTTCAACATCAGCACCTACAATCATGCCTTCATAAAATTTGAATCGCATACGGAATAATTCCTGCATTTTGCGTTTGGGATCATTATCTTGCAAATCTTCACAGAGATATACGCACATTTCTTCAAATACATATCTCTGAGTGGGTGCATCCCACTGACGGAAAACTTCCAGAACAGACTGAACATCATACTTTACAGTATCAGTAACCCATTTGCGTGCTAACTCATTCAGCACTACTCTTTCCTCATAATCAGGCAGTTGACTACGCAACTGTCTACGTCCTGTTTTAGGGGTCGTCTTAGGCGACCCAAAGAAAGGGGAGAACAGGCCAGTGACAGTACTTGCCACTCTCTGTCGAACGGAAGGAGAAGCTTGCGGAGAGGCAGATGTGCCAGAAAAGACAGGCTGATGTAAAGAGGAAGTCGAGGCAATGGCAGAGGAAGTCGAGGCAGTGGCAGAAGTAGTATCATGATAACCAGTTGGAGCAGTAGGCAAAGTCGCAGAAACAACAGAGGGAGTCTGTAGCAAAGGCGGCGGCCCTTGAGAGGGCTGCACCGGAGAAGTAGGAACCAGCTGAAGAGGAGCTGGTGCTTGTGCGAGAACTGGAATTCGTGCACCGGGGCGTGGTATAACAAAGCGCTTTGGGGGCGCAGTAGCATCTAGTGCATATGGGGGTGGTGAACTCAGTAAATGGGACATTAATGGATCCTTCTCTGATGTCCTTTTTGAACTTTGTCCTTCATGTGGTAACATTGGATAGCATTTATCTACTGCTAACTTCTTGCTTCTGAGCATTTGTTCACTCTCTTGCTCTTCCTCATTATCCCTGTATGCAACGGCGGCTTGCACCATTGACATACCTCTTTTATTTTTCTTAGCTAATTTCATTTCTTTCTGTTTGGCTTCTTTGCGCCATAAGCGAAAAGAGTCAAACATCGCCGGCCGGGCTTTCTTTTTAAACAGTTTGACCTCGAGATTATCTAAAATTTCTGCGTCAAAGCTACCATATTGGGGCCATTTTAAAACACCATCCTTTCTGGTGTACTTTATCCACACTTCATTATATGTGATAGGACCTACTCCATGCTTTATATAGAGCTCATATGTTGGAGTTCCGACCGGAGGAACCGGGCACGAATCCTCTAATCGGGAGTCCTTACTACAACCAAGACAAAACAAGTTTTCAAGTCTGCTAAGACCAGGCATCTTCGCTCACTAGTCTAGCTTCAAACTTCAAAGGATTATCGAATACGATATTTTCGTGAATACACGAATCCCTTGGTTTTGGCGCTTGCAAGTTCCAAACAAGGTGTATCTCAAGGATACCAAAACTAAGAACAAAACTAAGTACTGGGAGACGCTCCACTTATACTTAACTGAAGTATTGAAGATCGATGACGTCACTAGAAGACTCGTCTATCGTTTCGCTCTACCAAGGATCACTGGGTCCAAAACAGGGCGATAGTCAGGGCAGCAGTCCTTCGTAGCCGTCGGGACGTGGGGAACCTCGCAGCAAAGACCTTCGGAACCACGTCAACATACAGGGGTCGCTGAAGTGGCTGGCCGTCCTCTGGAATTTTCACACAAAGCTCCTCACGAACATCTGGCTTGGACCGTCACCGCTTGATACCGCCCCGAGTTGGGCGCCAACTGAGGTGCCGGGTTTTTAGGAACCCGGTGGTGCCAGGGGATAACACCCGAAGACCTCTGAGTTCTCCCTGTTCTGGACCACAGAAACACGGAGTCTTCTAGGTGAAGTCAGAGATCGAGTTTTATTGGCTGCAACCAAGTAACAGGTGTCCTAGAAGTACAACAGCACGGGATGTAAGTTCTCAGGAGACTGTTCGTTTTTACAGAACCAGCCTTCTCCTTATATACAAAAATAACAGCTGCAGGCAAGAATTCTTGAGTTTACAATACGGTCATATACATATTTTCACAATAAAGCAAAAAGCAAAGTCATGATGGCCAACCCACATTTTAGATGTCCAGTTCGTGATGGATTACCCAGCCAGGCCCAGAACTCCCATCAGATATCGATGAAACCCCAATAAAATCGGGCACCTCCTCATCGTAAAACTGGCCATAAACAAGAAACATGGACAGGTGTATGTGTGTAGATAACATGGTTTGTATGTAGTAAATGGTTTATGGCATGTTGTGCCTTGATGCTATCTTACTCGGCCACTGGGCGAGGGACTGCCCGAACAGGTTTGGCTGGAGGCAGTGGAGTCAGCTCGGCCAGGTCATGGGGGAGTCAGCTAAGGTGGACGTGTCCTTTCAGATCAAACTCGGCCTTAATCAATTTACTATATGAGGGCAAGCCACAAGATGGATGCCGTTCACAAAATGGAGTCTGAGGGTTCGGGACGGAAACCATGATTTAAGGGTGACAGCATCACTCAATCAGGACGCAAATGTATAGGGATAATGTCCTAATCATTACCGGTCTGTAGACACCAAATTCGTCATGGTACGATGATATTTTGTGACACGGGTGTTGGGCCTCGGTACCGTATTATGGCAGGGCCCAGAATCTTCAGAACCACATCCCAAGTAGTGAAATAGTGCTTGAACAACTTCACCACCAGAGCTGAGCTCAGGCGCAAAAGGACCAAAGCTCAAGAAAGCCAGTATTCCCATCACCCTCCGCAAGAGTTAAAGAAAAGGAGTTTAGAGGGACCCAGGGAACAGAAGGTAGTTAAAATGTAATGTCATTTTGTGTTTCAAAAAATACTGACCTCCCCTAGATGCATCAGGGCAAAGGAGGGTCCAGGAGGGTTGGTGAGCAAGGTGTTGTCTTATGTGTGATAAAAAAGAATTGCCTTCCATTACATCCTAGCACTAAGGTAGGTCCCCGTTGCCAGCCATCCTACTCACCCTTTGATGGGGCTTGAGAAGGGTAAAAGAGAGGAAACAATTAAATGGAAAAGCAGGGATTAAAGTGCCTTTGAACCATCCGGCAAATCCAAGTAATACGCAGATTCCACTAATATCGTTAAGGGCAACCCACTTTTGTGGCAAGGTCAACATGGAAGCTGGAAATATAGTTGGAATTTCACAGTCTACTTTCGAGGAAGACTACGAAGGGTTCCCACTACTACTTTTAGGTTTTATAGACAAAACTTCCCAATATAAACACCCAAACATGGGCCACATTAATACATTGAATTACTTTTCCATTCACCTTCATTTGAAGGGCGTCAAATATTCTGCATCTTCACTATTTGCAGGACTCATCCCTGAGATTTCAATAGTGGAGCGGGTCCCCTACCATGCATCCTTGCATTAGTCTCTACGCAGGGCTATCATGCATTTATGGAACATCCCATACTCAGAATGCTGGAGCCCAACAAGCATCCTGATTCCTAACACATTTACAGCGCACCATAGACTACACACCCAGGTTCCGAAAATCCTATGCTCCCACACAACAGTACCCAGAGCCACTTTTGTTCACTAAGGACTAGATGCAAAAACATTTTATAATTCCCATAATAGAAATATACTGTCCAAGTCTCTTTACCTTCTGTGAGGTGCTATCAAAGACACTAACCAGATACCGTCCAAGATGTGTACTTCCACATTTGTGACAGGGAACAGGAGATACTCCTGTGACAGATAAGAAGGTCTGAGTCAATTTCCATCACAGAGACAAAAAATATGGAACAAACATCAATCCAAACTGCCTTATACAGCAATTCCACCATGAAGTCCTCCTCAAATACATTTTGTTTGCACTAATCTAGTCTAAAACCCAGATTTCCCTTAATCCAGCCAAGGACATCCATCAAAATCAAGCTCAGACTGCATTGAACCTCGTCTTTCTAGAGTCTAGGTGCCTTAAGAGGTGTGTCACCCGCACACGTCGCCCGGCAGCATGACCTCAACATCATCTCCTACGCCGACGACACCCAGCTGATTATCTCCCTCACCAAAGACCCACACACTGCCAAAACCAACCTCCTTGAGGGAATGAAGGCCGTTGCCGAATGGATGAGGAACAGCCGACTGAAGCTGAACTCGGACAAGACGGAGGTCCTCATCCTCGGAACCACCCCCTCAGCCTGGGACGACTCCTGGTGGCCGACCACGCTGGGAAGAGCACTAACACCCACCGACCACGCACGTAACCTGGGATTCATCCTCAACTCCTCCCTCTCCATATCGAAGCAGGTCAACGGCGTCTCCTCCTGCTACAACACCTTCCGCATGCTTCGCAGGACCTACAAGTGGATCCCCACTGAAACAAGAAGAACGGTAACCCAGGCCCTCGTCAGCAGCAGACTAGACTACGGCAACGCACTCTATGCAGGCATCCCGGCCAATCACCTACAACGACTGCAATGCATTCAAAACACCTCCGCCCGACTGATCCTCAATGTCCCTTGCCACAGCCACATCACCCCGCACCTGAAAGACCTACACTGGCTCCCCGTCGAAAAAAATATCACTTTCAAGCTACTCACCCACGTACACAAAGCCCTCCACAACACCGGACCAGCCTACCTCAACAGCCAACTCAGCTTCTACACCCGGCAACTCCGCTCTGCCAGCCTCGTCCTTGCCGCGGTCCCACGCATCCAACGAATTACCTCCGGCGGCAAACCCTTCTCCTTCCTCGCGGCCAAGACCTGGAACACCCTGGCTACCCACCTACGGCAGACCTAAGACCTACTCACCTTCAGAAGACTCCTCAAGACCTGGCTCTTCGAGAAGTAGCAGCACACCCACCCCCTCAGCGCCTTGAGACCCTCACGGGTAAGTAGTGAGCTTTATAAATAGACTGATTGATTGGAGAGATAGCCACCACCAAGCAAAACATTGGGTCTGCCACATGACCTGGTCACCAGCTACTTAGAACAGCACCAGGTGACAAAACACAGAGGGGAAATAGGAGGCATGGTCCTTTAACAGAAAGCGGACAATAGGACCCTACACAGGACAGATGGGGAGGTGGCTGGATACTGGACACCACTTCCGGTCATGGAGCGGGGACATTTATTGCCTGCACCCATGAGGAGGAAGGAGGTGTCTACTCAACAGCCTTCGTGTGTGGTCCTTTCAGGCTTGGGCACAGGGGACAGGACATCTGAAGACAAAGGTAGTGAATAACAAACCAATATACCCCAACGCATATGCACTGTGTCCCTGCAGTCGAATAGAATGGAGCCATGAGCCCACCCCGGTCCATTCACAATGGAAAAAAGAAGAAGTAGGCAGTGCTGAAGGTGACATCAGGAGCCCACTCCGGTCGCGAACAATAAAGCCCAAGAACAAGCAAAATGATAAGCCCTGACCCGCCCGTTAAGACATCTAGCGCTGCTCCAATATTGTTAAGTCTAAAGGGTGCCACCCCTTTTATACGAACCACAAGTAAGTGGTGTGCACTGCCGTGACCTCTGCTCCCTGCCAACCGTCTCAAGGAGAGTAAAAAAGCCACCTGAGTCTCCCACATTGATCTCAGTTACCAACAAGATTTCTGCAGCCATTTTAGAGTCAGGCAGGAAAGCCAATAGGCATCCTGGAAGCTCCAGCAGCCATCTTAAAGTCAGGCACACCAAGTGGATCTCAGTTACATCTCACTAGATCTTGACTTCCCTGGTGATGATGTTGGAGATCTGCTCATGACCTTCCCGTCAGAAGCAAGCACAACATTCAAAGGCCTGATAAAATGTCTCACTGACAGTTTCGACGCCCAGAGAAATGTAAACTTCAAACGCTACACATTCAACATGACATGCCAACAAGCAGACGAGTCCCTAGACAATTTTGCAACCAGGTTACGCAACGTGGTCACTTACTGCAAACATGACAAATTCGACAATGAGGAGGCAATATGGCTGTGCATCATTGAAGGATGTTAATCAGTTGGATTCCACACAAGAATAGTAAAAGAACCTAACACATTAGACAAAATACAAACAATGGTACGTACAGAAGCCAGGGCCACATCGCATGTCATGCAGATGGAAAATGAGAGAGTGCGGATGATTGAAAATCATTTGCAAGCGTCTGCATGGGTGGGCACTTCAAATCAGAGAGAGGGCGGCCTGCCAAATGACAAACAATGTTAATCAGACACGCACAGCACATGGAAACACACAATAGCAGACCATCAGCCAACTCAGATGCCGCTCATGCATGAGAGACCACAGAACAACTATACCTCATGCCAGATGTCCCAGCACAAGACAGGACATCTGAACATATTCAGCTCATAGACAAACAACACATAAAGACAACAGCAACAGTAGATCTTCAGTTTGGAAATCACACAAGATTCTTACTAGGCAATGGTGCCACATACAACATCATGTGTATGTCAGAATATGAGAAGATAAAACACAAGCCTCTTTTGTCACCCTCCACTGTCAATGTCTTCACATGGGGCGCAAAAAAAACCTGTTGTGCGCATGGGAAAATGTATAGAGACTCTCACATACAATGAAACATCAATGCAAGAAGTGCTGCATGTCCTACAACGAAAGATCCCAGCACTATGCTTGCTCGGCAATGTCACTGCTCAGGTGATGGGGCACCTAGCAATGACATACTACATGTCAGAGCATGACAACATTCTGAGAGAGCACCCTGCGATATGCAAAGGGATGGGGAAGCTGAAGAACACTCAAATTACCAGTCACATCAACAAAGCAGTCAAACCAGTAGCTCAAAATCACTGCAGAGTGCTCCTGCACCTCCAACCACAGGTAGAAGAAGAATTAAAGACCTTTTTCACTCAAGATATCATTGAGCCAGCCGATGGATCAACTACATGGGTGTTCCCAATCGTGGCCGTACCAAAGAAAAACAACACAAATATGCATCAGTGTAGACATGTGCACACCAAACAAGGCAATCGAAAGAGAACGACACCCAGGCCCTCACTTGGACGACATGATCAGGTGGTTCACCGGAGCCTGTATACTCTCAAAACTAGACCTATTCAAAGGTTACCAAGAACTGGAGCTTGACCCACAGTCCAGCTACATTTGTCAGGGTCCGACGTGTGCCTACCCAATGTTGAACTCATGAACTACATCTCCCAGAATCCCTGCGGACGCAAGGAGTGGGAGAGGCCATATAATCAGGAAATGCGCTGGTGCGGTGCACGTGATTTTGTCTAAACTGGAACTTTGAATACACGGACGTCTTGGTTCTCCGTGTTTGTCTTGATGAGGTACTGGGTTTTTCAGAACCGGTACTAATCCGGTAACCCAGCGGTGTCAGGGCAACACCCAAAGACCCCGGATTCCCCTGTCTTGGCAAACAGAGACACAGGATACTTCTTGATGACGTCAAAGACCAAAGTTTATTGGTTGCAACCAGGGACAGAGATCTACGAAGTACACACGGGTAGTTCGTCAGAGACTGCACACTTCGATAAACGAAACTCGGTCTTTTATGCCGAAAATTACGCCTTTGGCAACATTACAATTTACATTTGGTGCATACAAACTGACCAATGACCAGGTAGCATTTCAAAAGTAGCGAATGACGACAGTCAAAGATAATCCCCTTTTCCGTTGTCCAGCCCACCAAAACGATCGCACACATGCTTGGTTTCCTGTTCGATCAGGCCGGACAAACCCATCATAAACCCTTCAACCCAGATCGATGAACATGTCGTAAATGAAAGGCAGAAACAGATGGAAAGGAGATAGAGGGGTGGGAATGGTGTACCATAAACTCGGACACGTCCTGTCCTTTGATCTTTATCAGGCCAGCTGCTGCACAAGGAACTGGCTCAGCGGGATTCGCCCCAGGCGAGGAGTCAGTTCGGCCAGGTCAACCAGAAGTCAGCTAAGGCGTACGTATCAAGGACTTTCTCGGCCGTAGTCATCGGATGCAGAGTGTTCTCCTATATCGATTCATACGAAAACACTCAGGCACGTTACACTCGCCATTTGCGGTCTGTAGAGACCAAAATCGTCCATTTGCGACGATCTTTATGAATCGGGTTTCGGAACTATCGAACCCAATTCAGAACCACGGAACTACAGACCCTCCTTTTGCCCTATCATAGGCAATAAACCCAGACCCATTTTAATCTGAATCCAGATCTATACTCATCAGGTCATCGATATGCTGCTGTAGCATCATCCTATTACTAAGCATCTTTCTCTGGACAGGTTTCCGTACGCACAAAGTAGCACAAAGGCCACAAATAGCAGGAGCACACTGTACACAGAGACAGAACATGAACAGGATTGCTAAGACCATCCCAATGACCATCAGAATCTTCAAACCCCAAGTGGATATCAGTCCCCATAACCATCCCATCAAAGACCAATCTCCTTTGTCCAGATGGACAGAATCAGAGATTTTGTGTAATTTGGAAATGGCCTGGAAGACTGATGGAGCGTTGTCTGGAATAAAAACAAAGCAGCTTGATTGAATCAATCCTCAAACTCCACCTCGTTCTGCCAGGATAACATCAAGGGCAACTCTATTTTGAAGTGTCATAAGTCTATCCGACTGGAGCTCAGCAGTCAAGTTACCAAGGGCACTGGCAGTTTCAACTATAGTGGACTCGACCACTCTCGTTAGCTGACGAATATTCCTACTGTTAGCCATAGGTCCCTAGAACGGCAGAAAACCCTTGAAGAAATCTCCCAATTCTTGTCCTGCAGTGTCTTCTTGGCTAAAGACACCTCTTGCAATTCTTGTCTTGTGGTAGTCTGCCGCAGCTGTAAAAGTGGGGGGTAACAGAAAGGAAACAAAACATGTGCCCGCGAAGTCGGGGGGCAACCATGTGTAAGCTTTGCCGTAGCAAACAAAGTAGGTACCCTTAGCAGCTAAGAACGCTGGGGAAGACTGAGACGGAAACACATAGGTCTAAGCGCAAACGCTCTTCCCTAACTGAGCCTTCGGATTCTTACCATTGCCCTGCAAACAATAGTAGCCCTTATGGGGCACTATCCAGATCGGTGGAGAACTTTTCGCTCGCTGGTTAATACTCAGACTAACTCCATATCCAGTAACGTTCCAACCACTATATGGTTGCCTCTCATCTTTCGGAATAGTCTCTACTGCATTAGTCCCTTTAATCATATCGACTATGCCTCTAGCTATAGGACTATTCTTCGGATTATCTTTCGGTGAACGTAGGGGGTGGACACTGTGGGCATAGATGAACATGGTTCTGTAAGCTCGAATCGAACCATTTAAACTGAAGGGCAAAACCAAATAAGGAATACCCTTATCGGTTGTATGAGGCATCAAACCACAAATCCAGCAGTTCGTTGTATTGATCACTAACTGATGCTGGTGCAAAAGTTGAATGAAGGAATTATTAGAGAATTCCATACGTCTGACTACCTCATGTTCAGGCAAAGGGTGGAAAGAATGAGAACAAATAGTAGGTGAAGGTGTAGGTTGCATAGTAGGATTAGACGTCATTTTAAAAACAAATGCTACATAGCCAGCTATAAATATCATGACGCTCAATAGCAAAAATATACATGGTATCAAAAAGCATTTCTTCGACATTATTTTGCATATACGTTTTCTAAAAGTCAATGTCTGCACAGGTCTCTCCAACTCAAAGAAATCCATCCTAAACTAAAGGTGCTACCCGCGGTGGTTGGTTGATTCTGCTTGAGAGTGCCTCTGCTGAACCCAGGAATGTAAATGTAAATGTATAGGCATTTATATAGCGCACTACATACCCGTAGGGTCCCAAGGCGCTTCGACCGCTGCGAAACCCTTCCTGGCTTCCCTGAGAGATGGTCCCTTAATGGGTATCTCCAGGGTGAGACCAGGCATCCCCGGCGGTCTGGTGGGGCCGTTAGTGAAGATGAGGCAAGCTAATGCCCAGAGTTGCCGAGTGTGATCGCTGATCAGAGTGGGCACCGAGGCGAGAGAATTATTGAGTCCGCTGACCCTGGTCCAGAAACCTGCCGCGCTGGGATTCGAACCCTGGTCCCGGGCCGTCCTCTGCTCTCGGGTCTGCCGCCTCTAACCGGTGAGCCACACTACTTCACTACTTCACTGAGGAAGGCTGCCTCGGGCCAACAGAACCCTCGACCTAGTGTCTCAGGCTTACACTCCCAAGACTGGTAGCAACCGCGACCCTAGTAGCGAGAACCGGATGGCAGTTCAAGAAAAACAAAAATGAGTAGATCCTTGGTGGAGAGTTAACCTGCAAACAGTAAAAAAATCAACTTTATTAATATTTTATCTGTCCTTAATTCTCGATCTCAGATTGTATCGATTTCTTCCAGGTAGTTCTTGATCAGTGAACAAAAGATGAGGCTCGGTAGTGTCCAATTGCTCTGCAGAAGGTACTGATGCTTGCAAAATTTTGTCGCTCTCCTTTTCTGAGTTAGTTCCAATCAGACGAGCATCGCTGAACGAAATAAACCTTGGGATTACTTCGGTCTCAGAGTCCGCAAGACCCTCCTGGACCCACTTGTCATAGGGCAAAAGCAAGGGTGCTTTTTTTGGTGTGCGAGCCGTGGATCCAGTTGCGTTTGCCACGCACTCGCACCGCAGATCTTGTAGACAACAGGACCTGGTAGGGCCCAGTCCAGCGGGGCTGCTCGTTCTTCGTTCGCTGGAAGTTTCGGACGAAGACCCAGGCACCGGGTTCAATAGCGTGGCCTGGATCCTCTGTAGCTTGAGGAAGACTGTTGTATACCTGTTGGCATAAAACACTCATTTTAGTTGTCAATTCACGCAAATAGTCAAGCAAAACAGGGTGTTCGAGGTCACTAAACCTCGCCGGTCTTGGTACGCCCCAAACATTCGCCGGGCGACCAAATACAACCTCGTATGGACTCAAACCCATTCTTGAATGCACAGTCATTCGGGTGGACAAAAGTGCTAATGGCAAAGCATCTGGCCATTGTAAACCAGTGCTTTCCTGAATCTTGGCTAGTTTCAGCTTAAGGGTGCCATTGTAGCACTCGACTAAACCAGCTGATTGGGGATGATTTGCAGCGTGGAATTTCTGCCTAATCCCGAGACCATCACACACTCTCTTCATAACTTGACCCACAAACTCACTTCCGTTATCACTCCAAATGATTCTCGGCATTCCAAATCTCGGGAAAAACTCTTTTATCAAAACTTTTGCGGTGGACAAGGCAGTGTTGTCCTTAAGGGGTTAAGCTTCTACCCATCTAGAAACAGAGCAAACAACCACTAACACATACTTCAAGTTGTTGTATCTCTCCATATGGATAAAATCTAGCTGCAAAGCCTCGAACGGATACGTAGGAGGAGCAAAATGACCAGCTGGTGTCGGAGTTCCCTTACCAGGATTATGCATCAAACACACCATACAGTTCTTAACTAAATTCTCTGCACATCTGGCGATTCCTATATTCTGCCAAACCGGAGCCAACAACTTGCAAATCCCTTTCACACTGATGTGTGCCATTCCATGTGCCATTGTAACAACTGGAAGCACATACGCGTTAGGCAACAACCATCTCTGATGTTCAGACAAATCAGTCCAACACCCATTCGAATCCAACCTACCCTTACTTTCTCTCCATTCATCCAACTCTTTCTCTGTGGCCTCACTCTGAATAATCTTCACGCTTTCAATTGTGTCTTCACACATACTCTTCTCTGGAACCCATCTCGCCGGACCCGCAACATACATTCGAGTCATCACATTTCTAGCAGTTTCTTTCGCAACTTCATCCGCAAACGCATTACCACGACCAACATCATCCGTAACCTTTTTATGGGCACTACATTTCACAATCGCTACTTGCAAAGGTAACGTAAGAGATTCAAGAAGTTCATTCACCAGTTGTCCATGCTGGATTTTCGTCCCATGCGATGTCAAAAATCCACGTTCACGCCACAATCGTCCAAAACTATGGGCCACACCAAACGCATACTGGCTATCCGTATACACATTCACTCGTTTCCCTTTCGCCAACACACATGCTCTCGTAAGTGCAATCAGTTCAGCCGCTTGCGCGGAATTATGTGGGATACGTCCAGCTTCGACAACTGTATGCAAAGTCGTCACAGCATATGCTGCAGTTGTATCTCCATTCGGTAATTTAAAACACGAACCATCAACCCACAAAGCATCATCACAGTCAGGAAGAGGAGTATCCCTCAAGTCTATTCTCCCTTCCGTCTCTTCTTCGGTTCTCAAAAAACAATTGTGTTGCTCTTTGCTATCATCGTCTGTCTCAAGCGAAATCGGCAACAATGTAGCCGGGTTTAAAGTATTGCACCTCTTGATGTGCACATGGCTCGCTAACAACGTAAGCTCATACCCTGACAACCGAGCACTAGTTAAGTGCTGTGTCTTTGTACGATTCAGCAAGGTATCCACTGCATGTGGAACCATAACCACTAACGTATTGTCCATAACCAAACACGCAGACTGTCGAATCGAAACAGCCGCTGCCGCTGTGGCTCTCAAGCAACTCGGCAATGCTCTGGCTACAGGATCTAAAGTCGACGAAAAGTACGCGCATGGGCGTTGCTTCCCGCCAAACTGCTGAGTCAAAACCGATAATGCACATCCCTCTCTCTCATGGACATACAATGTGAAAGGCTTACCGTAGTCGGGTGTACCCAACACAGGAGCCGAACACAGCGCATTTCGTAATTCAGAGAAGCTCTTTTGACATTCCTCGGTCCAAGGAATAGGATTTGGAGTATCCTTAACTGTAAGAGCTATCAAAGGCTTCGCTAGAAGAGAAAAATTAGGGATCCACTGTCTACAGTACGACGTAATACCCAAAAACGCACGTAATTCTCTCTGTGTCGTAGGGACACTCATTCTCGCAATAATCTGAATTCTTTCTGGGGTCAGTTTCCTTCCCTCCTTCGATAAGAGGTGACCTAAATAGGTAACTTCTTGGCGACAGAATTGTAATTTCGAGAGAGAGACTTTATGATGGCATTCAGATAAATGAGACAGCAAGGACACAGTGGCATCCTTACAGATGTCTTCGGAATCAGCAGCGACCAACAAATCGTCAACATACTGAATAAGGGCTGCACCGTCAGGAAAAACTAACGAGTCAAGCTGAGTCTTCAGGGCTTGTGGTATGTGTAAAGAGGGGTCCCCGCAAGGGAAACGTGTCATGTACACCATACACGTAATTGAGGACTTATTTATACTTTCACAACTCTATGAACAATAATCAAAAACTAGAGAGGAAGGTTTTGTAATTTATTTTCCAATACCTGGTGTCAAACATATAACAGTACATCCATAAATACATTCAAAGGGCCCCAAAGTAGGGGGAAGAAGGGGGGGTTGAGAGGGAGGGGGTGTGCTCAGGGCAGTGTAAAGTTAAAGAAGAGTAAGCATAATCAAGGTGAAAATAATCATAGGCAGTAATAACATATGAATCAGAACAAATCTAATACAACAGCCTGAATACTTAAGGCGTTCAATATAAGAATATTGCACAAAAGACCTTCCACGGTCACATATGAGCCATTAGGAGTAATTAAAGGACAAGTGCCGGAGGTCCGCGTTATAGAAAGAGAGCCGTCGACGTTTCGACCCCTGGCCGTAGGCTAAGTTAGGTCCTTTAACGGGGTCTTCATCAGGACAGATGTGAAGGAAGGGCGGGACAGGATAGGAAGGGGCGATAATATTTAAAAAGGGGGAGCAACCTTTAACGTCACTGTAAATCTGTCCACTTAAAACTTGCTTCTTCCACAGGCTTTACAGGCTTGTTGTGGTGACCATCGTAACAATAGTGCTGTTCAGTCAGTGAGTCACAGCATGATTAAGTCGAGGATCGGAGTTATTCGACAGTTTGTGATATTTTAGAAGAGTAGACACCTTTAATTGTGTTGTGACGGGCGATTAACATCCGTTCAGCGTCTACATCAAACTCGCTGGGTTACAAGGCGAAATTAAGACCGAAGCCGTGATGTTTGAAAATTACGCGGGAAATCAATCCTGCTAGTGCTGAACACTACCGCAGCAGTCCGTGCTCGTCCGAGATGAAACTGCAAGTGAGCTCTGCAGAGTAAGGGGCTTGACTGTAGATAGATGGACTCTCGGAATAGCCTTGAGGAGCGCGTTTAAAGCGGAAGCTTTGTCCTCCTAAAGAGAATCCAAAAATATCTCTACTCTCCATGGCAATCGGAATGCTGAAGAAAGCATTCTTCAAGTCAATCACTGAAAACCAAGTGGCAGAAGCAGGAATCAATGTCAATAATGCAGTAATGTCAGGCACGACAGGAAATTGCGGAACAACAATTTTGTTCACTTCACGAAGGTCGATAACAAATCTATATACAGGAGGCTGTGAAGGATCAGTTCTTTTCAAGACAGGCAAAACCGGACTATTACACACTTTACCTCGAGTCTCTTCAATAACGCCTTTATCGATCAGATCATAAATGATCGCCAAAAGTGCACGCTCACCATCCCTTGAAATACGATATTGCGGAATGCGCGGTAACTTAGCATTCGCCTTCAACGTCACAACATATGGGGGAATATCTAACAGGCCCACATCATTCGGACCCGTAGCCCACAATGAATCTGGTAACAAAGACAATTCAGGTGGAAGACAATCCTTCGATACATATATCGGGGAGATCACATTCTCACCCAAAGTAAGATGTACTCCTAACGGAGAACAGTACAACGTCGCATACAATCTCTTCAACAAGTCAAGGCCTAGCAAGTTCTCATTACAACCTGTAGTCAAAAGAAGGGGTGCTTCAAACCTACGAGGACCAACAGAAAGAGGCAATGGAACGGAAATCGGATTTGTAACGGGGGCGCCAGAAAAACAAAACCTATAGAAACATTATTAAAGCCAGACAAAGGTGTGCCAGGGAGCTTAGAACGCATAATAGAACTCTTTGTAGCACCAGTGTCTAGCAGAAAAGGCTCTGACACACCTGATGCAATCACTTCCACGTAGGGTCCACTCTGATCTACTGGAATCGAAACAACTCCCTCTCTTTGTCCATGGCTGTCCTAGCAATCATTGCCTTGCGCTTCATCGCCTTCAACATAGTAATCATCCACATAGTACTGTGCTGTCCCACCAGACGAATTCTGCTGTTGGTCAAAGCTATTCAGTGAATTTTGCGGAGGCGAAGGGCGCGCGTTCTGTCCGCGACCTCTACCTCTAGGCGCTTGCTGAGCACCTCTACCTCTCACACCAGGAGCACTATTTGCACGTTGCAACAGAACCGGACAACTATTCTTATAATGGCCCTCTTCTCTACAATATGCACACTGATTAGGCCCATACTGAATACGCTGTTGAGGAGTCTCGTCTCTCTGCGAGTTCCTCGAATACTGTTGAGGCTGCTGATAATCACGCTGATTATTAACATGGGGTGGATAAGCTTGTTGTAGAAGAACTTTAGTCTTCATTTCCTTAGTCTTCTTATCCGCTTTCTCTAACTCGTCCTTACGCTTATTCTCATAGTACTGAGCCGTAGCAAGAATCTGCGCCGATGTAGAAACGGGCCAAGCACTCTAGGAATCCTTAAACTTAGTACACAACTCAGGAAGAAGATTGTGCACAAATTTATCAACGAATAGTCTCTGGCCACCCTCGGTAGCCAAATCCTGACCACTATGGTCGACAAAAATTTTCCTCGAAACACGAGAAAAAATCTGACACAGTCTCATCTTTCTTCTGCTTACAAGCAGACAATTTATCCCAATTAACACGGACCTCCGGCATCAAGGTCTTCATGAAAGTGATAATTCTACCAGGAAGTTCAGTAATGATATTGTCAGGTTTAGCACCTCCAACTTGTCTATTGTTTGCAGCAACGAGATTCACCCACGTATCACCCAATTCGTTATCATGATCCGTATGTCGGATGACATTTCAGATTGGCTGTGGAACTACATTCCCGAACAACATGTCTATGTCCGCCAAATTCATAACGCACAAACTCACAGTTTGCGTAAGCTCTTTATAATATCCTGCCGGATTCTTCCGTGGATCAGGTAAGGTCTGTTTAAGCACTAAAACTTCTGCACGTTTCCATGGGAAATGAACCCACACTCGCTGAAAGTGCACATCAACAGGTGGATTGGCATTAGGATCAGCAGGTCTCCATACCGGAGGAACCTCTCGCATCGGATACTGACGCGCATGTCTCCTAACTGACGAATCTGGCTCAAACAACCGTTCAGTAGGAACATCACTACGAAGTGACAGTAACGTCGACACCGCTTTCTCGATGTCGTGTGAACTCACAATTGTCCCTTTAGCAAACTCGGAACGTAACCGAAACAATTCCGCAGGAATTCTACCCACTTTGTCCGTCCATTGTTCATGGAGGAACGCACACATAAGCTCAAAAACATAACGTTGCTTTGGTGCTTCCCATTGTCGGAAAACATCCATAATACCCTAATGATCGTACTGGGACTTATACGTCACCCATCTTCGCGCCATATGATCCAAAACCACACGCTCGTCTGTATCAGGCAGTTGACTACGCAACTGTCTACGCTCACTAGCAGGAGACATACCCACTTGTCCCAACCAAGGAGTTAGAAGACTAGAAAAGGCAGCGGTCATCCGCTGTCTAGGAGAAGGAGTAGTCGGAAGGACAAGAGGAGACGAAACAGTAGTAGAAGGATCCATAGTCGGAACAGGCATAGAAACAGTAGTAGCAGGAAAAGGCAAAGTTGGCAACCCCTGAGGAGGCTGCGCATAGGGAACAATAGCCAACGAAGAAGCTGGCTGTGGAGGAATAACAGGAGGCAAAGCAACAGGCACTTGCACAACCATAACCGGTGGCGGTGATGCCGTAGCATTCTGCACATAAGGTGGCGGTGAATTTAACAGATGCGACATTAAAGGATTTTTTGCAAGATCCTTTTCATCTTTCTGCTCTGCAGACGGCAATACCGGGTAGCATCGGTCTACCGCTAACTTCTTCACTCTAAGCATCTGCTCACTTTCTTGCTCTTCTTCATTATCTCTGTATGCAATAATGGCAGCTTGCACCATTGACATACCCTTTCTATTTTTCTTCGCTAACTTAATCTCTTTCTGTTTGGCTTCTTTGCGCCATATGCGGAAAGAGTCAAACATCGCCGGCCGGGCTTTCTTCTTGAACACCTTCACTTCTAAGTTATCTAAGATTTCTGTATCGAAACTACCGTAACGGGGCCACTGTAGGACACCATCACTCTTCGTGTATTTTACCCAAATCTCATTATAGCTAATAGGACCCACACCATGTTTCACATACAGTTCGTATGTAGGAGTTCCGATCGGAGGAACCGGACACGAATCCTCTAACCGGGAATCCCTCAAAGTACCACAACTAAACAAGTTTCTAAGACTGCTAAAACCAGGCATCTTGCTCACTAGTCTAGCTTCAAACAACAAGGGGAATCTAAAACGATAATCTCGTGAATACACGAATCCCTTGGCTTTGGGGCCTGCAGGTACCAAATCAAAGCTATCCACTAAAGGATACAAACCAAACTAAGGACTAGGAGACGCTCCGTTTATACTTAACTGAATTGTCGATGGCGTCACCAGAAGACCCGTCAATCGTCTCACTCTACAAACGTCTAAGGCTCCAAAACAGGGCGACAGTCAGGGCAGCAGTCCTTCGTAGCCGTCGGAAAGCGGGAAACCTCGCAGCAAAGACTTTCGGACCATGACGACATACAGGGGTCGATGAAGTGGCTGGCCTTCCTCCAGAATTTTCTCACAAAGCTTCTCACGAACCTCTGGCTTGGACCGGTACCGCTGAAGTCGCCCCACGTTGGGCGCCAATTGAGGTACTGGGTTTTTCAGACCCGGTACTAATCCGGTAACCCAGCGGTGTCAGGGCAACACCCAAAGACCCCGGATTCCCCTGTCTTGGCAAACAGAGACACAGGATACTTCTTGATGACGTCAAAGACCAAAGTTTATTGGTTGCAACCAGGGACAGAGATCTACGAAGAACACACGGGTAGTTAGTCAGAGACTGCACACTTCGATAAACGAAACTCTGTCTTTTATGCCGAAAATTACGCCTCTAGCAACATTACAATTTACATTTGGTGCATACAAACTGACCAATGACCAGGTAGCATTTCAAAAGTAGCGAATGACGACAGTCAAAGATAATCCCCTTTTCCGTTGTCCAGCCCACCAAAACGATCGCACACATGCTTGGTTTCCTGTTCGATCAGGCCGGACAAACCCATCATAAACCCTTCAACCCAGATCGATGAACATGTCGTAAAGGAAAGGCAGAAACAGATGGAAAGGAGATAGAGGGGTGGGAATGGTGTACCATAAACTCGGACACGTCCTGTCCTTTGATCTTTATCAGGCCAGCTGCTGCACAAGGAACTGGCTCAGCGGGATTGGCCCCAGGCGAGGAGTCAGTTCGGCCAGGTCAACCAGAAGTCAGCTAAGGCGTACGTATCAAGGACTTTCTCGGCCGTAGTCATCGGGCCTATGTTAGGGCAACCACACGAAATGGCTGCCGCATACAAAATGGAACCCGGAGGTTCAGACTAAATCCTCAGATGCAGAGTGTTCTCCTATATCGATTCATACGAAAACACTCAGACACGTTACACTCGCAATTTGCGGTCTGTAGAGACCAAAATCGTTCATTTGCGACGATCTTTATGAATCGGGTTTCGGAACTATCTAACCCAATTCAGAACCACTTTAATGAGAGAGTGAGGAACTACACCTTGTAGAGGTAACCCCGCGGCTGCGGGATTACGTTTTTGTTGGAGTTTGCCGTTGAACTGAGGAAAGGCAGAACTCTGCGTTAGTGGAGTGTAGGAAGTCTTGGGAGATTGTTTTCCTTCCGTGTCGGTTAACTGGAGTGGTGGGCGCTTCGATGAGAGAGACGCAGGATTGCCCCCTCTCTCGTCGGAACGCGGGTTCCCAAACTTGAGAGACGCCGGATTGCACCCTCTCGGTTGGTTGTTTTGTTCGGCGAATTCTGGGGCTTTGAGCTGATACGGGAGACGCAGGATTGCACCCTCTCGTGATCGGAGCCCTTGTATTTTGTCTCCTGGGAGTACTAAACCTTGGGTTAGTTACTGGTACAGAAGACGCAGGAGTGCACCCTTCTGGAACCAGAGTTGCGAGAGAGGGAACTTCTGTCTCTGGTAAGAGAACCTCGTCCTCATGATTTCTTTTGTAATAAATAGCTGTCTCCAGTTATAGACGTGGTGAAGATACTGTATTAATACGGAACTCTGCTGGAGTTTTTGCACTTGAACCATTCTTTTTATTTTTACTATTCTTGTTTCTCAGTCGGAAATTAACATATCCTGTTGGTTAGACTGTCAGAAAATCAGGGGCGAGACCGCATGGTATGTAGAGATGATATAGGGGTTTATCTAGGAACCAGTAAGGGGGAATAGAACTAATAAGTGTTTTTGTCTCTTTAGGAATCTTTACATGCTCGAGAGAGGACATCTCATCATATGATTTCAGTTAAAAGAAGGGGGTTAAAGTCTGAGACGTATCAGGTAGGGGATAAGTCTATAGAGCTATAAGGTAGAGTAGGGTGAGGGCCTTGTACTAATATATGCCACTTTTGTTCTTACAGACCTCCCTTCTTCAGCAGTTCTAGCCCCTGCGTTTTTTCCCTCACCTGCTTACCACCGTGCTCTGTAAGTGATAAGATTCAGAGTGCGGGGAAAGCTGGAGGTGGACCCCTTTTAGCATCACCCTGATCCCGAGGAGCTGTTGGACCGTGACAGAATCACGTGCCCACGAAATAACTCCTCCTGATCAGGGCATAGGTATGGCTACCATGGATGATGTATTGGCGGCCCTAGTGCTAGTGCAGCAGGAACTGGCCACTTCCAGAGCGGAGACCGCAGCGTTAAAGGAACAGGTTGATAGGCAGGCTAGAAAACCTTTCAATGCTTCAGCAGGTGCTCAACAGATTCAGGTTACGGTTCCACCACCTATTCTGTTAGCCAGCCCAGAAAGATACTCTGGAGACCCTCTCACCATACAAGCGTTTTTAACGCAAGTCTCCTTGCATTTTTCTTGCCGTCCCGCATCGTTTCCATCTAATCTGTCTAGTGTAGCGTTTGCCATTTCCTATTTGGCGGGCGATGCGGCTAATTGGGCCGGCCCATTGGTCAGGAACGACGATCCTCTTCTGTCGGACTGGACTGGCTTTAAGAGGGAGTTCGAACGTGTATTCGATAGAAGGGCCACGACGCTTAGTGCGGATCGTGACCTACTTGAGTTGCGACAGGGTAGGAAAGACTTGGTGTTGTATATGACCTCTTTTAACAGGTTGGTGGCAGAGACGGCCTGGCCGGAAGAAAAGAGGATGGCGCTGTACTATCAGGGCCTTTCCGAGGAATTGAAAGATGTGTTAGCGCAAATCGACCCACAGCCCACCACCTGTACGGCTTTGATAAACTTAACTTTAAGACTAGATCATCGGCTCTCTGACCGTACAGGAGATAGGAGAAGAGGTCATCGTTCTCCTGGGGGGTTGGGTAGGGTCGAGCCTGTTACCCCTATGGAGAAGAGTGTTTCAGCGGAACCTATGGAAGTAGGGGCCGTAAGGGCGCCTTTGTCGAGGGCTGAGCGGGAAATCCGTCGCTCCCAAGGCCTTTGTATGTATTGCGGCAAAAAGGGGCATTATGTAAAGGACTGTACCACGAAACCTAAAAGATCACGTCCTTTTGTGGCCGGAAAGAATTATTCTCTTCCGGCGGTACAAAACAGTACAGAGGTGGAGGCCGTTGCGTCCCTTCTGGATCCTGAAGGAGCGGGATGGCAGTTGCCGTCTCTAGCAGGGGTGTGTTCGGCGCACACTGAGTCACACATAGTCCTTTCTATGATCTTGCAAGTGAGAGGTGAACAACACTCGGTTCATAGTATGCTTGATTCCGGGGCCACCGGCAACTTCATTGATGAAGGGTTGGTGCGCCGTCTGGGTCTGGAGAGGGTTTCTATTCTGAAGCCAGAAAGGGTATTGGCAGTAGATGGCACCCCACTGAAGTCTGGTCCGATCACAGAACAGACGGAAATGGTAGAGCTGCAGCTTCCGGGGGAGCCATTGAATCATGTGGAAAACATTGTCTTAAACATCATAGAAGCTCCTCAGTATGAGGTCATTTTGGGGATGCCCTGGCTAGGGTTCCACAATCCTACCATGGACTGGAAACTTAAGACTATTCGGTTCCTTTCGGATGAGTGTCAGAGGTCTTGTCTGAGGGAGGCGGACAAACATCTATTGACCTTGGTGCGAGTGTTCCAAGTGGCCACGGCCGCCAAAAAGGATGTGACATTGCCAGCAGCTTATGAGGGATATAGCGAGGTGTTCAGTGAGATCAAGGCGGCAACGTTACCACCCCACCGAGAATACGACTGCCGCATTGATCTCATTGACGGGGCAGTGATACCCTTGTGCAGGGTGTACGCACTATCGGAGCCAGAGACGAAGCACCTGCAGGAGTATTTGAAACAGTTCTGTGCCATGGGGTTCATCCGTCCATCCAGGTCCCCTGCGGCTTCGCCTCTATTTTTTACAGCAAAAGCTAATGGTGAATTGCGCACCTGCATAGACTATCGCCTACTGAACATACAGACTGTGAGAAATCGTTACCCTCTTCCACTCATCCCCGTTTTATTGGATCAAGTACGAGAGGCCAACATCTACACCCGGTTGGATCTCCGCGGGGCATACCATCTGGTGAGGATTCGTAGCGGCGATGAGTGGAAAACGGCATTTAAAACAAGGTATGGCGTTTATGAGTACTTGGTTATGCCGTTCGGGCTGTGTAACGCCCCGGCGGCGTTCCAGTACTTCTTAAATGATGTTTTGAAGGACTATATAGACCAGTTTGTCATAGTGTATATCGATGACATTCTGGTCTACTCAGCATCAATTCCACAACATGCCAGTCACGTCATCTTAGTCCTGAAGAGGTTGTTGGAAAACTGCCTTTACTGTAAACTCAGCAAGTGCGAGTTTGGGGTGTCAGAGGTGGAGTTCTTGGGGGTCATCTTGAGTCCCCGGGGGTTTCGAAAGGCAGAAAGGAAGGTGGAGGCGGTACAGCAGTGGCCAGTTCCCAAAAGCGTGAAGGAAGTACAGGGCTTTCTAGGCTTTGCCAACTATTACAGGAGGTTTATAGGTCAGTTCTCCTTGGTAGCCTCTCCGATCACTCGGTTGTTGAGAAAAGGAGTCCCTTTCGAGTGGACTCCGGAAGCAACAGAGGCTTTTGAACTATTGAAGACATCGTTCAGTACCGCTCCTATACTACGACATCCACAGATGGATGTGCCGTTTGTGGTTGAGGCGGACGCCTCAGACACAGCGGTAGGGGCTATTTTGTCGCAGAGAGACGCAGGAACCGGGCAATTACATCCAGTGGCGTTTTTGTCAAAAAAATTGTCCTCTGCGGAACTGAACTACACAGTAGCAGAAAAGGAGCTGTTTGCTATAAAACGGGCGTTTATGGAGTGGAGACACTATTTGTGGGGAGCAAGACATTGTATTACGGTGTATTCCGACCACGGGAATTTGGTCTTCATGAAAACTGCCCGTCATCTTTCTCAATGACAAATGAGATGGATGCTATTTTTTCCCGGGTATGACTTCGTCATCACGTTCCGACCAGGGTCGGACAACCGGAAAGCGGACTCCCTGTCTAGACAGGAAGAAGGAGCGGCATCCCCTCAGGTGAAACCACAAGCCAATATTCCCCCCGAGAAAGTGCTTTGTGCGGTCTCAGCAGACCAATTTTTGAAGCAGGTGGTTGGGCTACGTAGTCCGATCCAGTGGCAAAACTGGGCCGATCAAGACTCACAACGTACATTGAAGCATGGGATACCATTGTGCAAAGGGAGACTGTATTTACCTTCACATTCCCTTAGGTTGCAGGCATTTAATTGGTGTCATAACGCCGTGATGGCGGGCCATCCTGGGAATAAGAAAACGCTACTCCTGGTGCAGCGTCAGTTCTGGTGGGAGGGTATGTCTAAGGATGTGGAAGGGTGGGTGCAACAATGTGACACTTGTGCACGAGCGAAAGGGGAACAGAGCAAGTCGAAGGGAAAGCTTATGACACTACCAACTCCTGCACATCAATGGCATACCATCAGCATAGTCTTCATTGTGGGGTTACCAGCTGATCAGGGGTGCAATGCTATACTGGTGGTGGTGGATGGCCTCACAAAGATGGGGCATTTCATTCCCTGCCATAATTTACCCACAGCTAGCCAAACCGCCCAGTTATTGCTGACCCATGTAGTGAAATTGCATGGGATTCCTAGAGTTATCATCTCGGACAGAGGGCCTCAGTTCGTGGCTCGTTTTTGGCACATGTGGTGTAGGTCCATGCATACGGAGGATGCCTTGTCCACCAGTTTTCATCCGTAGACGGATGGACAAACGGAGCGGATGAACCAAACTCTGAAGAAATATTTGCGGTGCTACGCTAAGGAGGCGGAACAGTCGTGGGTTTCTATGTTGTGGCTAGCAGAATTGTCGTACAATAATGCGTGGCATTGCTCGATCAAAGAAACACCTTTTCGGGCCAATACCGGATATCATGCCAATACTTTGCCGGTGGTGATACCGGGGGAGGTGCGGAATCATCCGACTGTGGCTGCTCATATGAAGGTCCTTCATCGCATCCATGGCACCATTCGGAGGTCACTGGATCAGGCCAAAGTCTTCTATAAAAAATGGGCCGATAAGCATCGTCAGGAGGGACCAGAGTATAAGGTGGGAGACAGGGTCTGGCTCTCTACTCGGAACATACGTTTTCGTTTCCACAGTATTTTCCACCCTCGCTTCATAGGTCCTTATGCCATAGCTCGTAGGGTCAATCCTGTGGCATACAAGCTCAAGTTACCGGCTTCGTTGCGGATCCATCCCGTGTTCCAGTGTAGCCTGTTGAAACCGTCGGGGAGGGTCAGGGTTGTAGCGGCCCCACCGGTGCTGTGAGATGGTCAGTTGGAATACGAAGTCCGTAGGATCCTGGATTCTAGGTACCGCCAGGGGAAGTTGTGGTTCTTGATCTCCTGGAAAGGGTACCAAGCGGAGGACGATTCGTGGGAGCCTAGTGCTGCGGTTCATGCTCCTGTGGAGGTTCGGAGGTTTTTTCTGCGGAATCCGGGGAAGCCTGGCGCTAGGAGGCACATGGGAGGGGGGCATACTGTCAGGGTCCGACGTGTGCCTACCCAATGTTGAACTCATGAACTACATCTCCCAGAATCCCTGCGGACGCAAGGAGTAGGAGAGGCCATATAATCAGGAAATGCGCTGGGTGCGGTGCACGTGATTTTGTCTAAACTGGAACTTTGAATACACGGACGTCTTGGTTCTCCGTGTTTGTCTTGATGAGAGAGTGAGGAACTACACCTTGTAGAGGTAACCCCGCGGCTGCGGGATTACGTTTGTTGGAGTTTGCCGTTGAAGTGAGGAAAGGCAGAACTCTGCGTTAGTGGAGTGTAGGAAGTCTTGGGAGATTGTTTTCCTTCCGTGTCGGTTTCCTGGAGTGGTGGCCGCTTCGATGAGAGAGACGCAGAATTGCCCCCTCTCTCGTCGGAACGCGGGTTACCAAACTTGAGACGCCGGATTGCACCCTCTTGCTGTGAAGTGAGTGGAAGCCAGAATCGAGAGACGCCGGATTGCACCCTCTCGGTTGGTTGTTTTGTTCGGCGAATTCTGGGGCTTTGAGCTGATACGGGAGACGCAGGATTGCACCCTCTTGTGATCGGAGCCCTTGTATTTTGTCTCCTGGGAGTACTAAACCTTGGGTTAGTTACTGGTACAGAAGACGCAGGAGTGCCCCCTTCTGGAACCAGAGTTGCGAGAGAGGGAACTTCTGTCTCTGGTAAGAGAACCTCGTTCCTCATGATTTCTTTTGTAATAAATAGCTGTCTCCAGTTATAGACGTGGTGAAGATACTGTATTAATACGGAACTCTGCTGGAGTTTTTGCACTTGAACCATTCATTTTGTTTTTACTATTCTTGTTTCTCAGTCTGAAATTAACATATCCTGTTGGTTAGACTGTCAGAAAATATGGGGCGAGACCGCATGGTATGTAGAGATGATATAGGGGTTTATCTAGGAACCAGTAAGGGGGAATAGAACTAATAAGTGTTTTTGTCTCTTTAGGAATCTTTACATGCACGAGAGAGGACATCTCATCATATGATTTCAGTTAAATGAAGGGGGTTAAAGTCTGAGACGTATCAGGTAGGGGATAAGTCTATAGAGCTATAAGGTAGAGTAGGGTGAGGGCCTTGTACTAATATATGCCACTTTTGTTTTTACAGACCTCCCTTCTTCAGCAGTTCCAGCCCCAGCGTTTTTCCCTCACCTGCTTACCACCGTGCTCTGTAAGTGATAAGATTCAGAGTGCGGGGAAAGCTGGAGGTGGACCCCTATTAGCATCACCCTGATCCCGAGGAGCTGTTGGACCGTGACAACATTACAACGTTCTCCACCCGCCTGTTACTATTTTGGTACAAGCAACTAAGCTTTGGGATATTGCCAGTCTCTGAAATATTTCAAGAGATAGATCAGCAGGTGATCAGGCCTGTGTTCTTTGGCCATATTTTCTCATGGGAAGAATGAGATCAGATCCCAGCAAAGCAGAAACGCTGCGCAAAAGACGGCCCCAGCAGACATAGCAGAGTCATCTCTTGGACTGGCAAGTTACTGTGCTTGTTACATCAAAGACTTTGCCACAGTGAGCACCCCACTCCGTGAACTGTCTAAACAAATACAGTCATTTCTCTGGACCTCGGAATGCAACAGGGTGTTTGAAGACATGCGGCATGTGGTCACCGTAGTAGACCACCTCGCCTACTTCGAAGCATCCCTATGCACTGAGTTCACTGTCGATGCCAGCCCGGTGGGGCTAAGAGCTATTCTCGCACAACATATGCCAGAAAGAGACTCTGTCAGACAGATTGCTGCATATGCAAGTAGGAGCCTGTCAGATATAGAAAGGATATACTCGCAACCAGAGAAAGAGAGCTCAGCAGTAGTGTGGACATGGTAACACAACTACATGTTCATCTACTGGAAGCCATTCACCATCGCAACAGACCACCAAGCACTAGTCACAATATATGGCAACCCAAACGCAAAAATTCTGTCGCACATCGAAAGATGGCGTATACGCCTAATGGACTAGGACTTCAAAATATTGCACAAGCCAGGAAAGGAGCACAACCCCATCGACTACATGTCAAGGCGCCCCCGGCCTTGCGCAACAAACACACCGCCCATGGCTAAGGAGCACCTCAACTTCGCGCTGTGACAAAACACACCTGCTCCAATAACAATAGAGGAACTAGTGCAAAAAACAAAAAGCGATGCCACGCTACAAGCAGTCAAAGCCACATTTCAGCAACAGAGGTGGAAACATGTGAACAGCAGCAGCCCAATAGTGAAGGGGTCTGAAGGGAAGAAATACTCGCATTTAAACAAATACAGGCACAGCTGTATGAAATGGAGTGCAGAACACTACTTTGAGGAACAAGGATAGTGATACTAAAGGACCTCCATTGGCACACAGAAAGCCTTCCACATGAGTCCATCAGAGGCATAGGGACAACAAATAAAATGCTAAGGGAAAATATATGGTTCCAGGGACTTGACTGTCTGGTAGAAGTCACGATCATGAGTTACCACCGGTGCCAGATAATGGGAAGAGCACCAAAACCAGAGCAACTGCGCATGTCTGACCTCCCAAGGCAGTGTGGACAACACTGGCCTCTGACTTCTACTGGCCGCTGGACACCAGCGTCTACCTGCTAATTGTGATCGACAAATACTTCTGGTCCCCCTTAGTACGCCAAGTGTCATCAACATCAGGACCTGCCACCCTACCAATCGGAGACGACATATTAGCAGCATGAGGCGACCCACTGAAACTTAAGACAGACAATGGACCACCATTCACAGGAGAATAATTCCGCAAGTTCATGGCTTATCTGGGAGTACATCACACAAAAATAACACCTCTGTGGCCGCAAGCAAAAGGCATGGTGGAAAGGTTTATGGGCAACATAAAAAAGGCCGTCTAATGCGCAAAACTGGTGCAGATCTCAATGGACCATGCACTGTGACCAATGCTTCAGGACTATCACAACACCCAACACAATTCCACAGGACGAAGCCCAGCAGAATCGGTACTGGGGAGAACAAGCACAACCGGTTTGCCACAACTGGAAGCATAAGCACCACATGAACACAGTGACATTGCTGAAAGAGACCAAGAGGAAGATGAAACAACACACCAATAGGCAGCGTCATTCAACAGCATCTGAACTAAAGCAAGGAAATACAGTACTAGTGTGCCAATGGCAAACAAGGAAGCCAGACAGTCTATCCCCGAGCCAGCCACTAAGGAGAACAAACGTGAAAGGGCCCATGATCACGGTAGCGTCAGGGTCCGAAGCTATCACTAGAAACAGCTCTCACTTCGAAGAATGATGATGAGGTAGTAGAGGCACTGCCAAGAAACAAGGAGAAAGCTCCTAACGACAAATGTGCGGAATGCTTGGGCGGAGCCCCTCACAACAGTGAAGGACCTGTTCAGGCAGGGGAAAAACAGAGCCAGGAAACAGAAAGGCCCCGCCCAAAGAGTGAGCCAAAGTCTCATTGAAGAAATACAATGATGTATTGAAGATGACTAATGTCTGAGATGCATCTCTCTCTCTCTCTCTTTTGTTTCTTTTTCTCTCTTTTTTTCATGTCTCATCTTCTCTCACATTCCATTATTATTTGGTTACTCTACTGCAGAGGCAGTTGAGTAAAAATCGTTTATGTCCACAGAGGGGGGAGATGTCAGAACAACATGTGAAGGCGGGCACTAGGATCCTGCGCAGGATAGATGGAGAGGTGACTAGACACCGGACACCACTTCCGGTCAGGGAGCGGAGACAGGGAACATTCGTTGCCTACACCCACTACGAGGAAGGGGGTCCCTGTGTGCATCGTGCTGAGGGAGAAGAACAGAGGAATCTGGCCTGTAGTCACCAGCCTCTGTGTGAGGTCCTCCTGGGCTGTAATGTTTGCAGGTTAGCAAGAGGGGCGTGGGAGGGCACTGGAGATTAACAAGCACTGGAAATGCCACTTGCAGCCTGATTCATCAAGCTTTTTTGCGCTCGCAAATGGCCAGATTCTGAGAATCCGGCCCTTTGCGAGAGCGATTTTTACATTTGGGATTCAGCATCCCAAATGTAAAAATCGCTAATTGCGATCTCGCAATTTTACGAGGAATGACATTTAAGGAATCTCTATTTGATATTCCTTAAATGCAATTCAATATCCTTTTTAAATTTGCGAAATCGCAATTTCTAGGCGCAATTTACCGCGAGGTCAGACCTCGCGGTAAATTGCGAAAACTCAGAAAAATGCATTTAAATGCATTTTTCTGAGTTGCATGTTACACACACACATGTCCTTTGGACATGTGTGTGTGCAACACCTGTGTCACAGATCATTTGAGGGGTGCTACAGGGTGTCCTTTGGACACCCCTGGCACCCTTCAAATCGCTATCTTATTTGCGATTAGCAAATTGCTAATCGCAAATAAGGAATACTCACCATTCATTCCTATGGGCCTTTTGGCCCATAGGAATGCATGGGGAGTTTTTCCTTATTTGCGATTAGCAATTTGCTAATCGCAAATAAAGAATGTGTAGGAATCGCTAAAAATATTGCGATTCCTACATGAATCCCGTTTTGCGAGTCCTTAATAGCGATTCGCTATAAATCGCTATTAGGGCCTCGCAAAACGGGAGAATGATGAATCTGGCGGTTGGTCACAACTATTCATGCCTCTCTGACACACTATCAAACCTTGGAGTGCTTAGAGACGAGGTAGTTATCCATCAGATCTGTGAAAAAAGAGCTGAATATCTTTAGTTTGGTTCATGCAAATATAGATGCATGGGCGACTTGAGTGAATAAAAGCAATTGCATCACTTTGAGGCATCAACATAAACCACTAAATCACATTAAATTATTATTATTAAACAGGTGACCTAACCGAACACCTCTCACATGTCCGAACACACTGAAATTCTGCAATATCAAGTATGACTTAAAACACAGCAGTTGGGCTATGAGTTTGTACAGAATTTAGAAACCTTCGAACATGTCTTTCAGTAATAAATGGTTAAACTGGACCATGGTGAGGCACACCCAGACATGCTCTACTCATTGTAACGCCAAGGTGCAGCTCAAAACTGCCTGCACACAGCTCACATGTTACCGCATCGGCCCTGCAGGAGAAGGTGCTGCTGTGTAATGTGAGCTGCTCACCCTCCCCCCCCTCCCGCCCCCCGCCCCCCGCTCCGGTGAAGTTCAGCGTTTCCCAGATACTGCAGAGCACAGGAAGATGTACAGGATGTGTTAACCCGTTCATGCCAGGCTCAATCAGGCAGAGATGCATACAACCCGAGCTTCCTTGTAAAAAGAAAAAGTTTTAAAAAAAAGAGTGCTACGACAGTCATTGTTGGGCAATTCATAGTGCTTTGTTTTGATATGGTGGGCGGGGTCAATATGGATAGTTGGAGAAGGGTCGGATTGAGCAAGAAACAAGCGACATCGGGAGCAAACAAATAATATGACAGACGGTGATAAGAGGGGGAACACAACACACTGAAGCAGGATAGGAGAGGACAAGCAGCACAGTGGTCAGTGGGGTGGAGGGTGGGAGGGGGCAAGCAACATTACGGACATCGGTAGGATAACTGGAGGGAAAAAGCAACATTAAGGACAATGCAAACACATTCAATCTTAGGGCGTGCTTCCGGTACAAGAAAAAAAAGTGAGCAGTGGAAGGACACTGGGCAAGAAACCAGTATGTGGGCCATGCTAATGAACCTGACGATGAAGCCAGCCAATGGTAAGTAATGGGCAAGTGTAGGGTGGTTTCCTTGCATGGAACATTGAGGGTGCAGGGTTCTATGTTCCTTGCATGGAACATTGATGGCGTGGGATTTGTGAAGAGGCAATTCCTTCCTACTGGCGTTGGACACGGGGGACTCGTGGTGGATGTTATTTGTTGTTGAGAACGAGTGGACTTGTCAGCTTATTAGGGTTTGCCCAGCTCTCTCAAGTAATACCTCATCTTTATTCAGAAACGAATTCCCTCAAGAACCGCATATCCTTGTTGTTACAGTATATCAAAATTGCCTTGGAACCTGATCTTACACACTTGGTCTACGTTATACTTATCTCCTGCACTTATTCGTGTGCGATCCTCTTGATCTTGTTCACTACATGCCTATTTGGATCTTTGGACTGAGTCTTATACTGCTTGCCTGATTTGGACCAGAATATTACTGTTTGTACTATATCTTCTTTGACTTTGCCCTGACGAAGCTCCCACGGCGGGGAGTGAAACGCGTTGGCTGTCCTGTGCACCCAAAAAAACAAAAAGATCAATAAAAAGAAGAATTTATTTTCAGAACACTTTGCCTTTGTGACTTACTTCATATCTGGTGCTGCCTCTACGAGCCTTTTTTCAACGGTTGTGAATAAAGCTTACCTTCATCTCTACATGTCCGCCCTTTCAGTGGCAACAAGCTGGTCGTTAGCCACAACAAACTTAATCAGTGAAACATCCTTCCTTCTCTGTGAAGAATCCCTCTTTTCAGCACACCAAGGTACCGTATTGTAGTACTGCTGTGAGTGCAGCTGATGACCAGCCATCTTGGCAGAAGGTTGTTAATGATTCTGATCCAGCGGGTCCAAAGAAATTCAGTCTCATATATGTAAACTGTTCACCAGAATACTCACCATTATTTATAAAATTATCACTAGGCCCATTCTTGTCTGAGACTTATATTTTGACCTACTGAATCATATGACCTAAATAAATCAAATCTAGCAAACACTTTAATTAAGTCACATATAATAGGCAATGGATTAACTAATGGTAACGCAAAGAAACGAACAAGACCAGCTTGTCATTTCAAAATCTATTTCATTAATTTTATTTCAAAAGCTGAAGCATTTCTCTTTATTAGCATTTTTTATTTCAAGCAAATAATTAATTAAAGGCACAAAAGATTTGCAAATTCGAACCAACATCTGCATGAGAAAAACTCAAACAGTTATTTCTTTTATTTCTCCATAACCTATTTCCTTAACTTAGCTAAAGTACCTGTAAGTAAAGAAAAATTAATAAGTCTTACGTGAAAGGTAAATCTGGCAGCGTCTCTGGAGCACAGGATCGATCGAACAGTGCTCTTAGCAAGGGGGCAATTCTTATAGTATTTTCCTATCTAAAACTAACTAAAAGAATACAAATATTCGAGCAGAACAGGATTTCATTGGCTGACGAATGTCTTTCGATGCGGTCATCATCCGTTTCTCACATAGCCAAGTCACATTTTCAAAGTGCCATTGTCTATTAGTATGACACCGGCAGCTTCCGAAGAAAGTAACATTTAGCAAAAAGCAAAACTTCCTTCGTCCGCTCACACTTTTCCGCTGTCGAACGACAAGTACGGCCTTGACCATGAAGCAATCTGAACCAAATGTCCTAAGCTTCCACATAGCCTTTGTTTGCAAGCCATTCTCCAAGAATTAATGTAGGAAAACATTTTCACATTCCAGCGTAGCTGCTGTGCAAGGCCCACTCTGGCTTAGCTTTCAGACATCCATTTTAGAAGTAGGCCACAAGCCTTTTTGCATGAGGGTGAGTCTAGTATGCAAGGAAACACGAGACAATAATTAATTCAAGAAATGATAATTATTCTGTTACCCACCCCCTCTACTAAAATTAACCCATTATCTATGTTACCTAGTTTTCTATACAAACAAATAAACAAACACATACACATGAGACGACAATACGTAAACAAAAGCACATTTAAAAGAATGCACATGCTATTATTTTCAAAACAGCTGCAGTTAATAAATAACAAACAAGAAACAAAGTAAATATATTATTCAAAGCAAAACGTCAAACATAACAAGAGCACAAATGGTTATACCCACGTGTTCATGATGGTGTATATTACTCTAGGTTGAGTCAGTAAAGGTGCCAATCATGCAACACACATTAGTAAAAATAAAAATCACGAGAGTTTCATTTGTCACAAACTTTGCAGAAATAAATCTGAAAATCTGCTCCATCAACTCCCTCCTCTGGTGATTTTAAAATCACCAAACAAAACCCAAAAATGTATACTAAATTTTTACTTTTATAAATGTCATATAATACATTCTCTCAGTATTAATAAGTCTAAACTCCTGTCTCATCAGTCTGTCTTTGTCTGGGTCTATCATTTTGAGTCCTACGGAACTCATCCATCTCAATCTCCTTCTCTTGAGACTTTTTGAGCTTATAAATCCTCTTCTTTTCCCTCACATGATTCTTTCTTTTGTGAATCATGCAACTGATTTTTAACAGAAGTGTCACTATAACAATAACTATAACAGGATAGAGTACTTTGCCAATGATTGAACTGCCAATGTCAGCAAACCATTCCTTGATTGCTCCAAATCTTTTTGCCAAACGTTCAGAAAAACTGTCATCTTCCATAGGTTCTATTTCAGTGTGAAATTCTGTAATATTCTTAATTAATGATTCAATATTCTGGCTTTTATCTGGGATATATGTGCAGCAGTGCTGAACATGCAAAATCCCACAGACTCCTCCCTCTTTTGCTAAAAGGATATCAAGGGCAAGCCGGTTTTGCATAACCATGCTTCTGGTAGCAATAAGCTCTGTATTAACCAACTGGAAACCACTTACAGTATCAGTGGACAGTCTATCAACAATTGTGGAAACTTTTCTGATCTTTATTCAGTTCAAAGCTTTATTTCGCTAAACATGTGATATCATAAAAGCACATACACAAGATAAAAACAAGGAACCATAATTCATAAGTCACTACAATTTACAGAGTTAATAACAGTAAAAAAACGTCCATACTACAATAAATAGATTAAGAGGCATATTAAACAGTGAAAGCTTTGTAAAAGTAAAAATTAAGAATGTTTAGTTAAAAAGTGATACATCACAGAGATTTTGCTCTTATTACCCAGGTCCAACTCAGGAATTTAGCAACCCCACAGACTAGATGTGTGCTGGTGTCAGTTTTAAGAATTCTCAAGGCTACGGAATGACTCCTGGTGCCGAGCAATAGACATGTGGGTTTTAGCCATCTCTGCCTAGGCTTTACATATGCCGGGCACACAAAAAAGACATGGGCAATAGTTTCGATAACACCATTACAGGTAGGGCACTCAGATGAGGTTTGGTACGGGGGCTTCCATTTACAGGTGTAATCATGCAAAGGTAAGTTTCCCAACCTGAACTGGATGAACAGGGATCTATCCCTTGGTTTTGCAATAAAGTCCAGGTAGGGCTCCCAACGAGGCTCAATTTTATGCTGTTTAAACTCCTCAGTCAGCCTACCCTGGTTAGGGTCCCTTAGATCTTGCTCATCCACCCAGTTCCAGTAGACTCGCTTAAGTTCAAGCTTGGGTACGGAAGCTCCACGCTCCCATCCAATTGGCAAGCCAACGTCACTCAGAAGCTTCTTAATGTTATGGATCCAACTAACTTTATGGGAACCATTAAGGTTCATGACCTCTAGCAAACCATCAAGATATTTGGAGAGCTCGGGTGTCCGCCATACCCTGGCCCAATATAAAAGTGCCCGAAGCCTAGCTAAATCCCGGATAGGGCGGCGGCCCAAATCACTCAATAGTGGTTTGATAGGGGTACCCATCGGGAGGGATGCTAGCTCTCTAAAAAACTTGTTTTCAGAGGTAGTAAGTGCACTAATACATTCAAAGCCCCACAGCTCGGCACCATAAAGGGCGCTGCCCACAGCCTTTGCAGCATATATATCTAGGGCCGGGGCGATAGGCTTAGAGATGGACATGCGGTGTTCCCGCCCCAGAACACCGGTCACCCTTTTGTGGTTCAAAAGCATTTTGTCAATATGGGGCTGCCACTTCAGATTGTGAGAGATTCTGATTCCCAAATAATCGAATTCTTTTATGCGCTCCAAAGGTTCTCCATCAAGGTATAGGGTGGACCTGGAGGACTTACTTGGGTTAAAATAGAGCAGCTTAGTTTTGGTGGTGTTAATGACTAAGCCTCTAAGTTTACAGAACAGGCTAAAGCGATTCAACAGTTTTTGCAAGCCCACAGGAGTTTTTGTAACCAGCAAGGTGTCGTCTGCGAAAAGTAAGGTGGGCACTTTATCGCCTGCTAGGACCGGGGCATCTGCATCGATTTCAAGTAAGAAAGAGACAACACCATTTACAAACAAAGAAAAGAGTGTTGGGGCCAACACGCACCCCTGTCTAACCCCTCGCCTAACAGGGATTCTATCGTTTTTTTGCCCTTGAGAGCCCCATCTAATACGGGCATAGGTGCCTTCATGCATGCGTATCAAAAGGTTTAGTATTGGAAGCGGGATCCCCATCTCCTCCAGTATAGTCCACAATCGGTCTCGTGGAACCAGGTCAAAGGCGGTCTTCAAGTCAATAAATGCCAAATAAAGACCACCTTTGCCGATAGTGACCACCTTCCAGTGAAGTAGGAGCAATCTAAAGGCTTGATCAATTGTACTAGTACATGCCCTGAAGCCAGCCTGGTAGGGGGAAATGATTTTATTTTCCTCTGCCCACGAGAGGATCCTTTCAAGGAGAACCCTGCCAACCAACTTCTGTCCCGCGTCTATCAGACTAATTGGACGGTAGTTGGCAGGGTTCTCCCTAGGGCCCTTCTTATAGATTGGAATCACCTCAGCCGCCTTCCAGGAACAAGGGACTGGAGAGCCTGCCATCAATGCATTTATAAGGAAGGTGAAATACGTTGCCCATATTTCGGGATTGGCTTTAAATAGGTCACCAGGCACTCCGTCCTGTCCCGGGGCTTTGGCAGAATCTATTTTGGCTATTGCAGCGAGAACCTCTTTCTTATTGACTATGGATGACATGAGCTGACCGGAACCATCAACCGAGACACCGCTCAAATGCCCGGGGGCTCCGGGCAGGTCAATCCCTCCATATAGCCTAAAAAAGTGTTCAAACCATTCACTATCCGTGGTATGGTTTGGAATTTGGTTCGAGCTGCACCCAGATGATTTTCTGACTAATGACCAAAACAATTCAGAATCCCTATTTTTACTTGCGTCTCTGAGATTTTCCCAATGGGACTCTTCCCAAGCCCTTTTAACGGCTATAATTGCCTTTCTGTAATGCAATCTTGCCGAACGCACAGATACTGCGTTCGAGGATTTAATGGCAGAGATTAAATCAGTTTTCCTCCTCCTGCAATTACTATCAAACCAGCTCTGTGGAGGCTTAGTACATGCCGGGGTCTTTTTGAAGGGACCATAAACAACTTGCCAATGTGGTCCATTGTGGCAGTATAAATGTTTTCTATCTCTACCGACCCTGCCTCCTTACCACAGACTACAGATAGCCTTAATAACTGCTCTGCAAGGATTCCGTCCAACTGGCGCAATTTAGAATCGTCCAGGCAGAACTTTGGCCATTTTAAGAATCTATTACAGTTCGAAGGGATGTGTTCTTTTGTTAGTAAATTCCTATCTTTTGAGGGCACGCGCTCCTTTGTATCCCATGGGTTTAGCAATGTGAGGGACAAAGGATTGTGGGCACTCTCAACCGATGGAATAATGACCATTACAGACTTCCAGGTTCTCCTATCGATCATTATGTAGTCAATCCTACTCTCGCACAATACTCTATTATAAGTGTTAGCACCGTGGGTGTCAGAGCTAGTGCGGCCGTTAACGGCCCGTAAGCCTGTTTCTATCATTAAGCTGTTTAGTTGAATGACTACAGGAGACCATCTTCTCACAGGCTTGAGAGTTAAGGACGGAACGCCCCATTGTGCGTCATCCTCATGTGTTCCCAAAATATCCTCTACTGCCATCGGTTCGAATGAACAATTAAAATCTCCAGCTACTAGGGATAAGGAGTCAGGAGCACACAACCTTAACAAATCTGTTAATATCTCAACTGTAGGCGATTTGCCCCCTCCCTGCGTTCCTCTTATATAAACATTGAAAAAATCCCAACCAGGCTCACCATTAATACTTTCAACAGATAGCCACATGATGTCCGGGCAGGGGAGAGTATGATGTATAATCCTAAGGTTGAGATCAACCCTTACCCAAGTTATGAGTCCCCCTGAGGGACGACCACGACCAGCCGATGTAGCAGGCAAACAAAAGGTGGAGAAACCATGCATATGCAACGGTTCTAAGCTCCAAGTCTCTTGAAACATGCAAATGTCATATCCATTGATAAAGTCAACCCAGTCAGGCAACAAAAGCTTGCTTCGCAGTCCTGCCACGTTCCACGAAACAATCTTAAGCGCGCTAGCATTATCTCTACCAAGGGATACAACACTTAAGGTGTCAGCCAAGGTTGGGGAGGCTTTAGTGTCATTACTAACCACCGGGTCCAAGGCTAAGTCAGTGGGTTCTATAACCTCTGATACTTGAAGTACAGGTATTTCTATAGAGTGATCGCCCTGATGGAAAGAAGGGATACTTATTACGCTTACGGTTGCATCTGGTCAATCTACTGCGTCCAGGCAATCATAGCGATTGTGATGAAAGAAGCTATCAAAGTTTGCGGGGGGCAGGGACCAATCTCCTTGTACTGCACCCCTCCCATGCCCAGAAACCATGGTCCAACCATCAGCTTGGGCGGAAAAGTGACCGGGAGGGTAGAAATAAGTTAGAGGGAGGGAATGGACAGTCGTGCCTGTGCTAGGGTATCTCCAATTGCAAATAAAATCAACAATTCTAGGGTTGCTGAAATTAATCAAAATGCAGTCTCCCCTTATATTTTTAGCCAAATGACCAACCCATGAGGTCCTGTGAACCATAAGTATTTTGCCTGTTATATATGGGGGCAAGGGTCTATTCACATTTAGCCAGTGTATCACTCTGTTCCATAATTTTGTGGGGCTTTCCCTTTCATTTGCGGCCAATTCTGGGGCTCCCGTTAGCACCACCACAAATGGGCAAGCTTCCGGGGGTAAATTTAAGATCTTTTTGGCTGCAATGGGTTGGTTGTCCAATTCCCCCCCACCAGGCATGTATTGATCTGGGGTTTTCTTTCTTTGGGATAAGGTATTCACATTCGGACAAGCTAACTCTTTAGGTTTAGGGATAGCTTCAGGAACAGGTACGGTTGTCTGAACTGAACCTGAATCGACTAATTCCTTGTTAGTCACTGGGTTGGGAACTATTCCTTTATGGTTTTTAGAGGGTTTGGACAATTTAGCAGCTGGGGGTGGCACAACTCTGAGAGTGGGTTCAGCAAGGCTTTTAACATCACGTTCGATCCTTTTTAAATGGACCTCAATCTTGCTCAACCTCTCTTCTAATGTAGCTAACAAGAGCCTAATGGTATCATAGATAGCACTAGGCTCTACTTCCAACACCCTCTGTGGCATTTCCTGGATTGGTAACCCCTTTGGGGCCGCTGCAGCCCTACTTTGTGGAGCGGGTTCTATCGGGCCAAGAGGTGATTTAGCGGCTCCATGCGCCGCAATAGGAGAATTCGCTTTCTTGCCCTTACGGCCCTTGTTTTTCCTCCCACCTGCTTTATTGGGCGACTGATGGGTCTTTTTAGGTATTGCCCCTGGGTCCTTCCCACACTGTTGCCTAGTATTATGTACCTTCGCTACACTAGGTACACCAGCTGCAGCGGGGAGCATCTGAGGTGACAGCAACAATGAATCAGAGGCTGTAGATTGGCTGCTAAGGGTTGTTTGTGACAAATTACAATGAGGGAGCTGTGGAATAGGAAGTTCTAAGATAGGGGAAGCACTCAAGCGATTATTAGTATTAGTATTCAAGTTATCAGGAGTTCGAGCGTCCGCAATTAGTCCCATGGAAGATCTTCTAGCAATGGCTAATTCATGCGAGACACGGCGCTCCATGATGGTAATCCCTTCATCAACAACACTGTTCATCTTGGTTATAAATTGGTCCATAGCTCCAGTGAATACAGCAGCCCCCGCCCTCCCCTTGGACTCTTTAGGGGGCATGCCAAATGTTGCAAAATGTTACAGGGGGTCTTAGTGGCAATGTACTCACTCAGGTATTTTGTAGGAGGATGGAAAGGGGGTGGCCCGACCCGGCCTCTTCGGTCTTGAACGGGCTTAAACGGGCCCGCCCTTGGCCCGGGCTTCGCCCGGCGTCCCGCTCGCGTCCTGCGACGCGGGGAACTGTGCTCCTTAAATGCGCCTTCAGGCGCTCTGCTTGCGTGATTGACGCGCCGCCGCTGAGCCTGCCGGGTACTGTAGTCACCCTGGGCGGCGGCGCGATGCTGTGTTCAGCGCGACTCTTGGCGGTGTCGGCGTTCGCTCCTGACCCCTCTCGTGACTCCTGGCGGTGTCGGCAATGTCCAGAGTTGCAGGTAAGTGGCTTTAGCGTCCCCCGCTCCTGCCGGGAACTGTGCTCCTTAAATGCGCTTTCTGGCGCTCCGCTTGAGTGATTGACGCGCCGCCGCTGAGCCTGCCGGGTACTGTAGTCACCAGGGGCGGCGGCGCGATGCTGTGTTCAGCGCGACTCTTGGCGGTGTCGGCGTTCGCTCCTGACCCCTCTCGTGACTCCTGGCGGTGTCGGCAATGTCCAGAGTTGCAGGTAAGTGGCTTTAGCGTCCCCCGCTCCTGCCGGGAACTGTGCTCCTTAAATGCGCCTTCTGGCGCTCCGCTTGCGTGATTGACGTGCCGCCGCTGGGCCCGCCGGGTACTGTAGTCACCCGGGGCGGCGGCGCGATGCTGTGTTCAGCGCTACTCTTGGCGGTGTCGGCGTTCGCTCCTGACCCCTCTCGTGACTCCTGGCGGTGTCGGCAATGTCCAGAGTTGCAGGTAAGTGGCTTTAGCGTCCCCCGCTCCTGCCGGGAACTGTGCTCCTTAAATGCACCTTCAGGCGCTCCGCTTGCGTGATTGACGCGCCGCTGCTGAACCTGCCAGGTACTATAGTCACCCGGGGCGGCGGCACGATGCTGTGTTCAGCGCGACTCTTGGCGGTGTCGGCGTTCGCTCCTAACCCCTCTCGTGACTCCTGGCGGTGTCGGCAATGTCCAGAGTTGCAGGTAAGTGGCTTTAGCGTCCCCCGCTCCTGCCGGAAACTGTGCTCCTTAAATGCGCCTTCTGGCGCTCCGCTTGCGTGATTGACGCGCCGCCGCCAAGCCTGCCGGGTACTGTAGTCACCCGGGGCGGCGGCGCGATGCTGTGTTCAGCGCGACTCTTGGCGGTGTCGGCGTTCGCTCCTGACCCCTCTCGTGACTCCTGGCGGTGTCGGCAATGTCCAGAGTTGAAGGTAAGTGGCTTTAGCGTCCCCCGCTCCTGCCGGGAACTGTGCTCCTTAAATGCGCCTTCTGGCGCTCCGCTTGCGTGATTGACGCGCCGCCGCTGAGCCTGCCGGGTACTGTAGTCACCCGGGGCGGCGGCGCGATGCTGTGTTCAGCGGGACTCTTGGCGGTGTCGGCGTTCGCTCCTGACCCCTCTCGTGACTCCTGGCGGTGTCGGCAATGTCCAGAGTTGCAGGTAAGTGGCTTTAGCGTCCCCGCCGGTTTTGCATAACCATGCTTCTGGTAGCAATAAGCTCTGTATTAACCAACTGGAAACCACTTACAGTATCAGTGGACAGTCTATCAACAATTGTGGAAACTTTTCTGATCTTTATTGCATTCAGGGTGATTCCCACCATAGGAATTATTGCGCCAAATATATCTCCCATGATTTCTGAAAAACATTCCCTTTTCATCCTATTCAGGTGTTTGCCAATTTCAAATGATCCTTCATTATTTCTGTCAACATGGAAAATTTTAGGAAAGACAAGACCAAGGTAACATGTGCCATACCAATAGTCAGGAAGACTGAAATATGCTTTATTACCACAGACAAAATAAATCCCTGGGAAAATTGGGTCTTTGCCACCCTTAAATCCCCAACCCCCAATAATTCGATAAGTGTCTTCACATTGAATAGCTCCAACAAAATAGTTATCATAAAGCGTATTATCTCTTCTGATACAAAGCTTTTCACTAACTGGTTCATCAATATGGTTGGCAGCAAATCTATTTTCACCATTAAGTTTTGCATCCTCTATCTGCCAAAACTTTGACTTAGTCTGTTTCAGCATTTCATTCCTCTTATAAATTGCTCTTCTCTCCTCAACCTGATCAAGGAAAGATTTTTCTTCATCCCTCATTCTGCAAGTTAGATTATTCTTAAACGCATATTCATATGTTAATTCATTAGTAACCAGAAAGAATTCCCTCATTTGTTTGGCAGGCTTAACTTTGTTCAGACTGTTCACAACCTTCAAATTTGCAAAAATCTCATCATAATCTGAATAATAATATTCCAGACGACCAGTTTGATAGAACAAACTTGAAATAACACTACAGGTAATTCCATAAGTAAGGGGAAGCATATTATACTTAACCCCTTCAGAAACAGAAGTAGAAAGCTTAACACATACGTAACAATCTTTAACATCCTTGACTCTAACATTTTCTGAAAGAAGTCTGGAAAATGAATTAGCAGAAAAATCTCCAACTGATCTGTCCTGATGGACATCTGGTTTATGCTCAATGATTCTGTTAGTTTTGCCTGCAACAACATGATCAACTTGCTTTGATTTAGCTTTGTTTGTTATATTTACTCTTAAATGCTCTTTGTCAATTCCAAAAGGGAAAATGACTGCTAAAATTAACCAAACTAAAATAATCATAATAACACAAATAGAAGACATTTTGCAACATCTTCTAAGAATTGCACACCTAGAATTATCAGCGTTAGGCATTTTGCTCAATAAAACAAAAACAAAAATGTAAAAATGTTATGTATAACTGAATAGAATAACACACACCCTCCCCTTTAAAAAAAAATGTTTTAGTAACCTTCTAACAGCTTTTCTTCGACCTTGCGTCCATAAAAGTATTCAGCTAACACAATTTCTTCGACCTTGTGTCACCTAACACAATTTCTTTAGCCTTATTCCAAAAAGAAAATCAACCTAACCCTAACTGTAATTAAACCTCAATCATTGTCACTATTTTCTTCCAAATCTTCCTGGCTACTGCTGCTCACTTCAACTATTGGTGGAATAATCAGGTAAGCCCACTCTGGAGATTTATACTTTTGATAAAGCTTCAATGGTCTCTTACTTTTTCTGCTTATAACTTCAATTTTCTTTGCAACTTGACCCTTTTTGTCTGTTTCACCTTTCTGACTCGATATTTCATTTACTTGTTCTTTCGATTTGTTGACCAATTTGAATTTTAAGTCTTCTTTAGGCCAAATATCGCCTTTTCTTAAGAGCTTCTTTTTCGGCTCTACTTCATTACTTTCAGCTTTCCAAGTTCTTTTTCTGAATTTTCTTATTTCTGATTCTTCATCACTGTCTTCTGAATCAGTTTCAGAGATTTCAATACTATATCTAGGAACTTCTTTACTCGGCAGTTTCACTCCGTTAGGAACAACATCTCTGTAGCTGGTACTTGGCAATTCGTCTTCTTCTTCTTGAATTACTTCTAACTTCCCAGTTTCAGAATTTCCGTTCCTGCTTTCAGAGCTTTCAATCTGCTTTTCAATACTCTCCTGATCTTGAATCTCTTCTGACACAGTTTCCTTTTCAGTTCTCTTTTCTAGAACATCTTCATCATTATCTGAATCAACAACAACAATGTCTAGTTCTTTCTCATTTGGTGCTTGTCTTGCTTCTGATCTCTCCAGATGTCGACTTCTTTGTCGATCTTCAGAATCTGGATTTTCAGGATTCTCTTCTTCTTCAGAATCTGAATCTGATGCAGTTTCGTCACTATCTTCCTCGGGATTATCTGGTGCAGGTACACGAAGAGTATGACTAGCATGCACCCACCTTTTCAAGCCCTTACACTTGACAGCATTGGTTGTCACTAAAATTACTTGCCTTGCTTTCTGCCACCTGGGTACCAAACAGTTCCTTCTTTGTATGAACTTTTGTTCTGACCCAGTCTCCTGGCAAAAGATCATGAGCTTGGTCCTTTTCTTTTGAAATCACATCTGTTCCCACCTGATGGAATACAGAGGTTACCACGTCAGAGAGTTGCTTCCAGTAGTCTAAAATTGCACTGTCATTTATTGCTAACAACTTTCCAACTGGAACATAAGCCTGTCTCATTACTCTTCCCATAAGTATGTCATGAGGACTAAGACCTGTTTTCTTGTCTGGAGTACTTCTCAATGACATCAAAACAATGTGATGCTCTACAACACCTGATGCCTCTGGTCTGTATGCACAGTGCAGTTTTAGTTTGATGCCAAATGCTTCACAAATGAATTCAATTAGTCTGTTTTCAAAATGTCTTCCGCAATCACTTTCAATAGTTACTGGAAAACCATATCTAGGTATGATCTCCCTCAAAAGCAAATTTGCCACAGTGATTGAATCATTGTGTCGAGTTGGGAAAGCTTCAACCCATCTTGAAAACAAACAGACAATTACAAGCACATACCTGAGCTTATTGTGTTGAGGCATGTCAATGAAATCCATTTGCAACCTGGTAAAAGGACCACCCTCCCGACCTATGGTTCCCATGCTCACCACTGTTTTTCTGTTTGGATTGATTTTCTGACAGATCAAACAAAGCTGGCAAAGTGACTCTGCAATGACCCTAAATTTTGGATTATACCAAGTCTCCCTGAACTGTCTGATCATTGTGTCTCTTCCTAAGTAACCTGGTCCATGGTACATCCGTGCCATGTCAGCAACCATACAATTAGGCATAACAGGTCTTCCATCTTTGTAAACCCAAATTCCATCTTCCTCTCGCTGTCTGCAATCTTCCTTGAGCCAAGTATTTTTCTCCTCATCCTCAGCCTCATCTTGTAAATCTTTTACACCCTGCCATGTTTCTACCACAGATATTAGCATGAGAGAATTCATTACATGTTCATTATTCTTTTCCCGATTAAGGGAAAGATTGTTTTTTGCACAGTAACGTGCAGTCTCATCTGCGAAAGCATTTCCCTTTGTAAGGTAATCCTGACCCTTTTTATGTGCACCACATTTAACTACTGCTATTTTCTCTGGTAATTGAATGCCATCAATTAGTCTTTTAATCAATTTTGCATTTCTAATCGGAGTCCCTGCAGAGGCTAAATAACCTCTTTGAAACCAGAGCTGCCCATAATCATGGACCACTCCATAACCATATTGACTATCAGTCACTATGGTAACTTTTTTTCCTTTAGCTCTTTCGCAGGCACGTATTAAAGCAACTAATTCTGCTATTTGTGCTTAAAGAATTCCTTCAAGAGTTGAACCTTCAACTATTTCAGAAACTGTACAGATTGCATATGCTGCTCTTAGGATGCCTTCATCTGTTCTTAAACAAGAGCCATCTACAAAGTAAACAATATCTGATTCTGGTAAAGGTACATCTTTAATGTCCTTTCTGGGTTTGGTGCAGTATTCTAAAACATCCAGACACTCATGTTCTACATCATCATCATCATCAGGAGTCACATCTGGCAAAAGTGTGGCTGGATTGAGATTCAGACATCTCACAATAGATACATTATCTGATCCCAGAATAACTTTTTCATATTTTGTTAATCTATTGCTAGACAGGTGTTGTGTTTTACTTCTAGTAAGAAGTGTTTCAACTGAATGAGGTACATATACTTTTACAGGAAACCCCATTATAATTCCTTCACTTTGCTCAAGACTCACACTTGTTGCAGCCACTGCTTTTAAGCAACCTGGCAAAGCTTTTGCAACAGGATCGAGGACAGCTGAAAAGTAAGCTAAAGGTTTTCTCATGTTTCCATGTTTCTGAATTAGAACTGACAAAGCACAACCTTCTCTTTCACTGCAATACAGTTCAAATTCTTTGCCATAATCTGGCATACCAAGTGCAGGTATTTCACAAAGACTTTACTTTAGCTTTTCAAAAGCCTCTAATTCTGTTTTTGTCAAAACAATTGGATCTTTAATATCTGCTTTTGTTAATCTTTGTAATGGTTTTACAATAACTGAAAACCCACAAATCCATTGGCGATAATAACCAACCATTCCTAGAAACATTCTGATTTGTCTCTGTGTTGTTGGTGGCTGTATTGCTCGAATAATTTTTATTCTCTCAATCGTCACCTGTCTAATTCCCTTTGCAATCCTGTGACCTAGGTATTTAACCTCTTGCTTGCAAAACTGTAATTTTGCAGGCGACACTTTATGCCCTTCGTCTGCCAAAGGATTCAGAAGTGTAATGGTGTCTGTCACACAATTTTCTCTTGTTTTTCCTGCGACAAGAAGGTCATCAATATACTGGACTAATGTTGACTCTCCAGGCAATTTTAGATCTTCTAGGGACTTTTTTAACAACTGATTAAAAATAGATGGACTCTCTGTATACCCTTGAGGGATACGACACCATGCTAATATTCAATCCTGGAACCGAAATGCAAAAATTTGCTGGCTATCTGGATGTAAAGGAACTGTAAAGAAGGCATTGTACAGATCAATGACCGTGTACCATTCCGCATCATGTGGAATCTGATATAGAATTACTGCTGGATTTGGTACAACTGGACAGCAAGGAACAACTATTTTATTAATTCTTCTCAGGTCCTGAACTATTCTGTACGTTCCATTTGGCTTTTTAATTCCCATAATCAGTGAATTACATGGGCTGCTCTCAATTTCTTTTAAAACTCCTTGCTTAATGAATTTTTCAATAACAGGAATTACACCTTCAATTGTTTCAGGTTTCATTTTGTACTGAGGAACATTTGGAAAATCTATTCCCTGCCTTACAGTAATTTTAACTGGGTCTACATGTTTCATTAAACCCATTTCATCACCTGTCAAATCCCAAATTTTTGGATTCACTGTTTCTTTCAGTTCTTCTGGTAAAATATTTTTATCAAAAGCAGGAAACATTTTATTTTCTTCATCAACCATTAACAATGTTAATTTGTACAACCCATCTTCTTCTAAGGTTTGAAGCTCAATACCTTCAGGTGAACAGTATATTTTACAATACATCTTACACAACAGATCCCGACATAATAGGTTAACAGGACTGCTGTTACAGACGATAAATCTGTGTTTGTCTTTGTAGTTTCCTATTTCTACATCTGCAGGATTTGTCAGACTAGTTTTAATATCCTGGTTAGCTAAACCAACAACCTGGATTGTATCACCCGAGAGAGGAAGATTTTCAATTTCCACTGATCTAACAGTAGAACGGGTAGCACCAGTGTCCACAAGAAAAGTGATATCTTTATCATTCACTTTACCATTTACAAATGGACCTGACTGATCTACCTCAAGAGTAGCTCCAAGTACACACTCTTCTTCCCCTCTCAGGCACCGTCATGAGTAATCCTCCGAATCACTGCTCTCATTTTCTTTAAACCAAAATTGTTGAGAAGCATTTGACACATTTTGTGATCTTTTTACCTGTTCAGATCCGCAGAAACCTGTTTCCGTATTATATCTCTGTGCATTGCTGCAATTTGGCAAAGATGGCTGTGGAATTTGGCCTTGCTGAATGAATTGATTCTGCTGCTGATTCACTAACTGTCGCTGTAGCTTTTGCTGCTGACTTATTTCATTTAACTGTCGCTGAAGCTGTGCTGTTGCTGCTGATTTATCTCATTCTGCATCTGTGGATTTAATGATGAACTCTTTAAATTTCTGGGCGGATTTTTACACTCTCGCTTCCAGTGTCCAATTTCCCCGCAATTAAAACAGGTTAGCTTTTGTTTCAACTCTTCAATGCTTATATTAAATTTTGGCTTATTTGTAAAATTTCCTTTAAACTTGCCAGGATTCTGATTCTGCTGAAATTTTTTATTTTCTAAAGGTGCTATCTGTTGCTCAGCTACCTTCACTTGCGCCCACATTGCCTTTTCCTTGAGTTTCTTCTGTTTAGCATCTATCTCGTCACTGCAATATTTTGCCTTTCTCAGGATGTCATCAACCGAAAGTGCTTGCCAGCCTACAATTCCTGTCCTAATTATGTCCCCTATTTCAGGTCTCAGGCCATAAACAAATCTATAAATGAAGTGGCTCATGTCACTTTCACTTAACTTCTCATAGCCACTGTATTGTTTATATACCAGAAGCAATCTTTCGTAATAAGAATGAACTGATTCTTTTGGTTCCTGATTTGTTCTGTCAATTTTAACCCAATCTACTTCTTTTGCAGGAATTTTGTCTTTTAACCAGACAATTACTTTGTCATAGAAATCCATGACAGTGTCTGAAGGAGCACCTGTTACTCTATGCCTTTGTGGTTCCTCCTTCGGCCAACCCACAGAAATTTTGCATTCTGTCCAAAGATCTGACGGGACAACAATGTCAAAGAAACCATCTAGATCAATCCACAGAACTTTGGAAACTTTAATAAACCTGTCTACCTGGCGATACCATTCCACTGGCTTTTTTCTGAGTCTAGGAAAAATCATTTGTAAATAATAATAATATATCCTGTCTTGTCCATGGAACATGAACATAACCTCCACCAGCTATTTCTCTCATTGGAAATGCACCAAAAACCTCTCCCCTGTCCCTCTTTTCTTCTTCTCTCTTTTTTGTCCATTTAACTCTCCATTTGCTTAAATCACCTAATCTTTTCAGGAACACAATTAATTCTTTTATATGAGTTATTCTGCCTGTAGTATTAAGATTTTCTATGTCCCTTTCAGAAAAATCCACTCTGTAATGCTTTTGTAACTGTTTTTGACGAGTTAAATCTATTTCCAATTCAGCAGCCACCTCTTCAAACTGTTCATATTTATTCTTAGTTTTCCGCTGTATACTTTTACATATAAAAAGCTATTCATCATCCTGATATTGCTTCAAACAATCAGTACCAATTGTGCCAATAATCAATTCCTCTAAATCTGCTTTTAATTTAGCAACATCAAGCTGTCTTGATTCAGGAATTTGTGTTAACTCTGTACTATTTACAGAGCCAGAATCTGATTCCGCAACCGATGGCGTGACATTTGACAAACCTTGATTTAAAGTTAAATTTGGCATTGTTTTATCTTTATGAATCTCTGTTAACTCAGAATAAAAATTTTCAGCCGCCTTGTGAAACTCTGCATTCAAGGGATTTACTATTAGCGACTGCCTGCTCTCATTTTGATCAAAAACTGGTACAACAGGACCAATTGTAACTGGTACTGTCACTGCTTCCATGCCTTTTGTCAATTGTTGAATGAATTCTCCCTTTGCTTTCAGATAATCTGTTATATTTGGAATATCAGGCAGAGTCTTTTTATCATTTTTCGGAATATTATTTCTAGAATTCGAATTTTCTCTTGGAGATCTTGTTATACTCCTTGACCTTTCTCTATCAGGTAATCTCATAAATCTGGGTGACTCCTCAACTTCTTCCCTAGGTGCAGAAGGAGAAACATCTGGAAAACCTCTTGGAGTAGAATGTGAACAACCTGGTTGTTGATACGGCGGAGGACTGTTTAACATATCCTCTGAAACTGCATCAAATTCTTGATCTAATTTACCTTTCTCTTGAGAATTCTTTTGACCTGATTCTAAAACCATTTCCAATACTGGATATAATCCTTCCTGCATATCTCCTTTCCTCCAACTGCGTACTTTTTCCTGATGAGTTTCTTTATATAAACTCCTTGGTGTTCCCCAATTTTCTCGCTCAAGCTCCATCATTTCAATTTCCCATTCAACTAAGGCTTCAAATTGAGTGGGTCTGGGTCTTGGTGAAAGAGCCATCATTTTATCTCTCAAATTTCTTAAAACTTTAACATTAAATGACCCATCCTCCGGCCAGGCTAAAACACCATCTCCCCTAGTATATTGCATCCAATTTTCAAACCAGAGAACGGTATGATATCCGTATTCTCCTTCCATATATGCTGCGGGTGTTTTATACTTATGAAGCAATTTTACACCTCGCGCTTTAATTTTCTTGTCAGGATTAAATACATTTTTAATTTTCTGAACCCATGAAGGCTTTTTCTCTTCTTCATACCAATAACTCATGTTTTAAAATGAATTCGTAAAGCTTAGAAAAGATCGTAAATAATTCCTCTATTGTTCCGCTATTCTGACCAATCCGTGCGCGAAACTCACCAACAAGCCAATCAAGTTAAGCTACGTCACCACCTTGCTCAACGAATGAGAAACCAGTTTTCAGAAACGACCAATCAGCTAACAGCTCGATTTGATCACGTGAGCCAATCAGTGCGCTTGCTGTGACGTATGTCAGCCAATCACAGCGCGAACCCTTTGACGTACACTGCCGCTGCAGAGAAGCTGCGCGTGTCGGTGTCACTCCGTAAATTCACCCCTCCCTTACAAAATATTTTCACAGCGCCATTTTAAACAATTCTTTTTGAAGAGTTTCAGTTAATAACTACATAAAACAAACCATTTGTCCAATTCGCTAACAAAGTAATAGTTTTGCCAAACATTCAGAAATTTCACTCGCATGAAATAGACGACGCTATTTTCATAAAAACTATTTTTCAGCATTCATACAAAGAGAGACCTATCCATACATACATGAATTCTTCAGTCGGACTTTAACCAACCAATAGAATCCCTGCTTACACCAGTAAGAAAAAGCTATCTTACCCTTCACATAAGTTCGGAAAAATCCTACTACTCTTTTCACAACGAGTTTTAAAACGGGCTCCAAGTCCCTATACTCAATGTTACGATTTCATAGTCAATCCTCACTATTTATGCGATCTATCATACCTAAATCTCTAAACTTGTGTTGTACGACCACAACACTTAGTGATATTTTCTATACCACTATTTTGAAATGGAACAAATGAACTGTGTAACTTCACCTGTTACACTACTCTGCCGGCCGGCACATAGGTTTTTCACACTGCTGGAAAAACCTAACAACAAACATATAACATTTAAACAAAACTTAACATGTGTTAAACATGTATCCTATGTAATTACCATGTAACATGTATGTTACCATAGTAACTGAGCTCTGCTACCAGGAATTTGATCCAGCGGGTCCAAAGAAATTCAGTCTCATATATGTAAACTCTTCACCAGAATACTCACCAATATTTATAAAATTATCACTAGGCCCATTCTTGTCTGAGACTTATATTTTGACCTACTGAATCATATGACCTAATTAAATCAAATCTAGCAAACACTTTAATTAAGTCACTTATAATAGGCAATGGATTAACTAATGGTAACGCAAAGAAACGAACAAGACCAGCTTGTCATTTCAAAATCTATTTTATTCATTTTATTTCAAAAGCTGAAGCATTTCTCTTTATTAGCATTTTTTTATTTCAAGCAAATAATTAATTAAAGGCACAAAAGATTTGCAAATTCGAAGCAACATCAGCATGAGAAAAACTCAAACAGGTATTTATTTTATTTCTCCATAACCTATTTCCCTAACTTAGCTAAAGTACCTGTAAGTAAAGAAAAATTAATAAGTCTTACGTGAAAGGGAAATCTGGCAGCGTCTCTGGAGCACAGGATCGATCGAACAGTGCTCTTAGCAAGGGGGCAATTCTTATAGTATTTTCCTATCTAAAACTAACTAAAAGAATACAAATATTCGAGCAGAACGGGATTTCATTGGCTGACGAATGTCTTTCGATGCGGTCATCATCCGTTTCTCACATAGCCAAAGTCACGTTTTCAAAGTGCCATTGTCTATTAGTATGACACCGACAGCTTCCGAAGAAAGTAACATTTAGCAAAAAGCAAAACGTCCTTCGTCCGCTCACACTTTTCCACTGTCGAACGATAAGTACGGCCTTGACCATGAAGCAATCTGAACCAAATGTCCTAAGCTTCCACATAGCCTTTGTTTGCAAGCCTTTCTCCAAGAATTAATGTAGGAAAACATTTTCACATTCCAGCGTAGCTGCTGTGCAAGGCCCACTCTGGCTTAGCTTTCAGACATCCATTTTAGAAGTAGGCCACAAGCCTTTTTGCATGAGGGTGAGTCTAGTATGTAAGGAAACACAAGACAATAATTAATTCAAGAAATGATAATTATTCTGTTACCCACCCCCTCTACTAAAATAACCCATTAGCTATGTTACCTAGTTTTGCATACAAACAAATAAACAAACACATACACATGAGACGACAATACGTAAACAAAAGCACATTTAAAAGAATGCACATGCTATTATTTTCAAAACAGCTGCAGTTAATAAATAAACAAGAAACAAAGTAAATATATTATTCAAAGCAAAACTACAAACATAACAAGAGCACAAAGGGTTATACCCATGTGTTCATGATGGTGTATATTACTCTAGGTTGAGTCAGTAAACGTGCAAATCATGCAACACACATTAGTTAAAATAAAAATCAGGAGAGTTTCATTTGTCACAAACTTTTCAGAAATAAATCTGAAAATCCGCTCCATCAATTCAAGCGGGTCCCAGCTGATTGACATTTGATGTTTATTGTGGTGGGTCAAGTGTTTCTCTTCCCCCGTGCCGGAAGCTGGAACCACACCCTGTGCCCTATTGCTTCCAAAAACATGCTCTGCATATACAACAACAGAAGACATTTTATAGTTGGGAAGCTTTCCCATCTATTGGCAACTATGTTACCACTGGCAAACATTGTTGATGTGCAATGAACCTGTGCCCAATCCGCCTCAGAAACAGATACCCGTGTTTTGATGGCCATAATAATTTGGGAAGCTATTCAGGTATTCTAGCACAGAACCTGTGTTCACGGTGACAGGCACACCCTATTACCATGATCCTGTAAAGTGACATTCTATTTAGCATACATTGTTACTAGAGTTGGAGATACGCCTGTGTTTAAGGGAAAAGGCGCAGCTCTCACCGTACTTATTTTCTATAGCTTTACAGATAACTGTGGCATTGGTGGCAGCAACTCACCCAGGTTAGGCCACACTAATGGATAAGACACAGGCTCCTGCATCATTGTTAGCCACCCTGGGACCTGTCCCACTTAACTGGCAAAAGTGGAAGGAAGCAAATTAGGCATATCTGGAAGCAATCGTCTGCAACACATTCACCTCTAAAAAGAAAAAAGCACTTTTGATATAAAATTTGGTACTGAAGGCAAGAGCATTTTAAAAGTACTAAATTTAGAAGTAGTCAATGTTCTTACAGAAATGGGTGAGGGTGGTGATGCTTTAATTCTCATGCATAAGTATGAGTCTAGCATCAAGACCCTGAATAAGAGATTAAATCTAAAAAGAAATACTTTGGCATACATTTTTCAGGTCTCACAACTTCCTGGAGAGTCCATTGATGACTTTGTAGCTGCCCTGGGAACACTTGCATCCACATGTAAATATATCGGGAGTTTAAGACTGAGATTATTCGTGACTAGCTAACTGAACAGACTAACAATAGGAAAATTCAGAAGCGACTTTGAGCCTCTGAAGATCCTGATTAGAAAACGGTATTGGCAATAGCAAGTACTGTCGAACAGTCTGAGAAATGCATGAAAGAAATTAACAGTAGTTCTAAATCCAGTGTGGTTCAAATGATCTCTAAACAGTCGGACAAACAATGGTCTCAAACAGAATGTGAATAAGCCCAGCAGAAAATGGTCAACACCAAGACTATCTGGAATAAGACTGATGTATAGTGTTTCCGATGTGGCAGAAAGTCTCACTTGAGTAATGCAAAGTTGTGCAATGCTGTCAACCAAACCAGTTTTAAGCGTGGGAGAAAAGACACTTAGAGCATGTATGTAAATCAAATTCAGGGCAGAAACAAAGTAATTCAATGGTGGTAAAGTCATTAGAGGATAACATGTCTGAGGTTTATGATGATTGTATATTAACTTTAACTTCGCCAAAGCATGATGAAACTGTGGAAATATCCACTATGAATAAGTGTCGCATAAGGAACCATTAATCACAAAAATAAGGGACCTAGAACGCATAAAGGTCCAGCATACATCTCCGCCATAATTCTAGAAAAATGAGGTATGCTGTTCCAAAGGGGAAGAAAAAAGGAGAATACGTCTGTGACCAAGGAGCCAGTAGATAAGTAGTAGTTCCTGGTTGAAAATAGGGCCCTCACACACCTTTGCGGGTGTCATTCTTCATCATCGGTCTTGCTCCTTGCCAGGCTGGTGCTGCAATACCCTCAAGGGTGTTCTTTTTCTGAGATCTTTTTCCAAAGCCATGATGTAAAGTGCAAGTTTGGGGCCCTTTGTGCAGATTGAAAAACGTGGGTGTTGGTGTAGTGAGTAGTGAATTACAAAAGACTAGGCAAATATCAAATCAAATTTTTATCTGAGTATACCTGTCTTATTACAAAAGTGGTGTCACCAGTGGAGACAATATTCACTGGTGCTTTATCATAAGGTTAACATGTTTCATGCCGTCATCTTGTCAAGATAAGTGATCTAGAGCAATTAGTCAGGACCAAAAGAATAATAACTAATCTACACAGTGTTTGGGATCAGGATTGAAACAAACAATGTCCAAACACCAAATGTGTCTTTATTCGATCATGAGTAATCATAAAAGACACATAACACAATACAGGGCAAATTAAAAAATACATAACAATTTTTCCTAAAAAAGATATTAAACAGCTCTTCATCTAATTATTTTAAAATTCTAAGCACCTCAACAATAAGATGAATATAAAAAAGTTATATATCCTTTCCTCTAAAAAAAGGATAAAAAACATAAAAGAAACATTATATCCATATTACAAAGTTTTAGCAGCAAATTTCATTCTTATGAGCAAGTAGATTGAAGAAGCTGAGAACACAGTGCACTCAGCATTATCATGTTACGTAGACCCGTGCAAGCTAGTCCTTCTAAGGGCCCACATCCAACTCCAGAACTTGGCCATAGCAATAACTATGACTTCACTAGTATTGGTTTTTAGGATACGCAAAGCCGTTTGAGAAGATCTTGTGCCTAGTACAATACAAACCGGCTTGAGCCATTTATGACGAGGGCCCTTGTAAGCAGGGCACACAAACAAAACATGCAATAAGGTCTCTTCCTCACATGGGCAGAAATAACATTTGGTGCCTTGATTGGTCCCCCATTTTTTAATAAAAGATTTTAAGGGGAGAGAACCCACTCTAAATTGGTGGTAGAGTTTCCGGTCACCTGGGCTCGTAATGGTGTCCCAGTAGGCCTCCAGCCTGAATTCTATTTTGTGTTCCAGAAAAATACCAGTTCGGGAAGCACCATTCACCCGAGAAAAAGACTTTCGCTAACCATATCCCTATATAGGGCTTTAAAATCTGTTTTTGAGGGGAAATCATTTCCTTCATGATCCTCGCAGGGGTGGGCGAGGCCCATTTCGGATAGGGTGGCCTTAATCTTTTGGAGCCATGTGATTTTGTTTGATTTGTCAGCATCTATTGTGTGCTTAACTGCTTGCGCATAAGGAGCTAACTCCGGGGTAGTCCAAAGTCTTCGCCAATAAGCAAGAGGTCTAAAGCCCGCAGCTTCCTCAAACGAGATACAACCCAGATCTGCAAGTAGTGGTCTGAGTGGTGTCGATTGTGGGAGGCCAGTCAGTGCCCTCAGAAACCTGTTTTGTGCTTGAACTAATGGAACTAGATTTTCTTGTCAACATTGACTACTGGGTCATGGTCATTACAAGAAAGACTGAAGTGGTCGAGGCCTCTTTGCAGACTAGCTTGAGTTTTAGACAGAATCAGAGTATCGTCTGCAAACATTAAAAGAGGAACCCTCGATCCAGCAAGAGTAGGGGCGTCCATAGGATAGTCGATGTAGTATGAGATAACATTATTTATGAACAACGAGAAGAGGGTAGGGGCGAGAACACACCCCTGCCGAACACCCTTGTTCACAGGAAAACATTCTGTTAACTCACCCTGTGTGTTGACCCCATCAGACTTGGGCATAGGTAGATTCCTGTAATTTTATAATAAAAAGTAAGATCTCCGCGGGCATCCCTTGTTTCTTAACACGTTGGCTGCTAAGGGGTTTTCCCGCTGGGTGCTGCAATCTCAGATTCCCCATTGTTCATGACAAGGTCAACTCGTCATAAGCACAGGGCAGGTAAAACCCATGACGAGTTGACCTTGTCATTAGCATGGAAGTGGTTAAGACTGTCCCACAGCTTGTTGCGGGGCACTAGATCAAATGCAGATTTAAGATCTATAAATGCTGCGTACAAGGTCCCCCCAGCTAAAATCACTGTGTTCTAATATATCAACATGAATCTGATAACTTCATCGATAGTGCTAACATGGGAGCAAAATCCTGCTTGGTAGGTGGCTAAAATTCTGTTGTCATCGATCCATCTATTAATCCTGCATAGCACTAATCGGGCCGCCAACTTTTGCATAGTGTCTATGAGGCTTATGGGCCAATAATTGGACGGGCTGTCACGATCCCCCTTTTTGTAAATGGAGAGGATTTCAGCCCCACGTCAGGATTCCGGAATGGGGGCACCTCTGGCCAAGCCATTCGCAAAAATAAGAATATATTTGATCCGAATCTCCCTGTCAAATTTAAATATATCTGCAGGTATACAATCCGGGCCCGGGGACTTACCTGCGGTTACCCCATCAAGAGCACGCTTAATGTCTCCTATGGTAAAAGTTAAGGCTGACTCCGGGGCACCTATTGATACTGCCCAGGACTATTTGTAGGGGCTGAGAATTGGGTTTGGTAGTGTGCTACCCAAACCTATAGAGGGACATTGTTGACTGGTCCCGGCCCAGGATTGTCACTACCCCACTTGATTGTCCAAACACTAAATACCCTAAAAGGTGTACATGCAGGATGTACAATAACTGTCCTATGGAAGAAAAGATAAAAAGGAAAATGCCATAAAATCACACGTTAAAAAGCGGTAGTGTAGTACTTGTAAAAGAATGCAACACTGGCATGCCTAGGTTTGTAGTGTATAGCAAGTAGTGCTAAAAACCGGCATGCCTAGGTTTGTAGTGTATAGCAAGTAGTGCTAAAAACCAGAAGGACAAACACGTGACACACACACACAAAAACATATAGGTTTTGGTTTCATACACTGTGGTCAAAGAGGAAATCGCTCACCCAATGAGGGGGATGTCATTACCTCCTCGAGGGAAATACTGAGAAAAACGCTAGATTTTGGTGTGCTGTTGAAAAGTAAATGTTAAATCATGCGTTAGCCAAGGGGGAGAAGTAATGACCTCCATTCATACAGTGAAAACACAAAGGTCCAGTACTCACGTGTTCCATGGGAGAATTTTGCCAGCGAACTATCCCTTCTCATGTTCCTCTGAAGTGAGGGCTTAGAGATAGTCGTCTGGTTTTTAAATCCTACAGAAGGCCATAATTGGTAACAGGTGGTCCGTGTCAATTAGGAACTGATGGCGAAGGAATTCTGCAGGGATCAACTAGGAATAGTGGGCGCTATCTTAAAGTGTGATTTAGAGCCAATGCCCCCAATGTGAACTGTTGTCAAATAAATATGGCAGGGTCAAAGATAATTGTGGCACACCCAGTTGATGTTGGCTTAAATGTACCTATGCAGATTTTCAATTAGGATAAAAGAAGCAAACCGAAAGCCCTCCAGTTGAGGGTAACCCACAGAATCGTGGGATGATAGCAGTACAGCCCAGCCTCAGCCGCAGTTCATACTGCCGCAGAGGGAGTAGCTGGCTGAGGAATCACGCACGCTTGTAGCAGAGCACCTCTGCCTCTCCGACACACCTGCTCAGAGACCTGTCGCAGCACTGGGAGGGGCGGACCAAGAAAGTTGCCTTTGATACTTCATAGAGTACGTGATCTTTATGCGCTTTACCCTCATCACCATTTCAGCTCCTTCCTCCTACTCTCACAAACACGTTGCATTTCAACCTACTCCGCAATGGATGGTAATTTAGGCCTCACTTTCAGAGACAACATGGCGACTGAAATATTAAAAAACCCCAGTCTTCCAGGGTCTGATGGAATAACTCCATCATGCAGCAAGGAGGACTGGAATTCACTTACAGGCATGAAACGCCAGTGGGTGAAAATTACCCTTCATGGCACCATCATGACAGAGCACCGGAGGTCCAACATCCCGCCCACAGAACTGATAGTATCTAATGTCTCCTGCATATTCCTGAAGGACGCAATTTTCAATAAAGAATAGTCCCAGTTCTCTGGAAGTGTACAAGAGACTGATTAATTCTGATCATTAATGCAGCTAAACATCTAGCCAGTGCACTTTTGATCTGTATTCGGATAGAAGAAGGAGCACTTAAAACTGGAATCGTATTGTCAGAATATATAAAACCAAACTGGCTGAGATGAATAACGAGATCTAAGAGAATAAGGACTACCTCAAAGCAGAAAAGCAATTAGCTGCAAAAATATATTAAGAAACTTGACAGAGGAAAAGAACACCCATATCTGAAGGATGACTACCCAGTCATGACAGGTGATACTTCGTCAGACGAAAGTCAAACATCTCAGAGAAGAAATTCTTCCTCCAATAGTAACTCCAGCACAGACATCTGGGGTAGAAACAATGGGGGCAGAAGAGGCCCCACAAGACCTTTCCACCCTTTCAGGCACCACCCTTTTGGCAATACCCCTTGTTCCTTCAAGGCCAACAAAACTTGCCTCAACTTCACAACCCCGGTCTTTTAGACAGACGCTAGGGCAGAGGAAGAGGGGAGGACACAAATGTGCACAGTGGCAGAAACCCCCACCACACCAGGTACAGACAAGGAGTTAGACAGGGAAGAAAAACTAACTGTAAACCTGTCAAAGAGAACCCTGAAAGAAACAAAGACCTCAAGAAGGGCATTGGCTTCGTCCCCAAACCTAGGACATACAAATTTCAGGATGATTATGAACTCCATCATTTTTTCCAGAAAATAAGGTTGAGGGCGTTCTTCCAGGACAAACCCATTCTTCTGCCAAATGACTCGGGACTACGTGACCCATCAAGGTTCCCCCCACCACTAATATGACTCTCATAGAAATACTGACCTTTGATCTGGTGGTTTTTAAGGAAATAGCTCAAGTCAAAGTGGTCCCACCTTCCAGAATGTATCCAACTTTGAGTTGGCAGCGATAAAATCCCTGGCTAACAACAAAGAAATCGCCATAAAACAGGCAGACAAGCGGGCATCATTGTCATCATGTCTACTATTGACTGACTCTGAGAGTAAAAGCCAGCTGTCAGGAAATACCACACCCCTATTTCCACGGACCCTACGAGGAATTGAGTACCCAGATTACCTCCATGGTGTCAAAAGCAGAATTCATTCCAAGAATGGATTAGTAAGAATAAGGCTGAATTTTTGGTTAATATTCAACCAAGGACACACTACTTCTACGTCCACCCTAAAATACACATGGGTGTCCTCCACCACCAGGGAAATCAATTGTGTAAGGCATTGAGTCCTTCTTGGAAACCTTGTCCAGATTCTGTGACCATTTCCTCCAACCCATGGTGAAACAAATTCCCTCCTTCCTCCAGGACACTAGAGATCTGCTCCTTCTCATAGAAGAAACTAACCAGACATACCCAATTAACCTACTGGTGACTCTTGATGTAGAGGCCCTCTATACTAGCATCCCTCAAACAGCCATCCTGGATGCGGTCAAGAAGGCCCTACTTTTGGTGGACTGGACAGCTCATACCCCAGTCAGTTTTATCATGCAATGAGCCACTATTGCCCTGACTGAAAACTATTTTCAATTCAGTGAACAACTATACCACCAGAACCAGGGGGGAGGATGGAAACTTGACCACGACTACATAAAAAAAACACAGACAGCAATAGCCTTCTACTTACCGGAAGTCATCATCCCAAGGCACTATGAGGCAATCTTCATTATGGACAATTCTTTTCAAGCACTTATATCCTATCACCGGCATTATCTCTTCGTGACACATTTATACTTTAAGTTCTAACAGCTTTGTTCTGAGCGCCCATCGCGTCCTTGAGCATATCCTTTTACTTATTTCACTCCCACCACCTCTTTAACTCCAGCACACCTTTCCCTGCATGGGGTCCACGTGTCTGAACGTACTACAGTGAATTTAATTTATTATTTGAATCTGAATGCTAAGGTCCTGTATTTGCTTTCCTCTTAACAGACTCCTGACTAAGGGTCGTTGTTTAAGACCCGAAATGCATTGGGTATAGTGAACCATCAGTCCAACATGATGAAGTGATTTACGATATGAAAGAATCATATTTGAATGATTAGCCTTTTGCTCATTAAAGAAGGCATTGAAGAAATAACAGATTATGTGTTGTTTTTGAAAATTGTAAACTAAGAGAAGAAACCATCCAGTTTCAAGTTGAATGAGCGCATCCTTTAGTGATAAGATTATCACACAATTACAGTCTATTGAAGGCTCTGACAGACACAGTGCGACAAGAATAGCGCCAAGAAGAATCTTTGAATTAACGTGAGTTTATGAGTGCACGGAGATAACATATGATTTACAATTCTTATGGTTGTGCCCTAATTGCAGCATGGTATCCGACTATGACAAACAAGCACTTACACTTTCTGAAAATCTCGTTAATTGAGACTACCCACAACAACGTGTAAGAATGGCCAGAAAAAGAGCTAGAAACAATATTAGGGAGGCACAAATGGAAAAACACGTAAGACCATCAGAAAATACTCGGACGTGTGTTACCACATACCCAGCTGATTAAAACAGAATATGCAAGATTATAAAGAAACATTGGAACATTCTCCAATCTGGGAGTTTAACCATGCCACAACCTAGGTTTGCTTTCAAACACACTCTAAACATTGAAGACATGCTGGTGCACACAAGACCGAGGGTATAAGATACCTCAGACCAAGGCACCTGGTGGTCCCTGCCCCCTGTGAAGTGCCATTTCCCTTGTGGCACCTGCACGATCAGTAGCCTTAACACCGCAACAAAGGAAATAAAACTGAAACACGTTTACTTGGACACAAAGGGCACACCAATTGCAATACAAGAAACTATATTTACACAATCACATGCCATCATGACAAAAGGTACATAGGAATGGCCACCAGACCTGTCAAGACTCACATCACTGAACAACAAAGCAATATTAGATGCCAAATAACTAGCACCAAGATGTGTGAGCATTTTGTTGACCTTGGTCACAAAGTTGACAATTTATGAGGAACTGTTCTGGAAGCTCCTTCCATTTTGAGAAAAGGTGCTCTCTATAAGAGAGAACACATGATTTTCCATCCGTCCACACACGTCCAGGGATTAAATGAAGACATACCACGAGAGGAGATTAAGTGGTAGTCTCAACCATCTATACAATAACCCCATTATGGCAATACCCTACCTCACCTACCATGTCTTTATCCCAGACTGCCAATACTCTACCTCAACTGTACCTAAGAAAATACCATGATGCGTCTCTCCGACCTCAAGTTATAAGACAAACTCCAAGGAGTTATGATACTTTTTGATCAAACTGCATTGCGATTTTGGGACTAAACCACACTAGTTGAAGTCAGTGTTGTGATTCTCCAGTTCAATCAATTAGCCTCTACAATGCTAATTGCTTACCAATACACTTTATGCATACTCTCAGGGCCCTCTTTAGACCCACTGCCCGATCCCGTACATTTTTAAGTATTACAAGCCTTCGTCTACAGCATTAAATCTTTGCTGTGACACTCAGATTGCATACATCCTTAGGATTGACACTGGTCCAAGTGTCCCCAGTGTGGACTGATATGGATTCTTCACCAGCACATTTTGTACACCTGGTCCTACCGCCTTTTATTGTTTAGCTGCAAGAAAAGGAGACATCAGCCCCTTATTTGCACCTGTGAATCCTCACAAGCACACATTGTAGCTGATAAACCTTGAACAGAGTCTTTGCTTCGTGGCTTGGGTGGCACCTTACTTGCTCTGCCCCTCCCACTGCCACAACAGGTCTTTGAGCGGGCGTGTCAGAGTGGGGAGGCGCTCCACTACAAGCGTGCATGACGCCCCAGTCAGCCACTTCTCCTGCCATGCTACGACACGTGGCTGGGGCTGGGCTGTACTGCGATCATCCCTCAGTTCTGTTGGTTAATCTTAACTGGAGGGCTTTTGCTTTGCTTATTTTATTCTAAGTGTAAATCAGAATAAGCGCATATACACCAACATCAACCGGGAGTGCCACAATTATCTCTGACCCTACCTCGTTTATTTGACAACAGTTCACTTCATTGGGGCATTGGCTCTACAACACACAATTCCTAGTTTATCCCTGTAGAATTTCTTAACCATCAGTTACTAATTAACATCGACAACCTGTTACCAATTATCCCTATCTGCAGGGTTTAAAAAACGGATGACTACCTCTAAGCCCTCACTTCTGAGGCACATGAGAATGGGGAGGATGCTGGTGAAATTCTCCCATGGATGACACAAGTACACCAAGACTCCCCCCCACCACCCTTGGCCAACTTATGATTTAAAATGTATCTTCCGACAGCATGCTAAAATCAAGCGTTTTTAGGGCTCGCCTGCTGATGCGCTCAAGCGCATAGCTGGCGAGCTATATTGCGGCTTAAACAGAGCTTAACCATCTCGGCGTTCTGTTGCAGTGCCCGAGAGCGTGTGCACATCAAAGCCACCAGCCTCCTCAGGCATCTCAAGCTTCCCCCAGCCGGCATTTCTCCTCCCCTAATTATTCACTGCACGGCCGGCCGGCCGGCACATCAAAGGCTGCTGCTCCCGGCCCCTATTCTTCTCTTCTTGCCTCTCCCCGCCCCCCTTCCCACCACAGCAATGCCGAGGGCTTGTTTATATTGCAGCCTAACCATCTCGCGCGCTGCTCTTGAAACAATAACCGTTGTTGGTCATGATATAATTAAACGCTCTAATTATTTTATCAGGGCCACACAGAATTTTATAAAGTCTTTTGCTGTCATTTTCGTTTTATGCTGATTGCTATTTTACATCTTTCACATGCTGGCGATTTGCTTCAAAGGAATGCATTCATCCTGAATGCCGTTACTAGAGCTTTCTCCTCTTCTGCTATATATGGGTTTTAGTTGAATTTCATTGATCTCTTAGTAATGATTTATAAAAAAGTGCCACCCACCACACAGCTCCACCGATTCACCCACCACACAGCTCCACCGATGCACCCACCACACAGTTCCACCGATGCATCCACCACACAGCGCCACCGATGCACCCACCACACAGCTCCACAGATGCACCCACCACACAGCTCCACAGATGCACCCACCACACAGCTCCACAGATGCACCCACCACCCAGCTCCACCGATGCACCCACCACACAGCTCCACCGATGCACCCACCACCCAGCTCCACCGATGCACCCACCACACAGGTCCACGACACAGCTCCACCGATGCACCCACCACACAGCTCCACTGATGCAACCACCACACAGCTCCACCGACACAGCTCCACCGATGCACCCACCACAGAGCTCCAGAGATGACCCCACCACACAGCTCCACTCATGCACCCAAGACACAGCTCCACCGAGGCACCCACCACACAGCTCCACTAAGGCACCTACCACACAGCTCCACCGATACACCCACCACACAGCTCCACCTATGCACCCACCACACAGCTCCACCTATGCACCCACCACACAGCTCCACCTATGCACCCACCACACAGCTCCACCGAGGCACCCACCACACAGCTCAACAGATGCACCCACCACACATCTCCACAGAGGCACCAACTACACAGCTCCACAGATGCACCCACCACACAGCTCCACCGATGCACCAACCACACAGCTCCACCGAGGCACCCACCACACAGCTCCACTGATGCACCCACCACAGCTTCACCGATGCACCCACCACACAGCTCCAGCGATGCAGCCACCACACAGCTCCACCGAGGCACCCACCACCCAGCTCCACCGAGGCACCCACCACACAGCTCTACCGACACAGCTCCACCGATGCACCCACCACACAGCTCCACAGATGACCCCACCACACAGCTCCACCGATGCACCCACCACACAGCTCCACCGAGGCACCAACCACACAGCTCCACCGAGGCACCCACCACACAGCTCCACCGAGGCACCCACCACACAGCTCCACCGAGGCACCCACCACCCAGCTCCACCGAGGCACCCACCACACAGCTCCACCGACACAGCTCCACCGATGCACCCACCACACAGCTCCACTGATGCAACCACCACACAGCTCCGACACAGCTCCACCGATGCAACCACCACACAGCTCCACCGATGCACCCATCACAGAGCTCCACAGATGCCCCCACCACAGAGCTCCACCGATGCACTCACCACACAGCTCCACCGAGGCACCCACCACACAGCTCCACCGAGGCACCCACCACACAGCTCCGCCAAGGCACCCACCACACAGCTCCACCGATGCACCCACCACACAGCTCCACCGATGCACCCACCACACAGCTCCACTGATGCACCAACTAAGCTCCACCGATGCACCCACCACACAGCTCCACCAATGCACCCACTACGCTCCACCGATGCACCCACCACACAGCTCCACCGATGCACCCACCACACAGCTCCACCGATGCACCCACCACACAGCTCCACTGATGCACCCACCACCCAGCTCCACCGATGCACCCACCACACACCTCCACCTACACAGGTCCACTGATGCACCCACCAACCAGCTCCACCGATGCACCCAGCACACAGCTCCACCGACACAGCTCCACTGATGCACCCACCACACAGCTCCATTGATGCACCCACCACAGAGCTCCACCAATGCACCCACCACACAGCTCAACCAATGCTCCAACTAAGCTCCATCAATGCACCCACCACACAGCTCCACCAATGCACCCACTAAGCTCCACCGATGCACCCACCACACAGCTCCACTGATGCACCCTCCACAGAGCTCCACCGAGGCACCCACCACACAGCTCCACCGATGCACCCACCACACAGCTCCACCACTGCACCCACCACACAGCTCCACCCATGCACCCACCACACAGCTCCACCGAGGCACCCACCACACCGCTCAACAGATGCACCCACCACACATCTCCACAGAGGCACCATCCACACAGCTCCACAGATGCACCCACCACACAGCTCCACCGATGCACCCACCACACAGCTCCACCGAGGCACCCACCACACAGCTCCAGTGATGCACCCACCACAGCTTCACCGATGCACCCACCACACAGCTCCAGTGATGCAGCCACCACACAGCTCCACAGACACAGCTCCACCGATGCACCCACCACACAGCTCCACCGATGCACCCACCACACAGCTCCACTGAGGCACCCACCACACTGCTTCACCGAGGCACCCACCACACAGCTCCACCGAGGCACCCACCATACATCTCCACTGATGCACCCACCACACAGCTCCACCGATGCACCCACCACACTGCTCCACCGATGCACCCACCACACAGCTCCACCGATGCACCCACCACACAGCTCCACAGATGCACCCACCACACAGCTCCACAGATGACCCCACCACACAGCTCCACCGAGGCACCCACCACACAGCTCCACCGAGGCACCCACCACACAGCTCCACCGAGGCACCCACCACCCAGCTCCACCGAGGCACCCACCACACAGCTCCACCGACACAGCTCCACCGATGCACCCACCACACAGCTCCACTGATGCAACCACCACACAGCTCCGACACAGCTCCACCGATGCACCCATCACAGAGCTCCACAGATGCCCCCACCACAGAGCTCCACCGATGCACTCACCACACAGCTCCACCGAGGCACCCACCACACAGCTCCACCGAGGCACCCACCACACAGCTCCGCCAAGGCACCCACCACACAGCTCCACCGATGCACCCACCACACAGCTCCACCGATGCACCCACCACACAGCTCCACTGATGCACCAACTAAGCTCCACCGATGCACCCACCACACAGCTCCACCAATGCACCCACTACGCTCCACCGATGCACCCACCACACAGCTCCACCGATGCACCCACCACACAGCTCCACCGATGCACCCACCACACAGCTCCACTGATGCACCCACCACCCAGCTCCACCGATGCACCCACCACACACCTCCACCTACACAGGTCCACTGATGCACCCACCAACCAGCTCCACCGATGCACCCAGCACACAGCTCCACCGACACAGCTCCACTGATGCACCCACCACACAGCTCCATTGATGCACCCACCACAGAGCTCCACCAATGCACCCACCACACAGCTCAACCAATGCTCCAACTAAGCTCCATCAATGCACCCACCACACAGCTCCACCAATGCACCCACTAAGCTCCACCGATGCACCCACCACACAGCTCCACTGATGCACCCTCCACAGAGCTCCACCGAGGCACCCACCACACAGCTCCACCGATGCACCCACCACACAGCTCCACCACTGCACCCACCACACAGCTCCACCCATGCACCCACCACACAGCTCCACCGAGGCACCCACCACACCGCTCAACAGATGCACCCACCACACATCTCCACAGAGGCACCATCCACACAGCTCCACAGATGCACCCACCACACAGCTCCACCGATGCACCCACCACACAGCTCCACCGAGGCACCCACCACACAGCTCCAGTGATGCACCCACCACAGCTTCACCGATGCACCCACCACACAGCTCCAGTGATGCAGCCACCACACAGCTCCACCGACACAGCTCCACCGATGCACCCACCACACAGCTCCACCGATGCACCCACCACACAGCTCCACTGAGGCACCCACCACACTGCTTCACCGAGGCACCCACCACACAGCTCCACCGAGGCACCCACCATACATCTCCACTGATGCACCCACCACACAGCTCCACCGATGCACCCACCACACTGCTCCACCGATGCACCCACCACACAGCTCCACCGATGCACCCACCACACAGCTCCACAGATGCACCCACCACACAGCTCCACAGATGACCCCACCACACAGCTCCACCGAGGCACCCACCACACAGCTCCACCGAGGCACCCACCACACAGCTCCACCGAGGCACCCACCACCCAGCTCCACCGAGGCACCCACCACACAGCTCCACCGACACAGCTCCACCGATGCACCCACCACACAGCTCCACTGATGCAACCACCACACAGCTCCGACACAGCTCCACCGATGCAACCACCACACAGCTCCACCGATGCACCCATCACAGAGCTCCACAGATGCCCCCACCACAGAGCTCCACCGATGCACTCACCACACAGCTCCACCGAGGCACCCACCACACAGCTCCACCGAGGCACCCACCACACAGCTCCGCCAAGGCACCCACCACACAGCTCCACCGATGCACCCACCACACAGCTCCACCGATGCACCCACCACACAGCTCCACTGATGCACCAACTAAGCTCCACCGATGCACCCACCACACAGCTCCACCAATGCACCCACTACGCTCCACCGATGCACCCACCACACAGCTCCACCGATGCACCCACCACACAGCTCCACCGATGCACCCACCACACAGCTCCACTGATGCACCCACCACCCAGCTCCACCGATGCACCCACCACACACCTCCACCTACACAGGTCCACTGATGCACCCACCAACCAGCTCCACCGATGCACCCAGCACACAGCTCCACCGACACAGCTCCACTGATGCACCCACCACACAGCTCCATTGATGCACCCACCACAGAGCTCCACCAATGCACCCACCACACAGCTCAACCAATGCTCCAACTAAGCTCCATCAATGCACCCACCACACAGCTCCACCAATGCACCCACTAAGCTCCACCGATGCACCCACCACACAGCTCCACTGATGCACCCTCCACAGAGCTCCACCGAGGCACCCACCACACAGCTCCACCGATGCACCCACCACACAGCTCCACCACTGCACCCACCACACAGCTCCACCCATGCACCCACCAAACAGCTCCACCGAGGCACCCACCACACCGCTCAACAGATGCATCCACCACACATCTCCACAGAGGCACCATCCACACAGCTCCACAGATGCACCCACCACACAGCTCCACCGATGCACCCACCACACAGCTCCACCGAGGCACCCACCACACAGCTCCAGTGATGCACCCACCACAGCTTCACCGATGCACCCACCACACAGCTCCAGTGATGCAGCCACCACACAGCTCCACCGACACAGCTCCACCGATGCACCCACCACACAGCTCCACCGATGCACCCACCACACAGCTCCACTGAGGCACCCACCACACTGCTTCACCGAGGCACCCACCACACAGCTCCACCGAGGCACCCACCATACATCTCCACTGATGCACCCACCACACAGCTCCACCGATGCACCCACCACACTGCTCCACCGATGCACCCACCACACAGCTCCAACGATGCACCCACCACACAGCTCCACAGATGCACCCACCACACAGCTCCACAGATGACCCCACCACACAGCTCCACCGAGGCACCCACCACACAGCTCCACCGAGGCACCCACCACACAGCTCCACCGAGGCACCCACCACCCAGCTCCACCGAGGCACCCACCACACAGCTCCACCGACACAGCTCCACCGATGCACCCACCACACAGCTCCACTGATGCAACCACCACACAGCTCCGACACAGCTCCACCGATGCAACCACCACACAGCTCCACCGATGCACCCACCACAGAGCTCCACAGATGCCCCCACCACAGAGCTCCACCGATGCACTCACCACACAGCTCCACCGAGGCACCCACCACGCAGCTCCACCGAGGCACCCACCACACAGCTCTGCCAAGGCACCCACCACACAGCTCCACCGATGCACCCACCACACAGCTCCACTGATGCACCCACCACACACCTCCACCTATGCACCCAGCACACAGCTCCACCAATGCACCCACCACACACCTCCACCTACACAGCTCCACTGATGCACCCACCACCCAGCGCCACCGATGCACCCACCACACACCTCCACCGACACAGCTCCACTGATGCACCCACCACACAGCTCCACTGATGCACCCACCACAGAGCTCCACCGAGGCACCCACCACACAGCTCCACCGATGCACCCACCACACAGCTCCACCACTGCACCCACCACACAGCTCCACCAATGCACCCACCACACAGCTCCACCTACACAGCTCCACTGATGCACCCACCACACAGCTCCACCAATACACCCGCCACACAGCTCCACCAATGCACCCAGCACCCACCACACAGCTCCACCGATGCACTGATGCACCCACCACACAACTCTACCAATGCAGCCACCACACAGCTCCACTGACACAGCTCCACCGATGCACCCACCACCCAGCTCCACCAATGCACCCACCACACAGCTCCACCGAGGCACCCACCATACAGCTCCACCAAGGCACCCACCCCAAAGCTCCACCGATGCACCCAGCACACAGCTCCACCGAGGCACGCACCACACAGCTCCACAGATGCACCCACCAGACAGCTCCACAGATGCACCCACCACACAGCTCCACAGATGCACCCACCACACAGCTCCACAGATGCACCCACCACACAGCTCCACCGAAGCACCCACAGCTCCACCGATGCACCCACCACACAGCTCCACCGATGCACCCACCACACAGCTCCGCCGATGCACCCACCACACAGCTCCGCCAAGGCACCCACCACACAGCTCCACCAATGCACCCACCACACAGCTCCACCAATGCACCCACTAAGCTCCACCAATGCACCCACTAAGCTCCACCGATGCACACACCACTCAGTGCAGCCACAGCATCACTCAGCGCAACCACTGCATCACTCAGCATCACCACAGCATCACTCAGCATCACTCAGCGCAACCACAGCATCACTCAGCGAAACCACAGCATCACTGGTTCAAATATGTTCTTTTCAATGTTTCAAGCTGTTTTCAAGCTTTCACGCTTTATTACAAATCACAAAAAGATGTTAATATTTCACTTCTGTTCTTAGATTTTTGTCACAATAAAAAACACTGAACATAATCTTCACAAAAGTTATTTACAAAAGTTTAAGCTATTGCCGTTATAAATTAAATAAATTATTTAAGTATTAATTATTTAAAAAAATTAAAAGCCATTGTTATTTGTAACATCAATACATCTAAGTCACGTAAATGCAAAACATGTTGCATTACAAATGCTATAGGTGTCACATTTGCGAAAGTTATAACTATTGGCATTGTAAATGACAAAGCTATTAATTTAGCAATTTAAAAAAAAAACACATAAATAAAAAAAAAATCATTTATAAGACCAATAGCTCAAACTTTCCTAATGCGAGCCCTATTGCATTTCCAATGCTTGTTTCTCAGTGTTTCCCCCAAGGAGGTAATGAACTCACCCTCATTGGGTGATGGATTCCTTCTTTGACCACAGTGTATGAAACCACAACCTACATGTATTTATGTGTGTTTCGCGTATTTGTCCTGTTTGGTTATTATCACTGTCTGTTATAAAACACAAACTTAAGCATGCAAGTGTTGCATGCTTCTACATATACAACACAATACTGCTGTGTATGGTGCAATTTTATGACATTTTCCTTTTTATCTTTCTCCTAAAGTTCAGTTATTGTACATCCTGCAGGAACAGGTCTTAGGGTACGTAGTGTTTGGACACCATTTACTTCAATCCTGGCCTCAAACACTGTGTATATTAGTTATTTTTTTGGTGCTGACTAATTGCTCTACATCACTTATCTCAGCTATAAGAAAGCATGAAACATATTGACGTTGAGATAAATCTCCAGTGATAATTGTCTCAATGGTCACAACACTTTTTTTTAATATGATAGGCATATTCACTAATTCAAATTTGGTTTGAGATTTGCCTAGTCTTTTTAATTCACTACTCATTACACCAATACCCACATTTTTCAATCTACACAAATTGCTCCACACTTGCACATCACAGCTTTGGAAAAATATCTCATACAAAGAGAACCTTGAGTGTACCAGTCTGGCATTGCTGCGCCGCCCCTATGAACAAATCCAACGATGAAGTATGACAACCACGAGGGTGTGTGGGGGACCTATTCCAAAAATGAACCACTCCCCATTAAGTTGCTCCTTGTTCACGGACCTATTCCCCTTAGGAACAGCATAACTCATTATTTCCAGTGTCACAGAAGGAAACCTCCTGAGTGTGGAATTGCTGTAAATGGGAAAGTCATTAAATTCATGGCAGAATCAGGGACTGTTTTTGCACTTATAAATGTGAAGGATTTTGGAGGATTCCAAGAAGTAAGATTACAAGCTTCACACATTAAGATATTTGCCTGTGGAAGTGGGTGGGGGGGGGATAGAAGTCGAGGGATATTTTGATACCACATTGGAATTCGAGGTTAATTCCACCAAGGGACCAATGTATGTTGTAAAGGAAGGTTCCAATCAATTTGGGCTGGAATGAACAGAGCCAACTGGACGAGCTATTGGCTCGAAATAGTCCTGATGGTCATTTCAAGGAAAAGAATGTACGATTTGAGTAATGGATAAAGGAGTTTCCTGATGTATTTAAATTTTTTTTAGGTAAATTGAAAAGTTTCCAACAACGCATTACTTTGAAAAAACTTGCTCGAGCAGTTGTACAAGTTCTTCATCCAGTCATTAACGCTTGTCATGAAGCTGTGGAAGTTGGTCCTAGTGCTGGAGGGGTCTTCTGAAAGCAAGAAGCAGGGATCTTCTGAAAGCAAGAAGATTAGCTGGGTGTCGTATGCATAGGATATGATTTTGTGGAGCTGAGGAAAGAGCCTTGAGGGATGTCACCGTTGATTGTCTTTGGTTCAGAGGTAACTGGTGGCAGTTGGATTCTCTATGTTTTTCCTTTGAGGAAGGAGTTGATCATTTGAGGGTGCCTCCCAGGATCCGGATGTGATGAAGTCTCTTGATAAGGGTGTGGTGGGATACAGTATCGAACAATGCTGAGAGATTGAGGGGGATTGGGGCTGCTGTTTCTACATTGTCAAGGAGGTTTATGATGTCTACAGTGGCAGCAATCAGGGCTGTCTCAGTAGTGTGGTTGGTGCGGAAACCGGATTGGGATGTGTCCGTCAGATTGTTGCTCTCCAGTTGTTCTGTGAGTTGGCGGTTGATAGCTTTTTCTAGGACGTTTGCGGTAAAGGGGAGCAGAAAGATGGGGCTGTAGTTCTTGAATTTGCTGGAGTTGACATAGGGTTTCTTGAGGAGGGGTTTGACCTCTGCATATTTGCATTAATTGGTGAAGATGGCCATGGTTATGGATGTATTGAGAATGGTGAGTTCGCTGTGGATTTTCTTACTCCTGAGATTGGAAAAGTGATGGAGAGATGGGCCCATGGGTGTTCCTGAGTGGACGGAGTTCATGACGGCTATGGTGCTGTGTGTGATGATCTGTTCCCATGTGTTCTGCTTCAGACTTAAAACAATAGGACACACTTAAACTCAGCACTTCCAAAATGAGACAAGTGTACGTATTGCTGCACCTTTAAATGACATACATTGAAAAGGAACTCTGCACTCTCAAAGTGAGGCAAATAAACGGATCGAAGCGCTCTTAAAATAAAACATGTGTTTTATTAGTACAGCACTTTTTGAAGAAGACAAACTATACAAGGCAATGTACCTTCCCATCTGCCAAATGAAAGAAGTTAAATATAAAGAGCATGTATACACAGCAGAAAGAAAATTAAATATACACATGTAGCAATGAAACTTATAGCATTTATACACAAAGTAAGTAATAGGAATACATCACCAAAAGAGTGTCTTTCAACATTACGGCTAGCACGGCTGTTGAGTCCTTTACCATCAGTCAAAAGTCTCGATCTGGACCATCAAACATTCCCGTCTGCAACGTGTCTGTTCCACAGCAAGCTCTTGTCTGAGAGCCAAGTTTTCCAGTCTTCAATACCTTTTATTTATTGCAAAAACAAGGCTGGCTGTATCGGACTGCGTCAAGGTCACTTACAGAAGCAGGCCAGGCCCCTGTGTTTGCTTCAAGGCAGAGCCGTACATTCCACACATTTCTGTCGCAAAAACAATCTTAACCTTGTGAACAGCACTAAGTGTGAATCCCACATAATATGTTCTAGCTTACTCTGCATAGCGTAGAGCGAAAACAGGCGAAGAGCGAAAACAGGTAAATAGCGAAAACAGGTAAAGCGCGAAAACAGGTAAAGAGCAAAAACATCCCCTCCCCACCCTGCAACTGAGTGACAGCACAGAAATTAAAGTCAGTTATATAAAATTGAGTTGATAGTCAAGGTAACTTTCCTCATAGCATCACATCATGCGGTGAGCGGGTGGTTGTAGTTGGCCTCAGTGGGGGTGAGGGTGAAGCTATAGTGGTCAGGGAGTTGGGGTTTGAAGTTTTTGTAGATGGTGGATATCTGGTCATGAAAGCAGTCCGTCAGGGTGTTGCAGAGTTCATGGGAGGAGGTGATCAGGTTTTCGATGGCTGATGGGCTGGAGAAATCTGATGATGTTGAATAGATCCTTGCTGTGGTTGGAGCTCGCTTCCAAATGGTCGACCAGGGCACACCTTTTTGTGTCTTTCAGTTGTTGGTGGTATTTGTTGAGGGCTGTCTTAAAGGTGGCTTAGTCTGTGGGATCCGTGCTGGTGTGCCGTCTCCTTTCTAGATGCTATAGACTTGAGCGGGCACAGCAACCCCCGCCCCCTGTGGTCGCTGAGGCTGCTGATCTGGACAGCACGCATTGCTGTAAGGAACTGTCGCCGGCTGGGGGACCCTGCTGAAGGCCGCTGATCGAGACAGGGAGGCGTTGGATGCGGGACCGGGCCGCCCTGCTCGGACGAAAGTAAAGACAAAGAGACGGCCGCTGCTTTATCCGGTGTGGTCAGAGGACCCCCGGGGGCCGAACACTGTGAGCATTTGGCTACCCCGCCCGACTATCAGAACCGATACCACCGTGGATGGCCTGCATGGAGTAGCTCTGGAGATGTGGAGCTGCTCCGATTATAATAAGAGGGAACGCTGAGAAACCGGTGCTATAGACATGGATGGAGCGGGCACTGATCTGTGGCAGGAACAGCAAGATAACAGAAAACTCTCTGGGACCCGAGTTGCTGCCCCGGAGTGAGAGCAGCAGACTCACAGCCTATTATACTTGAGGCACAACGAACCGTGAGTACAGTACTCCCCAAAAAGGCCCAGCTAGGCCGAACAAGTCCCTCTGTACTAAACTGAAACGAGCGGAGTATCTGATAGCTGCCCCCTGATTCACAGTCATACAGCCCATTGGGGACACAACGGGGCTAGTTCTTCTGACAGACGGCGGGGGTTTGTGATTGTGGGCAGGGACGGACTGCATGTGCGGAGTCCGCTGGGGCGTTGGCTTGGGTCTTGATTTGGCACTGGGAGGAATATACAGGGAGAGAGCGCCACAATCTGCGCCCATGCGCAAGTGCACAAACTGATAATCCAACATTACGTAAAGTACATCCACGGCACAAAATGGGGCACACCAGGGGGAAGCAACCTGAGCCTCTTGCTTCAGGAGGACCTGAGGAGGATGACACAGCTATGCCCCGAACCAAGACTGCGTTCCATCAACAGCCCTGGAAGGCCAAGGTGATAAGCTGGATTTAATACTGTAGGAAGTATGTGACTCCAGAAAGGCGATTGAACAGCAAGTGAGTGCTATCACCACAGGCTTCACGCTTTTAAAAGCCGACCATAGTAACCTGGCAGAAACTGTTCAAACCAATAAAATTCACATGGAGGAGATTTTGCCACAACAAAAAGCTCATTCAGCGCAAATCGAACAATTACGATGCCAGCTCTCGGGCTGCAGGACAGAGTGGATGACGGCAGAAGGAGGGCTCAGCATAACGTATGAAAAGTGGGCACACCGGAGCGCAGCGAGGGGCCGAATCCCACCTAATATATAGAGCAATGGTTGCGGGACACAATCGCGCCAGAGGAGCTCACCGAATTCTTTAGTGTAGAAAGAGCGCACAGGATACCGTCGAATGTTACTAAGCGGACTATACATTGCTGAACAACTTCGTTTTTGCTATTGTACTATTTCTGCCATGGTGGAATTTTGGTATTCAAACGTAATATATATATTTTTTTAAGTACTGCAACAAACAGGGCGGCATGGCGTCATGGTTACTGTTCCAGGAAGCACTCGGACTTTAGCAATGGCCGGATATCACCATAGGTCAGTCACCTTGTGGGATCAACTGGTCAACCACAAGTGGAGTTTTCTTCTGCAGGTTGTTCAAGGTATCTTCAAGTGAGTATGGTTTAGTTAGATCTTTTCTTCACCCCCAAGAACTCTCAAAAATCACACGTTCTGAGCAATGGAGTTCCAGTTCCAAGATTCCTTGGGAAATGTATTCGACTTTCAGTGGGACTCCAGACTACTGTATGAGTTTCAACTTCTGGTGCTGCTTTCCTGTGGCTTCAAGAAAGTCAGACGAGATGGAGCTCAGCTCATTCATATAACCCCGGCCTGGGCTTGGAGCGTTTGCTGCTTCAAACTGCAGAGCCTGTGCATTAGCCCCAATCTGTCTATCTCTTCGGGAGGACTTGCTTTCTCAGCAACAGGGTAGGGTTCCTCATTCCAATCTCCAAAACCTACTTTTCCATGCATGGAGAGTGCGCGGCACAAGCGGAGTGGTTCTGACCTACCTGTAATGGTGGTAGATGTCATTTGGCTACTCACTGCCCCATCCACCAAGTTAGTTTATTCTGGCCGCTAGGCAAAGTCTGTGAACTGGTGAGGGAGTCAGACATGGTGAAGTTTTCTGATGCACATCTACATATTGTCCATGGCCTGGCAGGGTGTTGTATGGGCACCATGTAATGGCACTTTCACCCTTCCTTTCTTTGGCGGATATGCCATCTGTATTTAAATCACCTACTGTGGTGCGTTTTTTTTTAAGAGGTAACATATTTGTTTTCTCCTGGGTCTTACTATGGGACCATCATTTGCTTCTTACTTAATTTGTGTGCACACCATTTGAACCTAAGCACCCTTTGTTGAGGTTGCTGGCCCTTAAGACTGCCTTCCTCATTGCAATCACTTCCACATGTCACATCAATGAACTGCAGGCACCGATTGTTGAACCATCAAATACCACCACATTTGTGGATACATAGGCACTCTGGACTCCCACATTTCCCCCAAATGTGATAATGGAAAGGGGAGACCACTCGGTCACCCCGAACGTATGGATGGGTGCCCCGCTCCCCTGGGAAACCATTGCGGGCGGGGGGCGTGTCCCGGCCGGTATGCCCAAAGCGGCGTGGCGGGAGCACGCCCCTACCACCCAAAAAGGGTTGTCCTAAACACCCGCCCGGAAGTCCGTGTACCGATGGGCGTGCTGGGGGCGCGGCCCCGCCCTCCCACAGCTGGATAAAAGGCGCGGGAATCCAAGGAAGCTTCCTCTTGTTCCTGCGCTCTGAAGGCTGCACCACTCGTCGCTTGTGAGCCCTCAAGGGAACTAGCTGCAGTTTTTGAACTTGTAATCTTTGTTTTTCTGTTTCAGTCATCAAGGCTTAGCTGGAGTTCGAGTCACTTCCGAAAGACAGGCTGAGCGAACGGTGAACGCGGACATGCCTGGCAAGAAGTCTGGAAAGAGCTCCGAGATGGAACGAATGCTGCGAACATTGGTGAACCAGGTTTCGGCGATGGACCGAAAGTTTGGTAAAGTAGACCGGCTGGATCGCGGCTTGGCGGCCCTCAGAAAACAGGTGGAGGCGCAAGCTGCCCCCTCAGGGTGACCTAAGAGAGTCATAGGGCCGGCTTTGCCAAACGTTACCCCAGGGGATAAGGGAAAACAGAGGAGGGTGAAAGCGGGTCCTAGCGAGGCCCCAGCCCCGGTGGAGATACCACCAATCCCAGTAGAGCCGCAGGCTAGCCCGGTACCCATGCCGGACGGGGGGTTGCCTATCCCTGTGGTCATCACACCGCTGGAGAACGATCAGATGCCTCCGGAATTAGTGCTGCAATTAGTGGCTGTGTTACCATGGTTGAAAAAGGGAGCATGGGGATCCGCGGCTGCGGGGGACCCGGCCGAAGAAGCTAGACTAATTATTGAACAGCTACGGCAGACAAGGGATGCTGGGGCAGCGAATGTGCCTTCTATTTCCCCACAGGTGGCGAAGGTGGTCTCGGCAGACAACCAAGATAAAGCAACGGACACGGCAGGAAGTGCGGTGGAAGCTGGTAAGAGATCGTTACCGATGGTGGGGGAGGGCGCGGTACCCTCAAGGCGGGAAAGCTTGGCGCAACATGTTCCCATGGTTACTAAAGAGATGGTGTGGGCCAACAAGTATATTAACATGTTTTCTTTGTTGACTGATCATCGAGAGCTAGAATATGCAAAGACCCAGAAGGATTTATGGCACCCCAGTGTATGGCGGGCAAAGATGGCGGAATTCAGGGTCGAGGAGTCAATGATGAATTGGATCAGGGCCTTTTCTATCTTTGTGGCTATTATCGCTGAACGCACACCAGAACTGTTGAGCGACTTGGCTTGTTATCAGAGCAGGATCACGAACTTCCATGAGAAGTATGGAGGTGATGAGTGGAAAGGCTATGATGTGGCTTTTAGAAAAGCGAAAGAGTTTAACGAGGCTTTGACCTGGGATTGTCTGGATACGGTATCATGGCATGCGCAGCCTTGCAAGGATCAGCGAGTGGTTCGGGGTCAAGCATGAATGGCTCCAGGGCATTTCCACAAAGGCAGTCACAGCCCTTTCGTCCGAGCTACGGGGGGGGGGGGGGGGGGGGGGGGGGTCCCAGCCTAGATCAGGCGGGAACGGAAGTAGGCGAGAGGTGTGTTGGGGTTTCAATAAGGGAACGTGTAACAGGCCGCAAGGAACGTGTAGGTTCCGGCACGCGTGCTCTGGCTGTGATAACACCTCGCACCCTGAAACTAGCTGCCGATCCAGGGCCAATGGCACAGGAGGCAATGGGGGTTCCAAACAGGATTGATGCGGTGCCCCGGAAGCAAACATCTTCACCCGTAGATATCTTAGCTTTGACCCCTTGGCTAAACAGATACCCTGATCATGCGTCCGCTGGGACTCTGCGAGATGGCTTCTCATATGGCTTCAGGATCCTGGCGGGCAATTTTCGTGGGACCACTTCCTGTAAGAACCAATTGTCCGTTCAACACAACCCGACAGTTGCCGCCAAAAAGATCGCAAAGGAGGTTAGCTTGGGGCAAGTGGCAGGACCTTTTGGTGACCCACCAACGGCTGATTTTGTGTGCTCCCCATTAGGGGTGGTGCCAAAAAAGGACCCGGGTGAGTACAGGCTCATTCACAATTTGTCGGCCCCGAAGGGGGCTTCTGTCAACGAGGCGATCGACCATGAGGTCTGCAGTGTAAAGTATGCATCTTTCGATGACGCAGTTGTGCTGTTGAATCGCCTGGGTCCCGGCGGATTGGTAGCAAAATCAGACATTGCTTCCGGTGCATCCTCAAGATCAGCGCTTGCTGGGTTTTACGTTTCAGGGGAAATACTACATGGATAAGTGCATGCCAATGGGTTGTTCAATTTCGTGTGCCTATTTTGAAATGTTTAGCTCATTTCGGGAGTGGGTGTTCACAAAGGCCACAGGGCACCAACATGTGATGCATTATCTTGATGATTTCCTCTTTCTTAGCCCAGCGGGCACTCGGGACTGTGCACGGGCATTGCAGGACTTCTGCGTGCTCATGCGGGGTTCCGGGGTTCCATTGGCGCCAGGTGAGACAGTGGGGCCGACTACCTCCCTGGAGTTTCTGGGCATAGAACTAGACTCTGTGGAGGGTTGCTTCCCGTTGCGGGCGGAGAAGATTGCCAAATTTAGGGATTCCCTGTTAGTGTCTCCGGACTGAGACGGTGACATTGCACCAGTTACAACAGACAGTGGGTCAGCTTAATTTTGCATTAAGAGTGATACCGATGGCTCGCCCTTTCTCTCGATCCATTGCCCAGTCCATGGTAAGCCTTAGGGAAGGGCACCACCGCACGAGACTGTCGGCGGAGGTTCACCAGGACATGCTCATTTGGCTAGCATTCCTGGCGGACTTCAACGGCCGAGTGGTCTGGAGCAAACCCCCAGCCTCGTCGGCGGAACTCGACTTATGGACCGACTCGGCGGGCAGCATGGGGTTTGGTGCGATCCTCGGAAACCGCTGGTCGGTACAAAGATGGCCGGCATGGTGGCAAACAAATGGCCTGACGAGTAACATTGGTTTTCTGAAACTCTTCCCCATCTGGGTGGCTCTGTTGGCATGGCCGGAGGATTTTAGAGACCGCTCGGTGGTATTTTGGTCTGATAATATGACTGTGGTTGAGTGCATTAATCAGCAGGCAGCACGCTGCAAATGGATCTTACGATTGTTGAAAGAGATTGTGTTGTGATGCATGAGATTAAACGTACAGTTCAGGGCAAAACATGTGCCTGGTGTACTGAATAATGCAGCTGATGCGCTCTCTCGTTTCAAAATGCAGGCTTTCAGGGATTGTTTACCCTCAGCGGAGCTAGTGGCGGCACCATTTCCCGAAGCACTATGGCAAATCGGTGCCCCGGACTACAAAACCTCGTGGCAGCCAGTTTAGCGCCCAGGACAAGGAAAGCTTATGAAGGGGCGTTCTGCTCATACTGCACCTTTTTGGGGCCGGCAGGGGAGCATAGAATGGGGCAGGAGGAGTCCTTGTCCAATTTTTAGTGGCACTTCATAAAGAAGGCCGGTCGGCGGCAACCGTAAATCGGTATAAGGCCGCCATATCATTTATGGCACAGCTCCATAGGATGAGGGACCTGACGGACTCCTTTCTAGTCAGGAAGGCTCTCCGTGGCTGGCGGCGCTTAGAGGGTTGCAGAAGGGATAACAGGCACCCAATAGGTTTTGATAAGTTGACCACCTTGCTGGCTAAACTAGAAGAGACATGCTCCTCGCCTAACGAGGTAATACTATTCCGAGCAGCGTTCACATTGGCGTTCTATGGGGCCCTACGGGTGAGCGAACTAGTGGCAGCAAATAAGAAAGATATGGAAGGAGGTCTGCGCAGGGATCACATCCAAGTAAGGGGGGATTCTCTGCTGATCTTGATAGCCAGGTCAAAAACGGACCAGGAGGCCCTGGGGAATAGTGTGGTGTTGCAGCGCGTTCCAGGGAGTCCCGGTTGTCCAGTGACGCATGTTGAGGCCTACCTAAAACAAAGGTTGACAACATGGGGGGGGCCCTGCTGCGACATACGGACGGCACCCCGTTGACAAGATTTCAGTTTCAGAGGGTGCTGGCAATTACGATTGCAGCAGCAGGCTTGAACCCGTGTGATTTTGGGACTCATTCATTTAGAATAGGGGCCGCTACAGAAGCTACGGCTCGAGGTCTGCAGGCAGACGAGGTGAAACAGTTAGGCCGTTGGTCATCGAATTGTTTCAAGAGGTATGTGCGACTGCACATGCTGTAAAAGACTGATGAAATGCACTCACGCTTGTTGTCTTTTGTTTGGATTACAGTTACACGAGCCTGTGACGCAGGGCGGAAATTGGGATCGGCCCAGTATCAGCTAACCACCGCACCAGGATTACAGAATGGAGATCGAGTGGTCTAGGTCGTGGGCCACTCATAGGTGAGGCGTGCCGGGGACATATTCAAAGGAGGTGATGCGATCCACACATCTGAGGAATATGGGTTCAGGGTGACCTTCCATGGGAAGGGCGGCCTCTGTATTGACCAACTCCAAAGGTTTGTGGAGGAACTATTAGGGCGGCACAGGTCACCGCCATCTGTAGTCTTAGTGCACATAGGGGGCAATGACTTGGTGAGACTGGGCAGACGGGCTTTAGTTGAGCACATACTTTCGGTAGTTAGCTGGTTAGCCAAAAGGCTCCCGGGATGTACGATTGCCTGGTCCCACATGATTCTCAGGAGGGTATGGCGGGGAGGTTTGTCTACGACAGCATTGAACCACTCGGTAAAGAGGGTCAACAATAAAATGGAGAAATTGTTTTGCTCTGCTCATCTCCAAAGCATTTCTCATGGGTGCATCTGGGGCGATCACTCTTATTCTGATGATGGGGTACACCTGTCCAAAGTGGGTAATGGCTTACTGATAGGAGACATGTTAGCTTGGCTAGTGGGTTTGAGGAGACATGACCTATAGGAGGTGTGGGGGGGCCAGATAGTCGGTCAACTATCTGGCCTGTGGCGGTAAGGTCATGATCGGTGAGCAGTGATTTCAAGGTCCCTAGGGGGGGCTCCACCCATTATGGATGGGAGCGCCCGGGGGAGGCGGCCATTGGCCCCTCCCACGGGGGGGCGGCACCCACTACGTATGGGTCGCCCAGGGGGAGACGGAGACGGCTATATGCCCCTCCCCAGAATTTCCCGGGGGCCGGATATCCGCTCCGGCGGAAGAGAGTGCGGTGAAAGGGGGGGGCGGAGTTCACGCTGTCCTTCTTATGGATACCTCGCACGGGAACTCAGACGACCTTAAGATGGCGTAGAGTGAAAGGGGGCCCCCACGACAAGGGAAGTTACAGTTAGCTGCGAGGGTAAAGTCCTCTGCGCATGCGCCACTCACACGTGAGGGCGGGAAGTTGGTGATAGGGATCTGACACCGGTTAAGACCTTGCCGTTGGCCCTTAATGTTAGGTTGTACAAATTCAAATGTAATCATTTGTCAGGATGTTAGACTCGGCTAGGAAATCTTTGTATTAGAGATTTGTTAAGGTTAGCCTGAATACCTGTCTTCATCAAAATGTAATTGAAGTTGAATTTGTACATGATACATGAAACGTTTTAATTTAAAGTTTTAAATTTTGTTTCATATTTTAATAAATACGGCCGGGGGGGTCATGAGGCCCCCCTGCCTTCCAAAAGTTAAAATCTGTGTCCGTCTCCTCCTATGGGGATTGGTGTTGGGAGGAGTGGCGGACATCCCGGCCCATATGGAAAGGGGAGACCACTCGGTCACCCCGAACGTATGGATGGGTGCCCAGCTCCCCCGGGAAACCATTGCGGGTGGGGGGGCGTGTCCCGGCCGGTATGCCCAAAGCGGCGTGGCCGGAGCACGCCCCTACTGCCCAAAAAGGGTTGTTCTAAACACCCACCTGGAGGTCCGTGTACCGATGGGCGTGCTGGGGGCACGGCCCCGCCCTCCCACAGCTGGATAAAAGGTGCGGGAATCCAAGGAAGCTTCCTCTTGTTCCTGCGCTCTGAAGGCTGCACCACTCGTCGCTCGTGAGCCCTCAAGGGAACAAACTGCAGTTTTTGACCCACCCACCAGCCCCATGTTGCAAAATATTTGAAATGAATAAAGTCGTATGTTGTTATTTGATTGTAATAAAACATGTATTGGAATCATTGCTTGCATCAAAAGTATGCGCGTAATTGAATACTTGCTTATAGGCCTTTTCTCCTTTGTAGAAATGTGAAGGAATGGATACAATAAAGATTGTGCCGTGCTTTAGGACCTTTTTTCCTTTGTAGCAATGTTGAAATCAGTGGATTTATCAAGCCGTTGCAAGAGTAAGCGTAGTTTTTCTTTCCCATAGTAGGTAATTAATTTGTCGTATTTATTTAGTCTTCGGTCGGGCGGTAAGGTCATGATCGGTGGGCAGTGATTTCAAGGTCCCTAGGGGGGGCGCCACCCATTATGGATGGGAGCGCCCGGGGGAGGCGGCCATTGACCCCTCCCACGGGGGCGGCACCCAGTACGGATGGGTCGCCCAGGGGGAGACGGCTATATCCCCCGCCCCAGAATTTCCCGGGGGCCGGATATCCACTTCGGCGGAAGAGAGTGCGGGGAAAGGGGGGTTCCACGCTGTCCTTCTTACGGATACCTCGCACGGGAACTCAGACGACCTTAAGATGGCGTCGAGTGAAAGGGGACCCCCACGACAAGGGAAGTTACAGTTGGCTGCGAGGGTAAAGTCCTCTGCGCATGCGCACTCACACCTGAGGGCGGGAAGTTGGTGATAGGGATCTGACACCGGTTAAGACCTTGCCGTTGGCCCTTAATGTTAGGTTGTACAAATTCAAATGTAATGCATTTGTCAGGATGTTAGACTCGGCTAGGAAACCTTTGTATTAGAGATTTGTTAAGGTTAGCCTGAATACCAGTCTTCTTCAAAATGTAATTGAAGTTGAATCTGTACATGATACATGAAACGTTTTAATTTAAAGTTTTACATTTTGTTTCATATTTTAATAAATACGTCCGGGGGGTGTCGTGAGTTCCCCCCGCCTTCCAAAAGTTCAAATCTGTGTCTGTCTCCTCCCATGGGGATTGGTTTTGGGAGGGGTGGCGGTCATCCCGGCCCATATACCATCCCCTTTGGGGTCGTACATCACGTTCCCAGATTTTTTCTCTCCAACATCCCTCCAAAGAAGAAACAGGGCTTCATCAGATGGAACCTAAGAGCATCCTTAATTTCTATATAGACAGGATGGAGTATCGCCAGGAAGGGAAGTGAGGTAAATAAATGGACCTTTTCTATTAAGATGGTCCTTTGTATAATGATGTGCCTTCCTTCACCTAGGAAGTCGCTTGAGGGGGTTCATGCAGATGTTATCAGTCAAAGCCACCAGTAGGCCCTAGCACCTAGGTGTGCTACTTAGCTGGACATCTGACAGTCTGCTATGGAGGCATTCATCCATAACATAACCAGGTACTACTGCATCCTCTCTGGTCTGCCGGGAAGGCCATTTTCCCCACTCAGTCCTGCAGGACTTCCTTGTGCAGAATATACTTTTCAGACCCGCCATCTTTTCAGACGTACTGCTTTGGTATCAATTTAAAAGGTGAGGAATCTGTGGTTAGAAAAATCCATCAGAAAAACAATTCACTTAACTTTGCTAATGCCCTTTCTAGTGGATACCCCAACTTCAGATTTCTCGCTCAAGGTCATCCATCCTCCTCGTTCTGTAGAGAGGACTTCTAGGAGTTAATTAAGTTTCATTTTTAGATTCTGTACACTGTCCCGAATTTTAGTCTGTTATTAATGCTCCACTTCTAAAGAGACAGAATGCTTCATTTGTGAACTGATCTCCCTTTCTCCGTCTCACCTCTTCTCTCACCCTCTCCCACCTACCGTAAACTTAGTTTGAACTTCGCAAGTTAACTAATCCGGAGTTCCCTTGTAAATAACATTCCTACTACTTTTTGTATGCTTTTTTGACTATTTGGACTTTTTGTGCAATGTTTATTATTATTATTATGTGTTCTTGTATACTGTATCTCCTCACATCCCTGTAAAGCGCTCCGATACCTCTGGGTCTAGCCAGCGCTATAGAAAACCTTTAAAATAAATGTCAGTGTTTGGGGTGGAGCGGATATATGGATCCATGCCATCTCTTCTGGCAGGACGATGTGAAGTAAGATGGCACCATCCATCAGCATTTGTGAGGAATTGCAAGAAAAACTTGCTGAATCCACACTTGCTGGAATTCAAAAGGTGTGGTTAGATGGAGTATCCACCAGAAAGGGTGTTAATTTGCACCCATACGTGGAATCACTAACACTTCAAATTCCCACAGTAGTGTGGAACTTTTTACAGCAAGTGAATCTATCTATATTGAGGCTGTGGGCAGCCTTAGCTACCAAAGATGAACTGAAATGTCTTTGCTTTCTTTAAAGAACAAGTTATTTACCTTTGGTAACGCGTTATATGGTAGAGAGAATATGTAGCTTCAGATTCCTTACCCTTGAATTTCATAGGTGTCAAACTGGTTCTGGAAACTTTTACGTGAGCAGTACCCTGCGCGCCGTCCAGTGTCTCTGTTCCGCATAGCATCGCCGGATGTGACGTGGCGCTCACTTATAAAAGTGCCAAAGAGGCATGCGGACATCAGTTACTTTCCATGACTTTCAATGCCAGAAGCACAGAGCCATGAAGTGAACCGACTGCTGAAGTTCTAAGCTAGGGCCCTGAAAAGAAACCACCCTAGCCATGAAAATGGTTCGGCGGGGAGGAATGGGTGGGTCTGCCAGGAATCTGCAGCTAGATATGGTCTCTAACAAATAAAGCGTTCAAGGGTAAGTAAATTGTTCATCTGATAAGACACTTCTAGCTGCAGATTATTTACCTGTGAATAGCAATCCAAGCCAGAGCATCCAGGAGGTGGGCTGCAGACAAATTAACTATACTAAGAAGTCCTACCGGACTGAACAGGCTAGCTGCCCATCCCTACAGACCAGACTGTACAGGTAGTAGTGCTTGGCAAACGTGAGCAGGGACGCCCACATTGCTCATTGGTAGATGTCCAGTACTGGAACACCAGAAGCTAAGGTAGTGGTCACAGCTTTTTCTCCTATGGAATATGCCTGTCAGCCCTCAGGAGGTTGTTTTTAAGTCAGGGATCTTGAAACAGAAAACAGAGGGAAATGGTCCATTTCTGAACTGCCTGACCATTTTTTTTAGCTCCTACATAGCACACAAAGAGTTGGTCGTCCACCTGGAACTCTTTTGGGCAGTCAAGGTAAAAAGACATGGTTCTTTTTGCGACCAGATGATGCAGTTGCTCCTCCTCTTTAGAGGGATACTGAGGAGCGTAATAGGTGGGCAGGGTGGCAGACTGTCCCAAATGGAATGGGGACACCACTAGGTAGGCAAGAGGCCCTGAGGAGAAGCACCACCTTGCCCAGGAATACCATAAGATAGTGAGGCTTGGATGAAAAAGCCTGCAGCTCAAACTCCTGCCAGATGTTATTGCCACTAGAAAGGCTGTCTTGATAGTGAGCAGCCGGAGGGAAGAATTGTGAAGCGGGTCAAAGACCGCACACATGAGAACCATGTTTAGTCCCATTGAGGCATGATGAGGGGCATCCGGGAAACATATGTTCAAGCCCTTTCAGAAACCTATTTAAAATAAGGGACTTAAACAAAGAAGGATGGTCAGGAAGTTGCAGGAAATCAGACAGAGCAGAGAAATGACCATTGAGAGTGCCCAGAGCAGAGCCCTGCAGGGCAAGGGTAAGAATAAAGAATAGAATATCAGAAAGTGTCAATATTTTACACATTTTTGCAAACAACTGGCTAGCTGCCTGGCCCGCCTGATAACTTCGCAAACTGCAGGATGAAGGTCTAAAACGATCAACTGCCGCCACTCAATCTCCATGCAAGGAAACCGAGAGCTAACCATTCGGCGGAGGACCCTCCTCAGCCGCTGCAACAGAAGATCCTCCTGAAAAGGCAGCCTGATCGAAGGATCAATCATTTTCAGAAGCTTGGGATACCAAATTTGCTAGGCCCAGTTCTGAGCCACAAGAATGAATTGGGCTTGGTTATTCTTGATAACTCTGGGCAGAATTGGTATGCGCGGAAAGGAGTACAGAAGGCCTGAGCTGCACATGCGACAAAAAGCATCGCCGAGCGATAGCCAACTTGGAAATTCCAACACGCATAACCTCTGACATTGTGAGTTCTCTTCAAAGGCAAACATATCTAACCAAGGCTATCCCCACTGCTGAAAGAGACCCCAACGCCACCTCCGAGTGGAGACACCATTCGTGATCTACTAGGCATTGATGACAGAGTTTGTCTGCCTTAACATCCAGAGAACCTGCCATGTGTTGAACCACCACCTTTATGCTCTGCTGTTTTAGCCATGTCCAGGGACCCAAGGGTCTCTTGTAGCAGTACCACATGGCAGTTGTGTTGTCTCTATGAACACTTACACCAACTTTCCCTTGAATAAGGGAAGAAATGCTTTCAATGTTGGTCCGATCAATCCGAGCTCCAGCAGGTTGATGTGGTGTCCCTATTCCTCCTGAGACCAAAGTCCTCTGATCTCCACCTCTCCCTGAGGCCCATCCTATCCCAGGAGTGACACATCTGTCCCTACTGGTTGAGGAAGGGAGAAGGGTCTGCCGCTGACCAAATTGAAGTTCATAAGCCACCACTGCAGGTCCTTGCAGTTCCCTCTGAGATCTGGAGCATGTTAGAGCGATTCCCCTGATGCTGTGCCCACTGGAACTTCAGGTCCCACTGCAGAGCCCGCATATGCAATCTGGCATGATATATCAATAGGATTCAGGAGGCCATGAGGCCCAGCAGCCTCAGAGTCAATCTCACTGAAATCCATGATAGTGGTGTAACATCGGTAATATAACCTGAAAATCCTGGACTCACTGCTCGGGAGGATAAGTCCAAAACTGCACTGTGTCCAGAACAGCTCAGATTAAGGAGTCCGTGTATAGAGAACCCTAGTGAATGCAGGAGATCTGGAGGTGGGAGACAACAGTCTGGGAACAGGCCGCCTTCAACAGCTAGTCAACGGGGAAGGCTGAAACCCTTAACCTGTGCAGATGAGGTGCTACTACCACCATAATCTTGGTGAACACCAGAAGGGTGCTGGTAAGACCAAAGGGAAGCACAGTGAACTAAAAGTGCTCATCACCTACCTTGAACCACAAGTAACACCTGTGGGTACCCAGGAAAGGGATATGAAAATACACAGTCTGCAAGTCCATCACTACACCAGCTAGGCTCGTTGGTTTAGTGCAAACAAGACCCATCCAAAGTGAGCACCTTGAATTTCTCATTTTCGAGGAAGAAATTGACTATTTGGAGGTCTAGAATAGCGAGAAGACCTTTGCTCTTTTTGGGGATCATAAATGTAGCAGAAACAACCACTGTCTTCTTCTGATATTGGAACCATTTGCGTAGCCCCCTTGGCCAGCAGAGCTGCAACCTCCTCTTGGAGCGAGATAAGATGATCACCCGCCAGTTGTTCTCGAGATGGAGGTAAAAAGGGGAGGAGAAAAATTGGAAAGGGAGGGAGTAACCCCTCCAAATGATCTACAAGAGCCATTTGTCCAATGTTCTGCACTGTCAGTGAAAAAGATGATGTTGGATTCTCTCTTCAAATAGGCACCCATGGCCTTGAAGAATCAAACTAGTAAGGCTTTGAAGCTGCAGGAGAGTTGGCGGCAGTTGACTTCTGGCTACCATACTCACGTGATCAGAATGCACTGTGTTCACGTCCTCACTCAACTTGGGAAGATTGGGCAGGATGGTGGCCGGGGTATGGTTGGTGCAGTTTCAAGCCTATTCCATAGCCAAGAAAGGGAAGAAAGATTCTTGGAGCGAAGTATCACTGAGAGGCCCAAAGGCTTGGCCAAAGCCCATGAGTCCTTAAAGCGCTCAAGCTCCATATCTGCCTTCTCTCCAAAGAGACTAGTCTAATCGAAGGGCATGCCCAAAAGGATGGCCTGGACATCCCCTGAAAAGCCAGATGTTCTCAGCCAGGCGAGGTGCAGTAAGGTCACTGTCGACAAAACCGCTCTGCCCATCGAGTCAGTCTTATCCAGACGACACCTAATGGTGAACTTTGCTGCATCTCCCGCATCTTTCACTGCATGGGAGAGGATGGTTTGGGCCTCCTCCAGGACCTGTGGCAGCGTGTGGGTAACAGTTTCCCATAGGGTATGGGAGTAAGGATCAAAAGGCATGCAGTGTTCACCGAAAAATGCTAGGTTGGTGGAAGAAAACATAATCATCCCAAGTGTGTCCAGCCTCTTGGATTCCCTGCCTGGGGGAACGGCAGGAAATGTGCAAATGGAAGTTGAGGCTTGGTTTACCAAGCTCTCAGGGGTGGGGTGTTGGTTGAGTAAACTAGCATCACCAGGGACAAGACAATAGCGGCAGGCAATTGTCCTGTTCACAGGAGCCCCTATGCTAGGCTTGGACCAAGTTCCTAGAAGGACTTCAGTCAGTGCTTCATTAAAGGGCTATAGGGGCTCGGAGGAAGCCCCAGGCTGAAGCACTTCGGTCAAGAGGATAATCTCAACGGCCACCACAGAAATTTCCAGGTCACGGACCTCCGCTGCCCTCTTCACCACCCTTGCATAAGATGCTCCCTCCTCCGTAGCCACAGTAGGTGGACAGCAAACCAGAATCTGGAGGTGTCCAGTCCACTGGCATCTGCTAGTTCCTCAGACCAGTCCAAATACTCACCGGTGGTGTATAACTGTTTTTTCCTAAGTGTCCAGTGACCACTCTCACTCTTCCCCACGCCTTTCTGCTCCTCAAAAGGATCAGGAAATGACTTAGGACCAATGGGCCCGGTCGTTGCCGGAACCTGCACCGACCCATGCTGTTCCAACTCTGAATCCTCAGGGATGGGAATTGGACTGGTGCAGCCAGTGGAATTTTGCGAAGTGGGGGCTTGAGAAGATCACGTTGGCATGACCAGCACCGATCCAGGATCGGATCTACAAAGCCCCACCGGAGCAGAGGCCAGAACCGTCGGCCCAGAACTGGATGGGGCCCCCTCAGACCCCGCGGGGCCCAAAGGTGCTCTGGAGGGGTCGGCCTGCTCAACGACTTGGCACATGGCCTCGTAAAAGTCCTTTATTTTGAGCGGGTTCACTCCAGCTCCCGGAAAGGGGGGGAGGGGTGCCAAGTCGGATATGGCAACAGCTCCGCAGAAGCGTGCCTGGAACGTAGATTTTCACCACTCGTCTTGTCAGCCGACAGACTAGGTGAAGTCGAAGTCAGTTTAGATTTTGTCTTCTTTTTGTGCTTCTTCCCTGAGTGGTCCCACAACCTTTTCCTCGATCGGAATCATGACCTCTTCAGACCTACACTCGATAGAGTCAACTGCCGGGCCGCAAGCAGCTTTAGGGACTACTCCCTCAAAGTCTTTGGCACCATGGCCCAGCCGTCAAGAGCATGACCTCGAGTTGTGGTCACGTTTGAGACTCCATAAGCACACAAGGTGCAGGTTGGTAACCGAAATGGCGCGGTGATAGGTGCCACACTGCTTAAACCCTACCTTTCTAGAGGACATTCTCAACACACAAAAAAAAGTCTGTCAACAAGAGTTATAAGGGTAGCTCTTCCCAGGACCAGCTCTAACTGGTGCGGTAAAACAAGAACTGACATTCGCGCGCCTGCAGGGGTGACCGTGACATCACATTCGGCCACAACTATGCTGCACGGGGCAACCGGATTGCGAACAGGGGTACTGCTCACACAAAGGTTCTGGATCCAGTCTGACACCTGGAAAATAAAAAGATAAGGAATCTGAAGTCTCGATCAGATGATCTTTGTTAGTTTGTGGGTAGGAGTCGACCTAGTCGAAGGCTCTGTATGACGTCAACAGTAATGCCTCAAAACCCATGTGTGCGTCCACCAGTTTAGATTATTTTGTTCCCATGCATCTCATGCAATGGGGAGGTGGGAGGGTCAGATGTGAATCTTCAAGAGTTTCAAACTGAAACACCATAATTACAGGAAACTGGTTTCTTTGCAGTGGTGGGTACAAGAAAAGGCAGTTGAAGCAAAACTGTAAGCATGACTTGTCTTACTTCAAGCTCTTTGATTGAATGCAAGTCAATATAGTAATGCTTTGTGAAAGTATGTTCTGAAGTTCATATAGCTGCCTTGCATATTAAGCTGCATGGAGAGGTTTGCCATAAAGATTATTGTGGCCCCTTTCTTCTGGGTAAAGTGAACTCTTTATTTAGGGAGCAAAGTTTTGTTCTCTAGAGTAACTGCTGGATGGTTTGTACAATCCTTCTAGAAAGTGTTCTTCGATACAGCTATTCCTAGAGCTTTGAGTGAAATGCCTCAGAAAGAACTGTAGAGCTTTCCTGATGACGTGTCACTTGCATTTCGCACATTACCGCCCTCCTGAAATCAAGTGTGTAGGGCTCTTGCTGCTACATTTAAAGGCTTTTGGAAGGCCGGAACAGTGAAAGTTTGGTTAATGTGAAACGGTGCGATGGCCTTTGATAAAAATGACAGATGTGTCCTCATTTTTACCTTATTCTTGTGTATGGATATATATGGGTCCTGCACAGTTAGTGCTTGTACCTTATTCTCTTTAGTGATCTGGTTGCCACCAAATCACAGTATTTAATGTGAAGTGTTAGTGTGGTCTTATGCATTGGCTCAAAAGCTTTCATCATTCAGCCAGCACTAGGTCTGGTTTGTTGTGAAGGAGGTACATCCCAGGTAGGAAAACGTTTTTTGCCCCTTCCATGAACCTTTTGAGTAGTGGAAGAGAAACAAATGCTTTATGCATAGTCCTTTCAGGTAAACCGCATTGGCTGACAAATGTTCTCTAAAGCGAGGCACATGACATAGTGCCTACACCGTCATCTGCTCCCCCTTGCATTTTATACACTTGCCCATATAATGATTGCACAGGACACATTGTTATGGGTAAAGAACTGCTGCAGGTTTATTTTCATACAGCAAAAAGTATGACGTATTAGTGGGTTATCTTACGGGCGATCCAGGGCAGGCAGCCCCTCAGTGCCCCGCCCGCCTTATGAGCCAGCCGGCACGGTGGGTCGACGCCCGGACAGTGCAGCCTTCACTGATCCCCTTACGGGTCACATGAACATGTCTTATATTCCCACCCGTTTCAGGGCGGAGCGTGGTATGGCATACCCCCGGTTGGTCAGGCCCCCCAACCGCCCGAAGGACTAACAGGGCGCCGTCGCGGTTTTCCCGGAACCTCCCTGCGGCTCCAGGTCTTTGGCTCAGGCACCCTTACTGTGCCAGGCAGAGGTACCCTTACTGTACCGGTCTGCCGCAGAGGTACCCTTACTGTACCCATCTGCCTCCAGATCGCCATTTAACTCCGCCTGCAACACAAAAAAAACATTAGAACGTCCAAATCAGCATGCCACCTGCCCAGCTGCTGGGTACAAGGATAGGGTGGGTGCAGCGAGGCAGGCAGGTGCAGGACGACCGGAACAGAGGCCGGACTGGAAGCAGCCGGGAGGCAGCACGACCAACAAAGAGGTCGCATCCTGGACGGCAGGGGTCTAAATACCCGACCCGCCCCCTCCCCTGGATGCACGTCACTGGTGCACCCGGCTAGAGGAGGGGCTGGTGAACTGCTTGAGCCTTCCCCTCTACGAGTACTGGAGGAGGGGGCGGTGCTCCGACTAATGGGCACTAAGGGGGCTGCCCTGCTGATGTCCCCCTGTGGGAGACACGGGCAGCGGCATAGCGCCCACACCGTCATCCACTCCCCCTTGCATTTTATACACTTGCCCATATAATGATTGCACAGGACACATTGTTATGGGTAAAGAACTGCTGCAGGTTTATTTTCATACAACATAAAGTATGACATATTAGTGGGTTATCTTACGGGCGATCCAGGGCAGGCAGCCCCTCGCTACCCCGCCCACCTTATGAGCCAGCCGGCACGGTGGGTCGACGCCCGGACAGTGCAGCCTTCGCTGATCCCCTTACGGATCACATGATCATGTCTTATACTCCCGCCCCTTTCAGGGTGGAGCGTGGTATGGCACACCCTTGGTTGGTCAGGCCCCCCAACCACCCGAAGGACTAACAGGGCACCGTCGTGGTTTTCCCGGAACCTCCCTGCGGCTCCAGGTCTTTGGCTCAGGCACCCTTACTGTGCAAGGCAGAAATGACATGAAATGAAAATGAGTTTTATAAAGCGCGAAATAGTTGCCCAGAGGCGTCCAAGCGCTGAGATTGCAAGGTGTTCTAAACAGCAGGCAAGTGACATAGAAGGGGGAAGAGAACTTATTTATTGAACAAAAGAGTTTTCAAATGCTTCCTGAAGGAGGTCAAATCTGGATTGGACCTTAGTTGAAGGGGTAGGCTGTTCCACAGACTAGCAGCATTGAGGGTAAAAGAACGGCCTCCAGCTCTGGCCCGGCTAACTTTGGGCACGATAGCAAGGAACGCGGTGGCGGAAGGTAACTGTCTGCTAGGGAGGTAAGGGGTGATTAAGGAACGATTGATCAGTGGGCCAGTTGCCCAGAATGACTGATGGGCAATACAAAGGGACTTGAAACTAATCCTGTCCCTAACAGGGAGCCAATGCAATCTTACTAATCCAGGTTTAGCAGAAGACCTACGGGGAATTTGAAGTAGGGTCCGGGCTGCACAATTTTGAATCACTTGCAATTTCCGCAATGTGAAATCAGGAGCTCCAAGATAAAGTGAGTTTCCGAAGTCCAATCTAGAGTGGATCAATCCCTGTACAACAATTTGTTTGGCTTGGAATGGTAACAGGGGGAGAATCCTCCTCAACATTCTGATAAGGCCAAAACAGGTGGCAGACAGCTTGACAGCCTGGTGGTCTAGCGTTAGGAACCTATCTAGCCAAATGCCCAAGCTCTTAATGGCCTCCTTTGGGACTGGGGGGGGACCCAGGCAGGCCGGCCAGATGGAGCCCAGCGAAGACGGGGCCGAGCGTCCCAGCAGCATAACCTCGGTCTTGTCCCCATTGAGTTTGAGACAAGACAGGGTCATCCAGCTGTTCACTTCGCTCAGGCAACCAGCCAGATCTACCATAGCCGCAGGGCCCTCAGCTCGCGTCAGAGAGACCACCAACTGGGTATCGTCCGCGTAGGTAACGATCTTAATACCATACGGACGGACGATACCCGCCAGCGGTCTCATATAGACGTTAAATAACGTCGGGCTGAGCGAGGAGCCCTGCGGGACTCCACAGCCCAGCGGTCTGCTAGTGGAGATGGTGTTTCCCTCAAAGACCAGGAAAGTTCTATTGGTCAGGAATGATCTGAACCATTTCAACGCTCCCCCTTGAATCCCGATGTCATGGAGACGCTGTAATAAGATTTCATGATTCACAGTGTCAAAAGCGGCACTCAGATCGAGGAGGATGACTGCCACCGATCCTCCCCAATCCAAGATGCCTCTTGTTTCCTCCAGAACTGACAACAAGGCTGATTCTGTCCCATGTTTGGGGCGGAAACCAGTTTGTGAAGGGTCAAGCAGTTGATTATTTTCTAGAAAATTAGTCAGAAGATTGTTGATGTATTTTTCCAGTATCTTGGTGACCCAGGGGAGCAGGGAGATGGGACGGTAGTTATTGAAGTTGTTGATGTCCATATTGGGTTTCTTCACAAGTGCCCTCACCCTAGCCTCTTTCCATGCTGGTGGAACCGTATTGGTGGAAATTGAGGCATTAAGTACCTCCAACATAACAGGGAGAATAATGTGGCTAACAGCCTTTAAGGAGCTCGGGGGAGCGGGTCACTAGGAGAACCCGATTTAACCTGCGCCATTAAAGTGGCCAGTAGGTCCAAGTGTAGCAAAAGGAACTCATCCAACACAGGTGACAAATTGTCTGTTGTATCCTGCTTGGAGTGCTCCGGGATGTCAGCTGAAGCATTTGGGAGAGTGGTTGAAAAGGATGAGTAGATAAGATCCACCTTGTTATAGAAGTCGGCTAGCTCATTACATCGGGCTTGTAGGTCATCACTATTTTACAGGGGGCTGGGGGAGTTTAGTGAGGCTTTTTACAATCCGATAGATCTCCTTGGAATTGGGGCTGGCTTCGGAGATCTTTTGTGTATAGTACTGGGTTTGTACTTTCTTTATTTCTGTCTTGTAGTCCCTAATGGATTTCCTATACAAAATTTTATCTGGGTCGGTGTATCCCAAACGCCATTTCCTCTCTAGCCTTTTGCACTTGCATTTAATATCCCTAAGCTCCTCAGAGTACCAGGGGGCAGAGGTCCTAGATCTCTTTGCCCGGGTTGTCTTGGATGAGAGTATAATATTCAGTGCTCTAGTTATCCAGTTGTTAAATTCCTCGTTAGCTAACAAGGGATCTGCATTAATAGATGGTGTTGTGGCTTGCAGCTCGTCAGCCCATTTGTCTAATGAGAGTTTGGACCTGTTTCGAGCGACCCGTGATCCTGGCATCAGAGCAGGGGGTTTGTGCGTGTGCCAAGTTAAAGGGACTAACCAGTGGTCCGTCCACGGGAGCACAATGGGGTGTTCTGCCTCCAAATCGGGGCAGTTTCTAAATATGGGGTCCAGCATATGCCCTTTCATATGTGTGGGGGATCGGACAAGCTGAGATAACTGCAATGCAGACAAATCTGCGATAAGCTCTTGGGCCGTGTGATCACCAATATCCTCAAAATGCATGTTTAGGGCGCCCAATAAAGTATAATTAGCAGAGGTGGAGGCTAGGTCTGCGACTGCTGAGGGCAAAGAATATACAAACTGTCTAACCGGCCCCGGGGGGCGGTAGATCAGTGCTCCAGAAAAATTAATTTTTGGCGAGAGCTCCAAACTGAAGGCCATACTTTCGCAGTCCAAAAAGGGGCTGGGGGAACAACGGCAGGAATAGTTGTCTCTGAATATTATTGCTAAACCGCCCCCTTTTCCAGATGAACGATCTAACCTTGCTATTTGATATCCCTGAGGTGAAGCTTGTATTATATCGGGCTCCGAGAACAGGGTTAGCCATGTCTCAGTAAGAAAAACTATATCTGGGGTGAGCGCGTCAAATAGCAGAGATAGTTCTATTTGGTGCTTAGGTAGGGACCTACAATTAAGAAGAAACATCCTAAAGGTATGCTGGGTCCTGGTAATGGGAGTGACTTTGAGATGAGTGACAATGCTGACATTGGGTGGGCAGATTCAAAGGATGATAGAAATGGTTGCATACTGTTTTTGCGGGCGGTCTTAGGTTGAGCAGTTCACTTGGGCTGTATCCCCTTAAGTATCCTGGTAGAGGGGCAGGGGTTGTGGCCTCTGGTCCCGTGCAGTCGCGGACGGGCGTAGACGGGCTTGCCTTTGGCGCACCTTCGGCGCGCCCACTGCGCCCGTCCGCTGCTCCTCCGGGGTAAGAGCTCCATTTTGTACTGGCCAGGGCTTGAGGGCGGGAGAGGCTTAGCACTAGTCTGCTATCCCTCGTCCTGCTCCTCACCCAAGATGGCGGGACCCCAGGCGGCACCTACTCGGCTGCAAGGGGGTGGTCCTGGCAAGACTCCCGAGTAAAGTGGGCGGACCTGAGTCTGCAGCCAGGGGGAAAGACACGCTGTACCTAGCGATAGGCAGCAAGTAAGTTTTAAAACATTAAAACCAAATTTCGGCGCAAAATAACAGTGCAAGGTTTAGTAAATTATAAGCAAATTCAACAATTCAGTCAATAGTCTCTCACGGCAAGTCCCGGCTTTTTGCCTCAGGACGATGTCAATCACATACCACAGGCAATAGCAATCCAGAGGTACCCTTACTGTACCGGTCTGCCGCAGAGGTACCCTTACTGTACCAGTCTGCCTCCAGATCGCCTTGTAACTCCGCCACAGCTCTGGAGGAGGCTACCATCGATGACAGAGCTCCCCCACCTCTGTGCTCCCTACTTGCATCCCACAGCTTCAAGGGCGACTTTGCCACATTGACCAGACAACTTAATAGTTATGTTCAAATTATCCCTGGCGTCGTAACAATGGGGTCACATCTGGTATGAAGGAATAGTGCAAGGTGTCCCTCCTAAGACATTTGCATATTTCGTGAAGTGCCAACCTGCAGATGGCAGGACCCGGTTATCCACCTGTGACCCTAGATACTTATACCAGTAATGGTGCCTGACTACAAGGTAGTGGGTCACTAGTCCAGCTATAGCCCTTTCATGGTGGATTCGCTGGGGACCCATCTGCATCCCTGCCAAAGCTGTTTCACCCACTTCGGCCCTATACGCCCTAGCCCGTCCCTTAAAGACACCTCGCCGCCTGCTGTCCCCCACTGCTTCGTGGGAGGGTTTTGGGCCTCCCGTCTAGGTTTCTAACCTTCATCCCCCTTCCAGGCTCCCGCTAGTGTCAGCGGCTGTCCCTGACCTGTAAGGCGCAACAATGGCCATCTCCCACCTTGGGGACTATCCTGCCATTCTGGATCTAGCGCAGGTGTTATTGTCTGTCTTGGAAATCTTACGGGCGATGGGCATGGGCATCCATTTCTTGGTGCATGCTTGCAACCTTAATGTAATCACCTTAGTTGTGTAATCCAGTCTTGTGACCAGTCAACCCTATTGGGCATTCGTTGGATCCCAGGCGGCTATTTGACAAGCACCCTGTTCAGCTGTAAATCCAGTTGGGCAACTTGGAACACCATTACTTCCTCGCTATGCACTTTCGGGCATGTAAATGCCGCCTAAAAAATCTCCCCCCAACAATGGCCATTTTCCCCATGGGGACTTTCCTGCCATGGGGTAAGTGACTTAGAAATGTGTGTCCTTGTCATTTAAGAGGATGAAGCACCTGAACGCAACACACTCGTCACTTTTTGGGCAGTCGAAACACCAAATCAACCTTCTTCAATCATTGTAGTTAAATTATGTTGACCCCACGTTCTCCACAGGTTATTGCACCACCACCCGCAATTAACTAGCAGCTACAACCACTGCCTAGATCCTGGCTCTATCGCAGGTGCTATTGACGGTCTGGGATGGCTTGAGCCTCCCTCTCTTGGTGCCTGCTGGCAACCTTAATGTAATCGCCTTAGTTGTGCAAGCCCCTGCCTGGCGCAAGCTTAGCTAAGCCCCTGCTGGTATCACCTGCCTGTGTATGCCGACCGGGCTCTCTACCTTGGCGTCCTGTCCATACCCAAGGCTTACCTCTCTAGGCATGTCACTGATTGCCTCCAACCTGCGCTTAACACTATGTTTGAGCCTTACTTAGACAATCACTATTCCAGTACCCCGTGCAGAGTACTTATTACCTGTCTCGTGACCAGTCACCCATATTGGGCATTAGTTGGATCCCAGGCAGCTATTTAACTTGCACTCTATCCATTGAAAATCAAGTCGGGCAACCTGGAACATGCATCTCCAGGCATGGAAATACTGCCTAAGATCTCCCCACCTTAGAACCTGAATAACCACTAATTAAATCTGACTCAGGCCGCACGCTTACTAGTGCACCTAGCCCATGGCCCTCCACTGCGTGTGGACCCTGCCGTTCGAATTAAGACTGTTATTACCTGCCCACATCTACAAAAGGAGCACTCCATCCAACCAGGCCAACTGTTGGCTTAGTCCATGCTTCCCAGTTGCATAACATGAATAAGCTACCACATAGCTTCCTTGCCTAGCCAGCTGAGAGCTAACCGCCCCCGCCGTGTCTGCCCTGGTCTCAACTGCCCTGCGTGACATTTCCATCCTTTAGATGCACTATGAGTGACATTAAGACTAAGAATGACACTTTATTGCTGATCACTAAAACAATGAGGATGAGATAGACCCCTTACAGTAATTACTCCCATTCAACCAGCAAGAAACTCTAAGAAGACCATGTTGGGGGCAGCCTTTGTGAGATAATCCTGATCATTAATTGTGCATGCGTGAGCCAGACATATACGCAATATTCCGGGCGACAGCCTACCCTTGTGGTTACTCCTCCTGTCACCTATGAGCTGATGCCAGCAGCTTCCTAGAGTACTTGGGCACACTTGGGGCAAATGCCATGGTAATTTTGCGCAATCGCTATGCTTAACCTGCCTCCACTCTCCCTTACAAGCAGTCAGGACCTGGTTGCCCCCTAGAGCCCCCTAGGAACCGCATTCAGGCTCCCAGCACGGAGCCCGCCCTGGCTCTTCCTGCTTACGTTACCACCTGACCTACTCAGATTGGTGCCTGTGTATTTGCTCCGCTTGTCCCGCAATTTAGAAAAAGTTAAAATCCAATCCTGGACGTTCTGACTCAACCCCCACACACTGGCCCCAGTGTGTTCTTCCAGTGTACCGGCTCCCGGCCTTGGCATGCCAGCTAGGCGTGATATGACCCTTCTAGAGCGGAACCCGTGCGTTTCTGGAAGAAAGAACAAATCCATGAAAACATCCCCAACCCGTGCTGACAGGTACGCCTATTGCTCACTCGAACGCCAGGATCAGAGCCCATTATTTGCGCCCCAGTTGCTGTACCGCACAACACATTCCCTACGCACCTGGGGTGCATACTATGCCCAGCTTCACAAGTTGTTTAAAAGAAAACGCTTTTCAAATTATTAGGAAGGCATGCATGATTCACCTGTGCTCTGCCACAGCTTCCAGCGAAAACACCCCAATTATTGCCCAGCAAAACCCAATTGTCCATACTCAACAGTTGTTCTTTCAAGATAGAACATCACACTATTGCCCAGGGGCTACCTAATATGTCCTGGCGCACCTGTAAACTGCCAACGTATCACTTTCAATGAGTGTAACCTGTGCGCCCCACACCAGGGACAGTATTAACAACTGGGGAGAACCTGGGTCACCCCGACCCTAGCACACTGCCCCCAGTGTGCTACGACCCTTATACCTGTTGGTAGCAGGTGCCCTCCCCCCTGCGAGTGGGGCGGTTCTCCAGGGCGGTTCCTGCATTAGAGACAGAAAAACATTCATTAGAAGCCCTATCTTCCCCCCCCGCCCCCTCATCTACCAATCCGGATTCTCTGTTGTGAGACAGGGGCCAACAATGTCCCACACGCTACCCCGGACAAGCCTGTTTGGAGCCAGATGCATCAATGTAGCGTCTTGAAACTAAGTCAATTATTCACATGCTGAATCTGCTAATGGCCAATGCACTTTGAGAACTCATCCCCCTACTATTCTCTTTTCTGATGGAAGACCTATTAACATAGAAAATTCTATTCTCCTTGACTATGGAAGTGTCTTTCCATAGTCTTCTTGTGGTTGGAGAGTCTGCTTGGTTTGAGGGTCTGCCATTTATTGCAGTATAATCCTTCTGCCTGCGTTTGGTACTCTATTGTAACAAGCACACGCCACTATTCTCATGATAGTCAAGCACCTAAAACGCCAGCCAATTCGCATATTTGTTAGTGATGTTCTTTTTCAGACTTTTTAAAACACAACCCTGATCCTTTCTTTCATACTGCAAAACAGGAGTAGTGCCAAATGAATCTGCATAGGTTGGCTACAAAAAGAGTCGAGATTGTTGGCGCTTCATTGAATTATTTTATGTATAGACAGACATCTCCGACATATCTTGGACGTTGTGCAGTTCCATTTCTATCTCTCTCCACACTCTTCGGATCAGTCTCCTTGTGGCTATTTATTTTCTGTATCAATTGTGACATTTTAAAATTAACTGAGTTAACCACAGAAGGATGTTGAATGAATGTGTGCATATGCTCTACTGCTCGTCCTAATCCTATATGACTAATTCTTCCTAGCCTGCACCTCGAAAAGATGCTGTAGACTCCATCTATATCCTGGTGTTTTTCATTTGCGTTCTTGATTGAGGGCACTTGCGACCATGACTAGTAAGTAGTTCATGCCCATAGTACGCCAGGTGAAGGTTGCAATGCTGTTCACGTCACAAAAGCTCACCATGTTGTAATGGTACTGTTACTCTGGTCCTATGTGCAGAACCTTTCCAGTCAGTTTCCCAGCTTCTTTCGAGCTCGTGTCTTTGCCAGGCTTAAACAACCCACTCAAATCATTTGCTTTCTACTTGCAATTAATTGCCCAGAAATTATATTTTATAAAATGACTGCAATATTTGTCATACAACCGCAATACAATTCAGTTTTAAAGCACAGTTCATTTGCAATATGCAATCAAACGATAGCTGCCGCTCAACTGAGATCGTTTAGTCTTATAATAGCGTAATGGAGCAACTTTTCCATGACTGCACAGGTTTACATGGGTCACGTGTCTTATTTGCAAACAAAATTAAACTGCAAAATGGCACCCACAATAAAATGCATGCCCAATTAAACATCTGTTAGAAAAAATTCCACGTTGAAAGTAAGCAAGAGCCCAGAGTGTACCCTGCACTGACAGTTTATCCACCTGTCTCGTTCGTCAGCAGCATCATCAGGGTGTCAACGCTTTCCCCAGACAAATTGGCGACTGAGGATAGGCAATCCTGCGCGGACCCACTGAGGAAAAAAAAAAAAAGAGGAGTTTCTCGAAGGAATAACTAAATGAGCAAATGAAGAAAATAGGAGGTGAGGAGCACGGGAGAATTGAAAGTGACTGAGCGCATATAGCGTATGGAAGCAGAATTGAGTGATAAAAGGAGAAAACCGCTACCTGAAAGAAGCATGCTGACGCGTAGAGCGTAATTTTAAAGGTGTCTCGTGCTCCATTGGAAGCTGTCTCGTGCGCTGTGCCGATAGAGTGCAGGAGCAATTATCGCGCGCAAGCGCGAGATAAGTTAATAGAACATCGTGTGAAGAAGAGGACTACGCGAGAGGTGTAGCGTGTGACGTCATCACGCTCGGCGGCCATTTTAAGAGATTGGGATGTTATGTATACATTTCAATGGGAAACAAGGCTGAAGAAACGCTCTGTGATCGAAGAGGAGATTGTTAAGAAGGAAAACACGGCAAGTGTGTAGAAGGAAGCAAGAATTCGTTTTTTTCAAGAAACAAATAATAAAATATTTAGAAATATTCTAAAATTGGATATTTAGGAAATAAAAAAAAGTAAAAAAAAATTGTAATTCTTTTTTATATCATTTATAAATTTGAAGAAGAATTAAAAGAAGATGTGTGCAGCGCAAACTTTCACGTTAACACCACCAATACCATTCCTAGCGGAACCTGGAGAACCAAAGATTAGATGGCAAGAATGGAAAGTGTATTTTAAGAACTACATGTTTACCATAAAGAATGATGATATGACGCCAGAAATAAAAAAGGGAATTTTGCTACATTCTTTGGAACCGGAAGGAATTAGACAGTATGAACAAATGCAAAAGAAAGAAAGGAGAAGATGAAACAAATGAGTATGAGAACGCTTTGGATGATTTGGAAAGATACTACGCACCGACAGTATGTGTAGCAATTGATAGATACAAATTCTTCAGGAGGAAACAAGAACAGAATGAGAAAATTGATGATTATTTAAGTGCACTGAAGAAAATGGCAGAGAAGTGTAGATTTGGGCAAATTGAAGAACTAATAAGAGATCAGATCATCAAGCTTACTAACAACAAAAGAGTGCAAGAAAGACTATGGACTATGGGAGATGGAACATTGAATAGAGTACTGGCAGTGGTAAGAAAAGCAGAAGTATCTGTCAGGTGTGCGAAGGAAGCGTTGGATGATGAAAGCGGAAAAAGCAAAGAAGAAGTATGCGTTGTAAGGAAGAGCATAAGGGCAAGTAGTGTTGGTGCAGAAAAAAAAGACAAGAGTAATGAAAAAAGGATGGAGAAGAAGAACTACCAGCCAATTAGAAGTGACTACAGGAGAGGAAGTCAGACTAATTTGGCATGTTACATATGTGGTAGCTATACACATTTAGCTGACAGTAAGGCCTGTAGGGCGAGAGATCAGAAGTGCACGATATGTGGATTGGTTGGACATTATGCAAGAGTTTGTTACAGAAAAGAAAGAACTACAAGGATAAAATACGTGACAGAAGAAAGCAGAGAGGGAATTAGAAGAGATGAAGAAGAAGATTCAGAGGAAGATGATGTTTTTATGATAAGAGACTTCATTTTGGATGTCAAGTGTAAAGGAAGGAGTAAACCGAAATGTGAGATTGATGTTTCAGGTGTAAAGGTGATATTGGTAGCTGATTCAGGGTCACCATACACCATTGTGAATTTAGACATGTGGAAGGAGAAATTTGAGAATCAAATTGGAGTTGAGTTAAGGGAATGTGACATAAATCCAAGGAGTTACACTGGGCAAAGCATTCCTATGGTGGGGTGTAGAGATGTAAGATTTGAATTCAAAGGGAGAGTAGCGAAGGGAAAAATGTATGTTGCCGAATATGCACCAAGTGTATTAGGATGGAAGGACCAAGCAAGTTTAGATATAATACTAAATCCGAATGCTAGAGAACAAGTTATGGTAATTGGTGAGAGTGATGATTTAAAAAATGAAATTAAAGAGGAGTATGGTAATGTTTTTTCAAGCAAAATTGGTGTACTTAAAGGATTCAAACATGAAATTAAGTTGAAAGATAATGCAGTTCCTGTGAACTATAAAGTCAGGAATGTTCCGTTTGCAGTGAGGAGTGAATTGGAAAAAGAGTTGAACAGGTTAGAAACATCCGGTATAATTGAGAGGATTGAGTCGTCTGTGTGGATGTCTCCGATTGTTGTGGCCAGGAAATCGAATGGTACGATCAGGTTGTGTGTTGATTTGAGGGGTGTGAACAGAGAAATTCAGGTGGATAAATACCCGTTACCAAAGATTAATGAGTTGTTGGCAAGAACGAAAGGTATGAGATGGTTTTCAACAGTTGATTTGTCATCAGCATACCATCAGGTTGAGCTACATAAAGAAATCAGGAAAATTACATCATTTATCACACCATTTGGATGTTTTCAGTATGTGAGGATGCTGTTCGGGTTAGCCTCTGCGGCAGCTGCTTTCCAAAGAATTATGAGTGAAGTTTTAAGGGGAATTAAAGAGTTGTTATTTTTCCAAGATGATATATTGATCATGGGGGAGAACAGGAAGTCACATGACAAAAGAGTGAGAGAAGTGTTCAATGTTTTGAGGGAAAGAGGACTAACGGCTGAGTATGATAAATGCAAGTTTGCGAAACAAAAAGTAGCTTATTTAGGACACAATATTGGTGTTGATGGTATATCACCAAAGGAAGAGTTGTTGGAGGCGGTGAGGAAAGCGCCAGAGCCAGGAAATAAGGATGAACTTCGTTCATTTTTGGGTCTGACGGAGTATTACTCCAAATTTGTGAGGAATTTTTCAGAGAAATCTTATGATTTGAGACAATTGTTGAAGCAAAAGAGTAAATTTATTTGGAGTGGAAAGTGTAAGGAATGTTTTGAAATTTTGAAGAAAGAAGTGTGTAATGCTGCACCCATCGAAGGGTTCGATCCAAATTTGAGAAGTGTTCTGACAGTGGATGCAAGCGGGAAAGGTTTGGGGGCAGTGTTGACACAGAATGAGGTAGGTGGTAAGGAAGTAGTCATCGGTTTTGCGTCATGGACTTTAACACCAGCGGAAGAACTCTATTCTGTGATAGAAAGAGACTTTGGGTTGTGTGTGGGGCATGGAGCATTTTAGAGCGTATTTGTGGGGGAGTGAATTTGATGTGAAAATTGATCGTAAGCCTTTAGTGAATTTATTGACTACTGGTGGTATGGTCAGAGCTTCAGCAAGAATAGCAAGATTTTCGATGAGACTGCAGGATTATAATTACAGAATCAAATATGTGCCGAGTGTGCAAAATAAAATGGCAGATTGTTTAAGTAGGATGCCTTTACCTGTTAAAGAGACCAATAAAAATGAGTGGGATGACTATCAAATTGCTGTTGTAGAGGAAGAAACTTTTGAATCAATTAATAAGGAGTGGCTTTTACATTATGGAAAGGATGAATTGATGGAAAAGATCAAGGACAGAGTGTTAAATGGTTGGGATGAGAAGAAACCCGATGTAGCAGAAGAGAGGAGTTTTTGGGAAGTGAGAAATGAGTTGAGTGTAGATTCAGGATTTGTGTTAAGGGGAGGAAAAATGATACCACCAAAGAGTTTGAGGAAAAGAATTGTAGATCTTTGTCATGAAGGACATTTTATTATTATTATTATTATTATTTATTTTTATAAAGCGCGATAGTCACCCGGAGGTATCCCAGCGCTGAGGAACCCTAAATTCACCAAATCAGCGGAGCAAGAAACTGAGGTAGGAAGAAAGGAAGGATGAAGGATCAGAAACAGGGGGGGGGCGCACAGGTTAGGGAAAGAGATGGGTTTTTAACAGCTTCCTGAAGCGCAGGTATTGAGGTTCAAGTCGTAAGTCACGAGGGAGTGAATTCCAAAGGCGGGAGGCTTGTACTGAGAAACGTCTTCCTCCTGCTCGGGTTTTCCTGAATCTTGGGGTGTTGATAAGGTTTTCTGCATTGGAACGGAGGGATCTAGAATTTCTGTAGGGGGTGACAAAATTACTGAGGACAGGAGGGCCTTGGTTATGCAGCGTTTTGTGGACGAGACATAGGGCCTTAAATTTGACTCTCTCCCTTATGGGGAGCCAATGGAGGAGTTTGAGAGCGGGTTTAGCAGATGATCTGGCCGGGGTGTTTGTGATGATCCGGGCGGCCGTGTTCTGAATTCTCTGTAGTTTAGTAAGGGTCGCTTCGGGAGCGCCCAGGTAAATCACATTACTATAGTCCAGCCTCGATATTATGAGACCTTGGACTAATAGTTTTTGGGATTTAGGGGGGAGAAGGGGCAGGACTTTCCTCAGAGATTTTAAGAGACCAAAGCAGGTCCCTGCCACCTTCTTAGCTTGTGAAATGAAAGAGAGATCGGAATCGATCCACACACCCAGACTTTTCACCTCTGTTTTTGGGTCAGGGGGAGGACCCAAACAAGCTGGCCAGCTGTCCAGGGGAAGTGAGGTTCCTTTCGGGCCAAGTATAAGGACCTCGGTTTTTGTCCCATTTAGCTTTAGGGCTGATCTGTTCATCCAACGATGGACCTGCGTAAGGCAGTTGAAGAGATCAGCTTTCTGTTGTTTGGGATGGGACAGAGACACCACTAGTTGTGTGTCGTCGGCGTAGCTGACGACGCTCACTCCGAAAGGGGTGATAACCTCCTCCAATGTGGACATATAGATATTAAATAAAGTAGGGCTCAGGGAAGAGCCCTGAGGCACACCACATTGGAGGGGCATCTCGGAGGAGCGGGCGTTCTTTTCCCAAATCTGGTAAGACCGTTGGGCCAGGAAAGATGAAAGCCAGGATAAGGCTGTACCTTCCACTCCAACTCTAGCCAATCTTTCGATGAGGAGTTGGTGGTCTACGGTATCGAACGCCGCACTAAGGTCGAGGGGGATCACTGCCACTGATCCTCCCCCATCCAATAGTGCTCTGGCCTCCTCTACCGCAGCCAGAAGGGCGATGTCCGTGCCCTGTCCAGGTCGGAAGCCCGTCTGGGAGCTTTTTAATTTGTTATTGGCCTCTAGGAACTGCGAGAGTTTCCTGTTGACCAATTTTTCTGCGATCTTGCTCACTCCTGGCAGTAGGGAGATGGGCCTGTAATTAGCCAGGTTCTCGGGGTCGAGCGTAGGTTTCTTCAGTAGGGCTTTTACCACAGCCTTCTTCCAGCTTGAGGGTACAACTCCTTGTTGGAGTGAGGTATTAATCAGATGTGTAAGGGAGGGGATGATAGTAGGGGCTACCTCTTTAAGGATGCGGAGAGGAGCAGGGTCACTAGGGGAACCGCTCTTCATGGAGTTGAACATATTTCTCACCTCGTCTACCGTGACCTGGCCCCACGTGGACAGACAGGTGGAGGTGTGTGGGAAAGCGATTTCTTCCTCAGGACTAGAGGGGGGGATAGATTCCAGAATTAGTCGGATTTTGTCGTGGAAGAAGTTGGCCAGTTGCTGGCATTTCTCCAGGTCGACTTTAGGATCGGAAGTAGGTCCTAGTCCTTGTCCTTGGGGTTTTGAAAGCTCTTTAAGGATGGCGTACGCTTCCTTACTAGAGCATCCTGCTTTCTCTATTCTCTCCTGAAAAAACATGCTTTTGGTTTTATGAATAGCGGTTTTATAGGTCAGAAGAGAAATAGAGTAGATGTTCTTATTGGTTCTTGTTTTGTCGCGCCTCCAGGAGCGTTCGGTTTTTTTACACTCTTGACGCAGAGCTTTGAGCTCTGGGGTGTACCATAAAGCGGGGGGTATTCTTTTAGGTTGTTTAAAGGTGGTAGTTTTCGGGAGCAACGTATCCAGGGAGGCAGTGATCCAATCGCTGAATTGTTTGTCAGCTGTATTGGGGTCAGAGGAGAGCTCAGGGATGGACTCTGTAAGAGAGTCAGCCCATATCTCAGGTGATAGTTTGCACCATTGTCGGTCGGTAACTTGGGTTTTAGGGATTGAGTAAGTGGGTGTGGGGATTTCCCAGGAAAAGGGGACCAGAAAGTGGTCCGTCCATGGTAGGGTCACCGGTAGGTTAGTGGTCATTGTTGCTATGTTGGTGAGGATCGGATCCAATAGATGGCCCTTATCATGGGTAGGCTCGTTATTCACTAGACGAATATCTAAAGATGTTAAATCGTGTCTAATGTCCGATGCTGCTCGATCCGTGGGGTCCAGAAAATGGACGTTCAAGTCACCTAGTATAAGAAAGTTGGGGGTGGAAGAAGCTAGTTGTGAAACGGATTCGAATACAGCGTTGATAAAATTACCCGGGGCCCCTGGGGGGCGGTAAATCAGAAGCCCTGCCAGGGTAAGAGCTGGGGAGATTTGGATGGAGAATTGGCCGCTCTCGCAATCCTCAATACCAGCGTTGGTCATCCGGCAGGTAAATTGTTCCCTGTGGATTATAGCTACCCCGCCTCCTCTCCCTCTAGGTCTATTAAGGGCTTGGCAGATATACCCGGTGGGGAGGGCCGTGACAACATCCGAGTCGGTGTTGTCTGAGAGCCATGTTTCCGTTATGAACAGTAGGTCAAGCTCCTGGTTCTGGATCAGGAGGTTCATTTCGGTAGCATGTTTGGGGAGGGAGCGGCAGTTAAGAAGTCCTAGTTTCAAAGCAAGAGTGGTTGATTTCAGGGTGGGGGTCGGATTGCATTGTGGACAGTTCGAGAATGCCTTACCTGCAGTAAACGAGTGGTGGCAGGCTAGGATGTTCTTAGGTCGTAAGTCGCGTAATGTATCCGCTGTATACGTTACTCGAACCTGAGGAGTACCCAGCATAGTGACTGGGCCTGGGGCCTTCTGGGCCCGGACGGGCCCAGACGGGCTTGCCTTTGGCGCGCCTTCGGCGCGCTGACGGCGCGCCCGCTGCGCCCGTCCGCTGCGCGTCCGGTAGTTGCACATCTTTAATGTGTAGGAAAAAGGGCGGGTGGGCGTGGCCTCAAAGTGGGCGTGGCCTCTCTCCCTCGCCGAGAATGGCAGCAGAGAAGTTTGTTTGCTGGTTTAGCGTTGCAGCGAAGGGGTCGCTGTTTTGGTGATTCTGAGCCCGCTCCAGAGAGGTAAACGGGTGAGTGATATTTTAAAGTACAGAGTATTTAGGCGGGTTGTGACACATATACAATTTTAAAAAATAAGTGATTAGTCTCCCGGCTTCCGCCTCAGGAGCTTTCAAGGTTCTGATTTTGTTGCGCTGAAGGCGCTGATTTTGGTATTGTGAGGACAAAGAAGAGGGTTAAAAGTTCGTATTGGTGGCCAGGTGTAGACATAGAGGTGGAGAGAGTTGTGAGGAAGTGTGAAGAATGTGCGGATTCAGACAAAAGTTTAACGACAATGAGACCACAGTTGTCACCTGTACAGTGCCCAGAAATGGTTTGGGACTTGATTGCTATTGATTTTGTTGGTCCAATACGAATTAAAAGTGGTGAGAGTAGGGTCATTATAGTTTTGATAGATTATTTTAGCAAGTCGGTTGATTTGGAAGTTGTAGAGAAAGCTGATGCGGAAACTGTTGTGATCTTTCTAAATGGAGTATTTCTGAGGGAAGGTTTACCTAAAAGAGTGATTAGTGACAATGGAACACATTTTACAGCTGTGAAAGTTGAGGAATTTTTTAAAAGAAATGGAGTTACACATGGTTTGACATCTGTTTACCATCTAGCGGGGAATGGTGCGGTAGAGCGATTTAATCGTGTTATAAAGGGAACAATCCAGATTGCGTGTGAGAATAAGAAGAACTGGGAAGTAGAACTTAGAAAAATGTTGTGGTGTTATCATCTCACACCTTCTCACGGGTTTGAGTCTGTTTGTGATGATGAGAGGTAGAGAACCTTTCACAAAAGATAATATTGGATGGATGGAGAGTACAAGATACATTCAATGGTCACCAAAGAATGTCAAAGAAAACATCATTAAAGCACAAGTGTACAAAAGGAATTTTGATAAAAGGCATGTCACAAGGGTAGATTAACTGGTTGTGGGTGATTGGGTAAAAACTAAAAAGATGGGGAAAGTTGCAAAAGGAGAAAGTGTTTTTTCAAAACCATGTAGAGTAGTGGAGTGTCTGAAGAATTCGGCCAGACTTAGTGATGGGCGAGTTTGGCATTTGAGCCGTATAGCGAAATGTAGAAATATAAAAAAAACACAGGAGATGGATGTTGGTGGAGCAGGAGTTGCAGCTGGAGCTGTGGATATGTTTGACGAATGGTTGTGGGAGGATGAAGTAGAGGAAGGAATGGAAACAGAAGAGGAGAGAGGTCCAGGAAGTGGACAGAGTGATGATTTAAGGAACAATGATTTGTGTGAGCAACTAATTTGTGAAGGTTCAAAAAGACTGGGAAGATTTGGTAGAGTTATTAATACTCCTCACAAATTCAAAGATTATATGTTAAAGTAAATTATTTCCAGTTTCTTATTCTGAGGATAGTTTTATTCGATTTTATTTATTTTTGTTTTTTTTGTTTTTGTTGAAAGAAGGAAGATGTGTCGTGTTGGAGCATTCCATTTTTGGAATGCAACAACATCATTTGTGGAATAAAGAATGTAGGGGGGATTCTGTAGGGACAGTTGGAGTAGAGGCTGATGCAATGTGAAGCTGTTATGTTATCTGGGAGCAGAGTTGTCAATAAAGAAGTTTGATACAGAATTGTGGAAGACTGCTTCTTTCCAAAGACCCAAAAGCCAGGCAGCTGCCTCGAAACATCAGGTTTATGATGCCACGCTCACCATGATAACATTTTACTTTATTGATAACCGATGCAGGCTGACAGAATTTAAGCTATTCTAGCAGTTTCTTCAAATGAAATCCGAATCGTTAATTGGAATAAACCCTACTTCCTTCTTCAGAATCTATGTATTTTGGTTGATCCATTTCCTAACAAACCAAACATGCTAAAATCATACATAGAAACAACTTAGATTCTGTTTTGAGACAAGGACAACAATTGCTTTCCTTTCCATCTATGAATATAATCACATTCTTCGCGAGGAGCAAAGGCAAAGTCTCTTCTAACTGAGTCATGCCGCTGTCCGCTTCCCCCGCAGGGGTACATCAGCAGGGCGGGGAGCACACCAATGCGAGGCTCAGCGGCCCGCAGCTAAGCAGGCCGCCAGGCCCAGCTGCAACTCCCGGAAGGGGGGGAGCGGGCACGAGGGGGGTACAAACTCACCGAATTTTAGCAGCACTTCAGGGCACTGCAGCGAGGCAGGCAGGCGCAGGACGACCGGAACAGAGGCCCGACAGGAAGCAGCCGGGAGGCAGAACGACCGACAAAGAGGTCGCATCCTGGACGGCAGGGGTCTAAATACCCGACCCGCCCCCTCCCTCGGATGCACGTCACTTGTGAACCCGGCCGGAGGAGAGGCTGGTGAACTGCTTGAGCCTCCCCCTCTATGAGGACTGGAGGAGGAGGGGGGGTGCTCCGACTAATGGGCACTAAGGGGGCTACCCTGCTGATGTCCCCCTGTGGGAGGCGCGGGCAGCGGCAGTCTATATTTTGTGAGATGTGTTAGGTTAAGAGAGGATGTGGCTTAGCAGCCAGGGCTGTCGACTCTGGAGCTGGGGATCCAGGTTCGCGCCTCGGCTCAACATCCTGCGATTCTGGGCAAATCAGTTAATCACTCCATGCCATAAACAGAGCACGGATACAGTCAGGGGTGATAAGTCGTGCTATATAAATCTACAAATTGATTAACTTAATTATAATGTATAAGACTGTCTCCTGGTCAAGTATTGCATTTTCTCCGTTTGGAATCGGGTCAGGTACCTCTTCCAGTTAAATTAATAGCATTTCCTGGTGGGCTAGTCTTTATGCTTCCCTGATGCTACAGTGAGGCCTTTGGTAAATTTAAGCGTTTAAATTTGCCCATTTCAGGAACCAAGCTGTAAACTGCATTTCCCAGGGTTTGGGTGAAATGCTTACCCTTGTTCCACAGTTAGGATGTCCCTCTGCAGTGGAGATTTGAGATACTATTTCAACAAATGGAGTCAGTGAGATAACCATAGCTGTCGTCCTCCTCGGAGCAATGAGAATCATCATTTTGGAGATCCTGAATTTATCTAGAAGTCTGGATCAGAGTCACTGGGAGTAAAGTGAATGCAAAACTCCCATACAAACTGATCAACAGCATTCCCAGTGACAGTACTGTGTGGACACAAAGCTCAGGCATGTTGAATTCTCTGGTGTTGCAGAGAGGTCTAGGTCTGGCGTTACCTATAGTTTTAAAACTGTCTACTAAAGACTTTAGCTCCCGGTCGTTTGAGCAACTTGTTCGCCTGTGTAGGCCATCTATTTGTAAATTTCCCATGCCTGGGATGATTTGCTACTATTAAAATATTCTTTGTGCTGGCCTGCTTCCAAAAGTTGTGTGTGACGTTTGGGATGGCAGTCCCCTCCCTTTTCTGTCAATGAAAATACTGCTGTTGTGTGGTCTGTTAATATTTGCACAGTTTTACCCTCACCTGACACTGAAAGGCTTTCAGTGCTAGGAATGATTGTTTTCAACTCCAGGAAATGTATGCATCTTGTTCTAGAGTTGACCTCCCTCCACGACGGATGTCCGGAGTACCGATGGACAGAGCGGTGCTCCATTTTTTACCTGAGCTTTAGCCAGGTGAGGTGGAGAGTGAATTCCCCACAAATTGGGTGATATGAATTTAGTGTATTACCTCTTTCTCACTTTTTTCACATATTAGCAGTAGCATCATGTTAAGGTCCTGATGAAGCAGGAGGGTACCGTTTGACCCCACACCAACTGCAGAAACATGTCGACCTACTATCCATCTAAGTAGTCATTTGTTAAACACTACTTCGCACTGTTTTTACCCTTGGGTGTGGATAGGATCTTATGAAAAATTATTTTTTTCCACTTCCACAACCCAATCTTAACGATTCACTTTTGCACATAGCACTGTCTCTCATTTATCCTTTTTGCACTGCTAGTCGGATTACCCCCTGATACCATTAAATCTTACCACCACATTTGTGTATTCTTTGACCAGGTTATGCCACAATCTACCTGATCCATAGTGGATGTTTACCACTTCCTTCGGGTGAAGGATCCCAAATGATGTAGGGCGGTACAGGATGGGTATCTGATGGGAACATAATTTTTCACCACGAATTACTCTTTTTGGATTTCGTGATTGTACCCCTGTTGAGATTACACAGTTTTTTAGATAGTTCTATCCTTGTTTGACCCGTTGCTATTTCATGTATTGTTTAGTTGCATCTTGTTCTGACCATAGCCCCATTATCTTTGGGATGTCCATGTGCGCTCCCCAGCCTACCTGTGAAATTCCTGAGGTGATGGCTTGTGGTAAAGGTGTCTTAAAGGGTCACCCCCTCTAGCATGTTCACTAGGCTCCTCCACCTCCCTTTCTGATATAGTCTGTCCAGGGAGGACCTGACCTGGCAGTTCAGGCTGGACTGTTCCATTGGGCGCAGGGTCAAGACTGATTTGCATATGGCTGGGTCCAAACTGGATTTGTATGGTGAGCAAAACAACAATGGATTTAGGACCAGATCTCTGTACTGGGGTGAATGTATGACATTGTTCTGCATTCTATCCATCAATTGTTCTTTTTGCATTCGTCACCCCGAGTGGGACGGGTATGCTCAGACGTGAGTTCGTGCTCTCCATGCCACTGGAGTCAAGCTATCCTGGCTGGTGAGGGCTGAAAGCCCGAAACCGGTCCTAGGATGCTTGTTTCCAGTCCAGGGAGGACCTGGAATGTCAGTTCAGGCTGGACTGTTCCCATTGGGTGCAGGGTCAAGACTGATTTGTATTTAGCAATTTTGTAGCACTCTTCAAAGGGGTGTGACATAAGGTCATCCAAGTCCTCCCCACATTGGTGAGCATGACTGTTTAATCAGGCGTTAGAAATCCATAACTGAGAGGCGGTAGATCTTGCCATCTTTCCTCCTGAAGCATCCATCCCTTTACTCTCTTTATCTAAAGGCAGCATGGATGCTGGGGTCATAGCTTGCCTCCTTGCTGTGGACACAATCAGAGAGTGTGGCTCTAAGTGGCCTTGAATGTATTTCAGGTATTGGGTTGAAGCTCTGCATTTTTCTCTATGTGCAGTGTATTAGCCTTTTCAGTCGCCACTTTAGACAAAATCTCGTCATGCTGTACAATGCTGGTTATCATGTAGAGGTACTTGATCCTTATATTCACCAGAATTCGGGTTTGAGGAGAAAACATGTCTACTACTTCTCCTGATGGCCTCTACTGCCTTCTTCAAAGCTGCAGCAAAGGTGGACATTGTAATGATGTATAAATGACATCATAATGTTAGATGAAATGGAATGTCAAAGCTAAGGGGAATGTTCAGGAGGCATTCAAGAGATGCACAGGGATGAATGTGGATGCGAACTTACAAGCTCCATTGAAGACATACCTTTGGATTATATTTATTGTCCCTGGATTTATATTATTGTCCTTGGATATTTTACAATGGCAACGAAGGGAAAAGATAATATTTTACAGAAATATTGGCCAGAGAGGATAGAAATCTATTCCCTCCCGAGGATGTTCATATCCTCGATCCCGACAGGCAAGACATGCTGTAACAGAGGTTGTTCACAGATTAGCCTCAACCCTGTTTCTGGTCACTAAAAACCACGGACGCGGCTCACAGGTTACTGGCTTGCCGTCTTTGATATACAGCAGCCCACTGCAATAGGCCACTCTGATTTCGAGACCGCTCCACGGCGTGAACATTTCAAACGCCTCCTTTTAAGTGGTAACTCCTTTATTAGGTCGACTGACCCAGTGTAATAGAATGATTAGAAGAATTCTGTATGAATATCTGGGTGAATAACTCTGGATTAAACTACAATTATAATATCAGACAAGACCTTGAAAGACTTTTATTACAGATTGGCGACGATTGGGATAATTTTATTCACCCACCGACCCACGCGAGAATATATTTTTATTTTTACTCTACGAGGGGTTAAGAGATTCTGCAGAAAGCACCATTTTCCTATGTCAGTATCGACGTTTAGTTCTCTTCAGATTTGGGACTTGTCAGTTTACGGTAGGATTAATTATTTTGGTGTGGCTGTTTCATCTTGCAACTCAGAGCTGGAGTAAAAGAGCGATATTTTTCCTTTTAAAGTTAGTTGACTTTACTGAGAGAGAGTCCTGCTGTCAACTATTTGCATCGCTATTGAATTGTCACGGAGTGATGAATTTCGTTAAAAATGTGGATTTTGATCATCTTGCTTCAAATGGTCATCATCAATTAGGGGTGGCTAAGGACTGTGCATCTTCTGAATTCACGAAGGCGTTCGACTTACTTTCGTTCCTCTGGCTGGCAGCAACTCAACATTCCGGAATCTACGAGTTGTTGAGAATTCTGGGTCGGAAGAGGTCTGACATAAGACGTTTCGGCAGCGCTGGTGCTCTTCCTGCGTGCTGTGAACTATCCGGCTGCGCATATTCAACGTGCCACCATTTTATTTCTTTTTTCTTTTCAGGAAATGAAATCGGAGCATAACTAAATTTATTTTGTAACTTGTTCAGGTTTTCTTTTTAAGGATTACCTATTCAAATTGTGATGCTCTATTACGCATTTGGGAGTGTGCACCTATAAGGTAACTTTTGACGGCTAAATGTGATTTGCATTTTATTCTTCCGTCTGCAAACCGATTTCAGGCCTTTCATAGAGACACACACTGTTTGCAATGAAATGGGATCTGTACTTTACTCATCAGTCTACCTACAAGTCGATATGAGACCTTTCATGGAGTTGCTCCGTTTGTAATGAAATACTCTTATTTGCACAAATTGGAGATCATTTCTAATACGCATTCTTATTGTAAGAGCTAGGTTGGAAGTTGATATTGTATATGTACTTGCTTTATTATTATTTATTTTTTTGTCTTTCAAGCATGTCTTCAGCTAAAGATATCACTCAACCCCCTCCATTTCTTGACAAACCTGGTAAACCTGCCCTGTTATGGTCAGAGTTGTTAGGTTTATTTCAAAATCATCTGGTTGCCATAGATGCGATTGAATATTCCCCACCTCGCAAGTTTGGATTATTTTTGGGGAGTTTGGGGCTAGCGGCCCAACGTATATTTAACTGTCTTACTCTTATTCCGCCTCCTGCTGGTCAATCAGGGGATAGACAATGGAATGTTTATCTTGAGGGTTTAGCTAGGTTAAAAAAAACAATTTGATGAATTAACTAATATTATGCTTGAAAGACATAATTTTTATAAGCGTAAACAAAAAGAAGATGAGAAGATCGAAGAATATGTAGCTGCATTAAGAGTATTAGCTATTTATTGTGATTTTGGTCCTCTTTTAGACAACTATGTTAGAGACCAGTTGGTGTTTAATTGCGCTTCTTCGAAAATCAAAGAAAGAATTCTTAGCTGTAAGAACCCTTCACTTTCTGAAGTTATTGACCTAGCTTTAAGTATTGAAAGGTCAGTTTTATCAACTAAAGCTATGATGTCAGAAAAATCTTCTAAAGTTAATTTGGTCTTGAAGGCGAGGATGAGGGTCTGTATGCAGTTGGGTCTAAAGATAAAGGAGTAAAACCCATGCAACAAAGAAGTCAAAATGTTTGCTTCAGATGTGGTTCGAAATTCCATATAGGTAATTTCAAAGGCTGTCCAGCTTTAAGTAAGCGGTCATCAGTTTGTTAGAGAGTAGGCCATTTCCAAAAAGTATGTAGATTTCAGAAGAAGAGTATAAAAATGAACAATGTGGATTGGGAAGTTTGTTCTGAATCTATGGACAACATATTGTTAACTTTGGACACTGGAGAAGAAGAGATTTAAGGTCCTTTATGTTCTTCAATTATCAACAGTGTGCAGTTGAAAGTGATGGCGGACTCTGGCTCGCCCATCACTATTCTTCGGGATTCTACATTCTATGAAAAATGAGGCAAGGAAATAGTTCTTTTGGAAACGGATGTAAACCCTAAAGCGTTCGGAGAAAAATACATAGATATGCTGGGTAGTTTGGAAGTTTTAGAAAGATCTATATGTACAAAAATATATGTAGCAATAAAAGGAAAGAATATCGTGGGATGGAAAGATCTGGCCAGAATGGGGTTGTATTTGGTCCTTGGAGACAAAAATCCAATAAGGGCTAGAGAATTACCAATTTGTTGTATTGAGGATTCAAAAATTGATTGTGGTTATCTTGTAAAAGAGTTAAAAAATGTTTTCTGTGACAAAGTGGGCCTTGTAAAAGGGGTGGAGCATAACATTAGACTCCTTCCTAATGCTGCCCTTGTTGCTCATAAGGTTCGCAATGTTCCTTTAAGTGTAAGAACAGAACTTTAAAAAATGTTGGAAGATTTATGTACACAAGGGATTATACAACCTACTGAGTCATCACAATGGGTCACCCCCATTGTGGGCGCTCGAAAAAAAAATAACGAAATTAGGTTGTGTGCGGACCTCAGAGGCTTGAACAAGAATAATAAGGTGGCTGGTCATCACCCTCTACCAAAAATTCAGGAGCTATTGGCCAACCTGGGGGGTGCGAAGTGGTTTTCTTTAATAGACCTCAGATCCGCCTACCACCAGGTTCCTTTGTCTAAAGAATCTCAAGAGTTGACCACTTTCGTCACTCCGTTTGGGGCGTTTAAATTTGAGACTCCCTTTCGGACTGGCATCAGCGGCCAGCGTCTTTCAAAGGTTAATGGACACCTTATTTAAGGATTTAAAAGGGGTTCAGTCATACCTGGACGATATTCTGATTTTTGCAAATAGTCTGGATGAGCACAACATTTTGTTGCAAAAGGTCCTCTCTTTGTTAGTAGGACGGGGAATGACTATTAGAGAAGAGAAATGCAAGTTTGGAGTGGAAGAGCTGGAGTATCTAGGACACTATTTCAAGTGCTGGTATTAGACCAAAATGTTCCCTGATTAAGGCGTTAAAAGAAGATAAAGCTCCCACTGACAAGGATTCGCTACGTTCTTTCTTAGGGCTAGCCGAATACTATGCTAGGTTTGTTAGTAACTATGCCATGGTGGTTGAGCCTCTTAGAGCTTTGCTGAAGAAGGGTCAGGAATGTGTGTGGTCAGAGGATTTAGAGACAATATTTAATAGTGTGAAAGATTTGATTGTTTCTGCTCAACCTTTGCATGCTTTCCGTGATGACTATGTCTACGATTGCAGTAGATGCAAGTATGAGTGGCTTAGGAGCGGTTTTAAGTCAAGAGGTTAATGGTACTGAAAGAACGATCGCGTTTGCTTAAAGATCCCTAAGGAATTTTGAGAAGAGCTAGAGTACCATTGAACTAATATACGCCCTCAGATTATATGTCGTAATTGGAAAAATATCGACTCCATTGCCTTACACAACATTCTGGAATCCACAACACCTGAAAATATATCGGACTCACATGAAGCATCCAATAATTATGAACATTGGCTACATAAGGCATTTGACACCCAATAAAAAAATGCAGCCAAACCGCATTAAACCTTCTGTGGCTTGGTTTTCGGAGTCATTAAGACTCGAAAGACAACGCTGCAGAAACTTGGAGAGGCGTTGGCGCAGGAATTATGACAGCAACGACAGAGAAACATACAAGAAAGCGTTGTTGAGTTATAGAAAGCTGATTATTGCAGAAAAATGTAAGTTTTATAGCACACAAATAGAACGAGCTCATAACTCAAGCAAACAGCTTTATCAGGTGGTTAAAAAGCTAGCCAATCCCCCTGCCCCCACCCCTAAAGAACCATCCCAAATATTCTGCATAAAGTAGCGGACTTTTTCCAGGCTAAGGCCAAGGATATTTTTGATAACTTCACAAAAAAACGATCACAGATTCTGCCACCCTGGAGACTCCTCTCATGTCACCAAAATAAAGCTTTGAGGTTTTCTCTCCACTATCCCAATCGTCTATGGAAGAGCTTATGAACACTGTCAAATCAGGATCACCATTGGATCCATGTCCTCCACTTATTCTTAAATCAGTGTCTAACCTAATAGCCCCAGTACTTACCAACATCTGTAACACCATGTTTCAGACAGGTGACTATCCCCCAATCTGGAAAAAGGCAATTGTGAATCCTCTTTTAAAAAAATCTACTTTAAATCCTTTAGAGCCCAAAAACTATCGCCCTATTGCCTCACTCCCCTATCCTTCAAAAATAATTGAAAAGGCTATGAACCAACAGTTGTCGAACTACATTGATCAGAACAATCTACTTGACAACACTCAGTTTGGTTTCAGGAAGGGCCATGGGACCGAGACTGCTCTGATAAAAGCAGCAGAGGAGGTCAGGATAATTATGGACAAGGGTGGTGCAGCGATCCGAATACTTTTGGATCTGTCTGCAGCCTTCGACACGGTCGATCACTCCATCTTGATCGACCGTGTCGCTGCCATTGGCATCCAGGGTAGGGCCAGAGCAACTCTAGCATCCTTCCTGACCGAGAGAGTGCAGTCCGTGAAGATGGGGTGTTACTGTTCTCCTGACTTTACTTTGCCTTGTGGAGTTCCTCAGGGCTCCTCGCTAAGTCCAACACTTTTTAACATCTATGTGTCGGACTTGGCGAGGGTGATTAAGTCATTCGGTATAGGTTTAACATCATATGCCGATGACACGCAACTGGTCCTGGAGATACACAAAAATGGAGAAGCAGTGGCAGCGAATTTTCAGGAGGGCTTGAAAGCCATCAGTATCTGGATGAATCAGAATTGTTTAAAGCTAAATTCTGACAAGACGGAGGTGATGGTATTTGGTGAATTAACCCCATCTTGGTCCCCAGTCTGGTGGCCTTCGGAGCTGGGAACCCCCCCACCACCAGTAGCTAAAGTGAGAAACTTGGGGGTGCTTTTTGATAAGCTAACCTTTGTTAGCCATGCCAATGCAGTGGTCTCAGCCTCTTTCTTCACCCTGAGAATGGTAAAGAAACTGCTTCCATTTCTTCCCCTGAATGCAGGTAAAGCCCTAATGTCCACCCTGGTACTATCTAAGGTGGACTACTGCAATGGCCTATTGCTTAACGCACAGGAGCAAGTTTTGAGCAAATTACAGCTTGTTCAAAATGCTGCGGCAAGGATTCTCAAGGGTACACCTAAGTACTCATCCATTTCCCCCATCATTCGCGAGCTTCACTGGTTACCGATAAGAAGCCGGATAAAGTTTAAGGCCATGTGTATTATTCACAAGGCCTTGAACAATAATGGACCAGAATTCTTCAAAAAAGCAATTAAAGTGCATAATCCTAGTCGAACATTACGTTCATCTTCAGCCCAACAGCTCCAAATCCCTCGTACAAGAAAGGCAACATGGGGAGACAGACGTTTTGTAGTAGCTGCCTCAAAATTATGGAATCAGCTCCCCTCTTATATCAAATTTAGTTCTTCACTACTGTCATTCCGAAAACATCTTAAGACCTGGCTTTTCAATCAGTAAGCTATCCTTGGATTCCTCTGCATTTCGTGAACTCTAGCGCCGAGACACCGGAAGGTATTTGCGCGCTTTAGAAGTTTTATAAATAAATAAAAATAAATAACGAGAGGCGTTAGCCTGTGTTTGGGCGGCTCAGAAGCTCAAAATGTATGTCTGGGGTCATAGGTTTATGATGTTGTCAGACTACAAACCTCTGTCCTTTATTTTCAGTAAAGTGTCCGGAAGTAATAATTTGTCACCTAGGTTGACAAGACTAGTTTCAAAATTGCAGGAGTACAATTTTGATTTGAGGCACATTCCTGGTGGGAGAAATTTTAGGGTGGACTATCTACCTAGGATGTCACTGGATAAAGATGAGCTTCATGATTTGGTGGAAGGTGATGTGGAATGTGGGACTTTGGTGGATGCCATCGAGGATTTAAAACTTTCAGTTTCATAAAATGATTGGAAAAAAGGCAAAAGAAAAGGATACAGTTCTGTCCAAGGCGATGGAATTTGCATCTGGGAGATGGCCAGATGTGAGGAATTTATCCGAGGGTCTGAGAACTATGGCTCAAGTTGCAGAGGAGTGGTCTGTAAAAGATAATATCTTACTTCGGGGAGATAAGGCTGTACCTCCTTCTGAACTTAGAAAGGATATTATAAGGCTGGCGCATAGCGGTCATTTAGGGGTGACTAAAACAAGCATGAGGATTAAATTCCATTATTGGTGGCCAGGTCTGGACTCACAGGTTAAGTCAGTGGTTGACAATTGTGAAGAATGTTTACTTTCAGATAAGCATTGGAAGTCTCCTAATGTCCCTTTACACCCTACAGTTTTTCCAAGTTTCCCTTGGGAAAAGGTTGGATTGGATTTTTCGGGACCCTATAATGTCTTACCAGAGAAAATGAGATTCTTGATTTTGGCTGTGGACTACTTTTCCAAATGGTTGTATTACAAGTTCGTAGACGCACCTAATTTGGATAATACCATTGGGTTTTTTGAAAAAGTTATTCATGTTGGAAGGTGCGCCTAAGTTTTTGGTGACAGATAATGGTACGCACTTTGTTTCTGAAAAGATTTGTACATTTTTGACATCTCAAGATGTGAAGCAACTTAGAGTAGCTCTTTATTCCCCTGCCTCGAAAAGTCTAGTGGAACGCGGTAATAAAGTGGTGAAAGAGGGTATTCAGACAGCTAGTGCATCAGGTCTGGATTTTGGGTCCTTTATTGAAGAGAAGGTTTGGAATTACAACACCACTCCTCATTGTAGGACGGAGGTTACACCTTTTGAGTTGCTGAGAGGTGGGAAGGTTCACTCAGCTTTGTTCCCAGCTTGGTTGGATAAGAAATGCCCTGAAGTTGGGAGGGAAGGTCCGCGTGAAAATTTGGCTGAGGTGGTGAAGGGAAAACAAGAGATAATGAAAGAAAAATTGATGGGAAAAAGTGCTCGTTTTCAGGTATTTCAGTGGAGTGATTTGTTGATGATTAAAAAACCTTTTAAAATAGCCAAAGGGAATTCCATTTTTTCTAACCCAGTACAGGTGGTTAAAATAGGTAAAGGAGCTGCTTTCTTAGGGGAAAAGGGCTGGTGGAACGTGAGGCAACTGGTGAGATTGTCCAGGGACCAAGCCATGGTGGTCAATAGGGCTAAAAATAAAAAAAGTTTCTGATAACTGTGGTTGGACTCACTGGTTACAAACAAATGAAGGTGAAAAGGTCAGGGGTCGGTGTAATTTTAATATAGATGCCCCTTCCAGTTTGCCTTCCACTTCTTTCAGTCGGAATGGAAGACAGATAAGAGTTCCGACAATGTTAAATGAATTTATAAGATATTAGTTTTAATATTTAGGAATTGTTTTGTTATTGTTTTGTTCTGATAAGGGGGAAGGTGATGTAATAGAATGATTAGAAGAATTCTGTATGATGTACCTTTAAGCTGTATTGCATTGCTTTGAATCTATTTGTGTGTTCTGGGCTCGAGGTTCGTTCAGTGACAGCAGTTGCTCAACGAACACCAGATTGACAAGATGCTTTGATTACTGTGGGTGAATAACTCTGGATTAAACTACAATTATATTATCAGACAAGACCTTGAAGGACTTTTATTACACCCAGCATCCAACTGCACAGACCGCGGTCGAGGCTGTCTGCATCCTTTAATCTCCTTGTACTTAGCCTAGACTGCTACTCAGTCTTCGGCTGAAACAAACCTCCTCCAAGTCACTCTGACCTGGATCTAGGCAAAATGTATACAGGTATACCATTGTTAATGTCCTGATGATCCTATATCTTTTGTAAAGATTAAAGCGCTGCCGACTTGCTGTACGCCATATACACATCTCTATTTAATACTTATTATGTGTAATGGCGTCTCCACTATAATTTGTTTGTCCTACCAAAACGTAGCTCATACAATTTACTCTGCCTGAGCTTTTTGTTTTATGTTGTACATCCTTCCTACTAAGTTGGATACAGGCTTGTGTCCCACTTTATTTCTTTCTTGCTGAATTTGGTGTACATTTAGGCACCTATATATTAAAAACACCTGTCCGACTGGACAGGTGTAAAATATAACACTGATTGGGTCTATATTTAATGTTTGCTCTCATTAATGCTTGTCTAGGGTTCACGGTCTTTAGAAATAAATGTTTTACTACAGCATTTCTTCTTGTGTTCCATCGAGCCCCAAGTCTTTGGGGTCAATGCTAAACATGCACTGTTCCTGCTCTCTCATATTTCTGTCCTGCCTATCCTAGAGTGTTGAGTTTTTCTTTCCCGGTAAGACGGAAAGTTCCTTGCACTTATTTTTTTGGACTACGAGTATCTTTGGTTTTGGGGGCTTCGCTTTTTGTTACTTTGGGTTGTTGGTCAAACAAATGTTCTTCAGTGTCATGGGCTTATGTCCGAGTGCCTTCTCCTTTGACAAACCAGGAATTTTTACTGCCATGTGGCTTTGCAGGTTTACAACATCTACAGTGTTGGTTTTAGACCTCGTATGTCTCAAGCTTGATCTCTTGGTGTTCTCTCCCCAAGTCCTCTGTGCCTCTACTTCATCATCGGAGAAATCCAGCACCTCCACTGATGGATTTGGTATCCTCAGTTTCATTTGTGAGAGCAGTGCAAGTGCATCAAACTGAATTTAGTTTGGAAAATGTGTGGCCTCAATGGAATTTAAAATATTTCCAACCTTCCCATTACAATTTTTTTTAACCTGTTTGTGATTTAAATAAAATATTTTATATTTTTTGTATTTGTTTGACAAATGCTGGTTACCATATTTTGGTGAATTGTGTTGTGGTTCAAACTATCAAATCGCTTAGGACAGTGGGCCCAGATAGAAAAAATACTTATTAGTGGTCCCAGGATTCCAATAGTGAATCAGTGGGGATCCACAGAAGTCAAAAGGTTAGGAACAATTGATCCTTCGAGGAAGGGAGAACGGACTAGAAGACCGTCGTTGAGGATAAACTTTAAATCAGTTCTATCAAAACTTTAAGAGTGTGCTCATTCTCTAAAATGTGGTCAAGACTCCAAGGATCCCACTTCGCCCGAGAAACACTCTCCGAATATCAATATTCCCCCCCTCCCCCGACAACTGCTTGGAAAAATAAACACGTAAACGCCAACCTTGGTTATCCTATCAACAGATTCCTGTCATTTAACGACTGGCCATCTTCATTGAAAAAAAGTTGGGAGCTCTCCGATGCAACTCTGTACCCAAAAGCGAAAAACATTATCTTAAATGGTGGGCATGAACATGGGCATTGTGAGAGAATGGTCAATGTCGGAAGGGGTCCACCTATACTGACTCCTGCCCACAAACTAACAAAGTTTTTTAAAGGAACCAGTCACACCTATGGACCTGACCACTAAATGGTGGAATTGAGCAAAGATTTAATGTTGCAAAATGTAAAATACCCTTGTTACATCAATGGTGTACATGAGCAAGTAAAAAGCTCAAGTAAATGTAAATGTCAAGGTATTTGTAGAGCGCACTGTCACCAAGCGGTTTCCTGGCGCTATTACTCATACCGCTGTGGAACCCCTCCTGGCTTTCCTTGTGAAGTGTCCACTCCTGGTCACCCCCAGGGTGAAGCCAGGCATCCTAGCGCTGTTGGGGCCGTTGTGGAGGTTAAGCAAGCTATTGCCCAGAGTTGCAGCGTGGGACCCATGATTAGAATAGGCACCGAGGCGAGAATGATCAGGTCCGAGGAAATTGAGCCCAAGACCCGCCGAGGCGGGAATTGAACCCTGGTCCCGGGCCAGAACTCTGCATCAGAGTCTGACACTCTAACCATTGAGCCACACTTCTCCAGTAGATAAGTATATTTAGTAAAACATGCATCCGCTTAAATGAGTCTATAGGCGTCAGATACATTTTTCACTCCCCTAACAAAAACACCATTATCCTAATGTTACAATGGGGGAACAAAAGCACGCAGTCAACAAAATGAAAATGTACTAAAATTTAATCATTCATAAAAGCTGTAATTTAATCTGTGACAGTAAAACACAAGAAGCAATATTAGAGTTGGTTTAGTATATCATTTTCGCTTTGAAAGTCATAGAAATCAGTTCTACCTGTTTTTCCTATAAAAGACCCATTTTTTCCAAAGCATTATGCACAAAACATTTTTAATTAGAATATAATGGCAGAATGAAAATAATGATATTCCATGACTTAAATATAAAATGAAGTCACAATGACTCAAAAAAGTTATTTGCCGCAGTGAGTCCATCAATGGGAAATATATATATTTATATTCTTATATATATTTATAAAGTAAAACTGTAACGGTTTAACCTTTAGTGCTTGATGGAGATAGGACTGGGGAAGGGACTGTGATAAAAAGGTAAATATGAAAGTTTATTTAATTATAACATTGTCTAACATTTGAAATGTGTCCATGCTCTTTCGCATAATCATTCAACTTCAGTCAAGTTCATTTATTTTCACATCTGTTATAACCGCTATTGCAAAAGGACTACTATTGTCTTATTTTCCAAGAGAGATAATATACAGAGCACTTTTCTTTTTTCCGGGACTTTGTGCAAACCAGGTGGTGATCTAAATTCTTCACAAATATAAAATAGGAGTAGCCTCTTCAGATATGTTAATTTATTGTTGATTTCATTTTGAAGTCTGGACGCTGGCACATTCCAAATAGGCAACAGTTCTTCATTCCTGTAAACTGAGAAAGAAACCGCGTTAGACAGAACATTCAGACAGAAAACATGGACTTTAGAAAATTACAAACAATGCGGAAAGCTTGACGTTGAAAATTATAAGTGCAGAGGTAATCTAGATGTAATTTGAGCATACAAAGGCATGTCCTTTAAAACTGAAAAAAGCTATATATTTAGTCTTCTTTGTTTAAACACTGGCGTTGTTTGTAAAGCTAGGCCACTAGTTCACTTATTTGGGAATTTGAATTCTACTTCACTGCATGTCCAAACAAAATCATCTTAATTTCAGCACAGAGATGTTTTCAGCATGAACAGTAAAGGGCAGGTGACACTGGGGTTCGTTTCTCCCACACATGGAACATGCCAGCATGTACAGGATCAGGATGAAAAAGCGTTGGGCATGCCAAGCGTTTCGCTGTAGGAAAAAGAAGAGCACGACAGTGTGTTGATGAGAGGACTCCACTGATACACTCCAGGGAACATAGAGTTGGAAATCGAAGCCGACTGGGTAGTCTGGGTGAAAATTAGTCATGTGTAGGAAATGAGCATTTGTTCCCCATATCTGTTCACTACATCTTCTCTGTGCAAGTCAAGCTCAGCAAATCTTTTCGAAATAAAAAATACTGTTTACCATTTTCAGAATTGTTTTGCTTGTGATGTGCAGATGTTTTCTTACTTTAGAAAAAATAACATTTCAGCACATGTGGCAGCAATATTAAGTCTGTACACTTAGTATTCTTGACTCGGAAACATTCAAAAAACAATATTTATTTCACCGGTTTTGTTTGTTTGTATATTTATTCAGCTATCAGTTGCTTGGCGTGCAGATTAGTAGTAGCATTGAATTATTTGGCAGTGCAGTTTAACCGAGGTTTTCCCTGTGACATGTTTCCTAAGCAACTCATTAAAGAATATGATTTTCTCACCAGGAGCATTGACATTTGATGTTTTTCTCGTTGTGACGACGTTGCCTCACATTCTAGCATTGATGTGTAGTTTGATGATAAATTTCCAGTTTGTTACCACAAATATTTTAACAATCATAATTCCACTTATCAGCCACAATTGTTGCCACGTTCTGAAGTATGGCCAATTCATTACGGCAATGAAAATACTCCTAACCAAATGGAAAGACACAGCCAGGGCAACCTTCTAGGGATGGCTCAACTGGGTGACATACCTCAGAGGGGCGGACAATACCGCCCTGCGGAGCTCACCATCGAAACAATCATCCAGGGAAATGTGGGCGACATTGGACAAATTTCTGGACCCATACGAACCCCCAGGAACCGAACTAGCAAAAGGGACCAAAAGGCCCACCACAACACCCTCACGAGATCACAAAGCAAACTAGGGACGCAGACTTTTGGCACAACAAGGCTTCTTCTCTTCTTACTCTCTATCTTTTTCCCTTTCACTCATTCCTATTCTCTTAACGGGCAGTGGATAGGGGAGGCAACCAACCAACCAACCATATACACTGTGTAATTATATTCTAAAAATGCACAGCCAGTGTGGGCTGCCACCCTGTAACGACAAGGCGTGATGATTATATGTATAAAAATCAATAAAAAGGTGTTAAAATAAAAAAAAAATTCATGGCTGTCATCTTTGTGCTTCTTTAAAAATATTTTAATTTCAGTAGTCACCTCTTTCCACAACACCGTAATAATGTGTCAGTTAAGAAACATTTGTACATGAACCACTTGTTGCTTTTGGTACCTCAATCCCCTTAATCCTTCAAGAAGGCCTGTTTTTTAGGTTTCGCCTGCAGGGCGCTTGCACAGCGATTGCAAAATCTATTGTTTTTAATATCAATCTTAAAAGGGGCTTGCATCCCGCCCCATTGGTTCCTGTGCTTGTCACTTTCCCTGCATTTACCAATGCTTGTTCCTCGCCTGCTTCTCCTATTAGTTTCTCGCCTCGGTGTGTTTGTCTTGCAGCAGATTTTTGAAGTGCAATTTATCACATGGAGAGTAAGTGATATGCCCATAACCACAGGATGGGGCACTGCTAAGACTCGAGCTGGGATCCTCTGCTCCTGATTTACCATCTCTGCCCACTGCTCCACATCCGCTTCCCTCCTATGATACTAGTCAGGGAGCTCTATCCTTCGTCTGAACGGTGATTGATAACAACTCATTATTCATCACATAGGTGAAACCATTGCATTACCAATGCTTGTTCTAAATTGCTGTGGGGTTTTCTTGTGTTGTGCTTTCACTTTAATACTACTTGAGGGTTGCATGAATACTTTACACATTGCCTCGAAGTTACGCCAGACTACTCTTGTGCCATGCTACCAGAAGGTTAAGGAAATCTGTGAGTTTACTTATGTTCCACCCAAAAACAAAATTGTAGTTGCTGCTGGAGTAGGGCTTCACCCTCTTCAACCAGTAACCCAATTTTTAACAAGTACTGTAATGTCCTTCAACAAATGCTGCAGGATGTTCCAGCCTGCTTTTTTTGATTTTAAGTTGTCCCTGGTTAATGCGGTCCAAGTCCTTCTGGAAGCTGATGAAAAGATATATCAAGAAGGATATGTTAAGGGTTTTTTTAAATATTTTTACTCACTTTGTATTGATGTGTTGGAAAAGGATAGAATGTATTAAAAATTTGCAATACAGAGTTTGAGGCAGGGGGGCTTGTGGCTTGGCGGAGCCCATGTTCATAAGCTAGGCAAAGTACGCATTGTTTTAAAAATGTTTCTTTTTTTAATTTCGACTTTATATTTTTTCCAAGTCTAATCATTGTATAGTTCTCCTATGAAAAATTAATTATTCTATGCATGTATGTCAAACTTTTATGGTCCGATTGACCTGAATAAAGTTATTTGACTATATCAAGAAACCTAGGGTAATCAGATTTTCACACTCATATCTAATATGACAAACTTCATCGGAAAGAAAGAAGAGCTTACTGAACTCCAACCAGGTTTTCAGTTCTTGCACTAGAACATTGGCAAAACAATTGCCTTCAACCCCAAACAAGGTTATAAGTTGGTAATTGATATGTAAGACAAGAGATTTTTCTTTGTATGGGGAAATAGTACACGTACACTTTCTTGGCCTTTCAGTGTGGGTTGTTTGCTTCAGTTTTTTTGATAAAGAAATCTTGAAGTTAATCTTCTAAAAAAGCAATGCAAGATATTCGTTCTGCTTCATGTTTTTGACAATGTGTGGAAACTAGATTCTCCAATATTAGAGGTTTCAACTGCGGAGACTGTGGCTGAATACTAAATTGATAACTTGGATCCTGTCTCATAAAATGGACACAATTAATTCCTCTACATTTACAAGGGATTTGAATTCAACTTCACACACATTTAACATGAATAGTTTCTGTGATTCAGTGAAAGACCGCTATTAAAACTCTTTATGCACATCTAAATACTCGTAGCAACTGAGATTTTGGTAAAAAAAACATAAAATGAAAAAGAGCTACAAATTGAACACAATAGCTGACATGTAAGAATAGTCACAGGAAGCCCAATCGGTCTTGTAGACATGAGTCCAATGGATAAAAAAAATAATGTTAAGAAAAATTCGGAATTTTACTTCTAACTACAGATTGTTCACTTTGGAATATCACACAAGACTGGATCCAGAACATTTTCTAGCAATGCTCCTATGCTCCGGTTGGTAGAGTTGTGCTTCTAAACCCCTGCTACATTTTGCCCTAGAATTGACGTAACAGACTTTTGTATGTCCCAAACCAACATCAGTTTCTATATGCACCTTCATATGCCCATTCCACTTTCGCCAGTATTCCAACAACAGGGATAGACAAACTCCCGTGGCGGAAGGCGGGAGCAACGTGTGTTTTTAACATTGTATTCTCTTGTGATTTTACTGGTACCCGACTACTGCAATTTGCCTTCTTCTCACCAGTACCTCTTCCCGCGCAGCCGACTTAAACGCTGCAGCGGGTCGCTCCAAAACATAGACGCCATTCTGGGGAAGCCCCCCTGGTCAGGCTACGCCCCCTCGATGCTAGGCCACGCCCCTTCCTTTCCACATTTAAATCATGTCTCTTTTCCGTCCGCGCAGCGGACGGGCGCAGCGGGCGCGCCGGTGGCGCGCCAAAGGCGTGCCAAAGGCAAGCCCGTCTGCGCTCGTCCGCGTCAAGTTCGCGCCTGGCGCAGGAAGGGCTGGTCAATTCTATTCAGCCCGACCTTACCAGGTGAGCGAGCTTATGAGCTTTAACATGCCCACAGGCTGTCCATGCAGGATCGAAATGGTTAAAATCAGAGGACCATTCTCGTGCCGGTCCTGTCAGTGGTTTTCACCTTGGGCCCCAGTCAAGACACTGACCCCCCCACAGAACACTATTGCGACCACCTCATATTTCAAAGGGGGGCTGATAAACGCTCGCTCCAAGGGCTGTCATAGTCAAGATCTAAATGATCTTATTGTAGATTCAAAGTTAGACTGTCTCTTTATAACCGAGACATGGCTGACAGAGAACAGCAACCCTGATGTATCAGTTGCTCTTCCACCTGGCTACACCATCTTGCGACAGGATAGACTGAAAGGAAAGGGAGGAGGAGTAGCGGTGGTGCTCAAAGACCACATAAAATGCCATACCTTTAATTTAGCTCCCCTAAAAGGGGTGGAAGGACTAGGCTTCTCTATTAAGTTAAATGAATACTCTTCCTTTTCAGGTGGCTTGATTTACCGCCCTCCAGGCAGTGCCTTGGCTTTTTTAGATTCAGTTAGTGACTCCTTAGGACAATTCTTAGTACGCTACCCACATTTCACACTTTTGGGAGATTTTTAATTTACAATTGGAATCCACATCCGATACATATGCATTGAATTTTCTCCAAACCTTGGAGATTTTCAATCTGCAACAAATAGTTACACAGCCCACTCATCAAGCTGGATGGAATATGCTCCAATTTTCCTCTTTTGGAGACTCAACCTCCTGTTCCCCAGATTTGGTCAGACCATTCCTTGATTCCCTTTCATATTAAGCTTTCACAGCTCCAACCTCCTGTAAAACTGATTCATAATTTAGGGAACCATGTCAATTGGACACGTGTAGAGGCTAATTTTAAGCTCAATCCTATCGTGGAGGCACTTATCCCCATTATGCCCGGTGATGTTGTTCAGGGCTCAAAATGCTTTCACACGTGGATGCAACAGGAGATTAATGACAGAGTTCCACAGAACCGCCCCCAGGGAAAAAAGGGAAAATAAACGCCTCCTGGTTCACACCTGAGCTAGCAAAAATCCACCTATTATGTAAAAAAAGAGAACGCAGCTGGCGAAAAACCTATGACCCAACAGATAGAAGCTTATATACCCGGCAGAGGAAAACTTACCTCATTGCTATTAAAACAGCCAAGATGAATTTTTACATTAATGCTATCAATACAGCCAAACAAAAACAAAAAATGTTATTCTCCATTGTCAAGTCATTTACCCATCCAAGAACCTTACAACCGGAAATCCCACCTTCCTTAGAGTTCTGCAATCAGATCGCAGATTTTCTTTTTTTTTACTAATACAAAAGGATTTCCAAGCGCCTTGTCAAGCATTGTCCGCTATTCCATCGGACCGTGGAGAGAACCCGAAGGGCTGCTTTAGAACTTTTACCCCGGTTACACTCCCCCAGACCCGGGAGGCAATCTTGACATGTAAATCGGGTGCCCCATCAGATTCATGCCCCCCTAGAATCCTTCATCAATTAATTGAGGTTGTCAATCCCATCATAAGTTAATGCTTCCCTGAGTTCAGGCGTTGTGCCTGACGAATGGAAACATGCAATTGTGAAACCTCTGATGAAAAAAGCAAATAAATCCCCCACAAACCTTGCAAATTTACGCCCAATTTCACTTCTCCCCGTCCTGGGTAAGAATACTGAACAACTGGTCCATAAAGAATTAAAAAATTACGTAGAGACACATCATATCCTTCATCCTCAACAATCGGGTTTCCGTTCACACCACTCTACGGAAACTGCCTTGATTGAACTCACCGATTCAATAAAACTATTACAAGATGAAGGGAAGAAAGCCGCCCTGATCTTACTAGATCTTACGGCGGCGTTCGATACCATCTCCCACTCCCTATTGATACAGATTTAGGGCTATAGGAATTACAGATGTTGCATTGGATTGGATAATCTCCTTCTTGGCAGATAGATCCCAGACCATCTCCTTGGGCACTTTTCTTTCTAAAGAGAAGGTACATTCTGGAGTCCCTCAGGGCTCAATATTAAGCCCATTATTGTTCAACATCTATATGGTCCCTCTCATCTCTTTAATTGAGTCATACGGCATATTAGTGACATCATATGCCGATGACACTCAGCTTATTGTGCCCTTGGAGAACAATTCAACAGATGCTGAGTTGAATTTTAAAAAATGTTTAAGAGATGTCTTCTGCTGGATGGATCAAAACCATCTCAAATGCAACACCAGTAAGACGGAAATTCTCCCTATGGGTAAAAACTCCCATTTTTGCCCCAGCAAATGGTGGCCTGAGGACACCCCTGCGCTGCCTCAAGCAGTGGTATCAGCAAGGAATCTTGGCGTTCTATTTGACGCTGAATTATCCTTTGACCAGCATGTTAGGAATGTTGCAGGAAGCTACTTTAATATCATTAAGTCACTGAAAAAGTTTTTCGACTTCCTACCCATAGATTCAAGAAAGGCAGTGGCAGTGGCCTTAATCCTTTCACGCCTAGACTACTGCAACGGTCTGATGGCAGGTATTAAAAAGAAAAACACCCTCAAAAAGCTCCAAGGCGTGCAGCACGCAGCGGCTAGACTTGTTCTCAAGTTACCCAGGAGACCATCAGCCTTGGCCGCACTCAAAACCCTCTATTGGCTGCCACTCCCCAAAAGAATATTGTTTAAAATCTTAATCATAGCCTTCCGTGCATTTAATTGCACTGGCCCGACCTACCTTATTAAACGATTCCCACACTACAATCCTGCTAGGACCTTGAGATCCTCAGGTCAGAACCTGATCAAGCAGTTAAAATTTAAATATAAAACTAAAGGAGGCAAGTCTTTATTCTTTCTATCTGCCAAAGCATGGAATTTAATTCCCAACCGTCTCAGATCCCTAACTCAGGAAAACCAATTCAGAAAGCAACTTAAAACATGGATCTACTCTCTCCCTGACGATTACGTAATGACCCTCATATAGTCTTCTAATCTTTCTTATTCTTGCACATTGTTTATTCAGCGCCAGGATGCTCCTTTCGGAGCGATTGTTTGCGCTTTAGAAATATACTAAATACAAATACAAAACAAATTTCCTCTTTGGTAGACTCAAACCAATCTATTTCCTCAACACCACTGTAATCACACCATATCACCAAAACAAATTAAAAGTTTAAAAAGGGGGGAGTGGGGGTATATGTTTAAATTCAAAATGATCCCAAATGTATTACAATGTATTACAATAATCATTAAAAAGCACAAACCAGACATTTTTTTATATTCCAACAACTCCAAACAGCAATTTGAACAATGTGCTAAGGAAAGCTGTCCCCACCAAAGATAACAGGGTTCAAGCCACAACCTAATTGAAGGATGCAGCTGTCCGTCAGACCGACAGGAGGTGTGTCTTTGTTGCATGGCTCCAGGCATAATTCAAACTCATGTGATAAATGTGCCTAAATAATGCGTGTCCCTAAACTTGTTACAGTTGTCCCACTCAAAGTTGAGAGCCCAGTGCTATTCCTGGGAATACCTCACTTGCTGCTCATAATCTGCATGCAAATCAAAGACCAAGTTTAAGCATAAGAAGAAAATTAGGACTCTATCCCAGCCCGCCATTTTGACTGCAACGAGAAGGTGCGAGGGCATCAAGATTAGAGTGGAACTCCCCTCAAGGTCACTGGCCACGGAACGGATACCTCAGTTGGTTGTGATGGATCCAAAGTTTCCCAGGCGGTTGACGACCCCCTAGCAAATCAAGGCTTTCAAGAGGCCATACTAATAATCTTTAGGGGTCATATGGCTACCCTTGACCCCCACGGAACCGCAGTGGCCTCGAGATGGGTTACCACTAGCAGGTCCTTCCTAGGCACAGTCACTTCTTGTGGGGTAGGTTAAAGGTCTCGTCTGACTCCGGTGCAGACTTCCACTCCAGTTGGTGATCTGGTGCAAATGCCATTGCCAGACCCCTAACGGACATTAGCAAGAGCTCGACCTATGCCATGCCACGACTCTACAAAAGTGTAGGCCGACTGCAAAACGGTAACTCTGCAGGAAAGCAAATAGCACAGGTTCCCTCTTCTTTTTGGTTCCGACTGACCCTGTGTGTGCCAGATGAGTGCTCTCCAAGTTAATGATGGCTGCTTATAGCTTGATTTACATATTGCCCGTGAGCTTGACACCTCCCCTGACATTAAAAGTCTGACCTGCACGTGGGCCATCAACTGAGGATAGGGCCGCATTTGCAGTGGTAGCTCAGACAGCAGCTGAGGTACTAGAATTAGAGATGATCCTTGTTGCCACTAAGACTTATGTTCTGAGAAAAACTTGGAGTCTACCTCTGTAACATTGGAGAACTTGCTTCCATCCAATGATGCCATTTAAAATACTTCTAATGGATACTTGGTCAAAAACAAGTTCTTGCCCCCTATTTGTCAGAAAGTAGCCAATAAAAACGGGCCTGCGCCCAGTAATCCATATTTTCTTTGCAATCATCCTACTCTAGAAAGTCTCTTTGTACTCGTTTCGACCAGTAATGTGTATCCAAATCCTTTTCTGATCATCCCCTGCACAGAGAATACAAAAAGATTGATTATTTTGGCAACCAAGTGTTTTCTTCTGCTAGCCTACCACTTAGATCTATAAATGCATTGTGTGTTGACCCGCTATACACATGATGTACGGGCAATGGCCATTAAGATCTTGCCTGTAGTCCTGGGGAACCTAAGGACCACTTTGTTTTAGATGATCCGTAATGGGTAGGATGTAGGCTTAGATACCAGACTGCATTGAAAGGGCAATCTGCACCGAACATGCCCGCTGAAGGGTCTTGAATCTATGGATAGAAGGCAGAATCTGGAACACCTTAAAGATAGTAGCGCTAAAGCATTTGTTGGGTCGGTTGAACCCTGCAAAGCATTTTCACCACCAATTCTGCAAATTTAGGGGCTACTCCAAGAGGCTGGCATATAGGCAACAAGGCTCCCCAACCAGTGATACAGGAGACAGCTCAGTTATTTTGGCATCATGGACGCAGAGGAGGCAAATACCGACAGACAGCACACAGGCCAGCAATTTCTCTTCCCCTGCTACAACCGCCAAGTCAGTTTGTCCTCAATGAGTCTCGCCCAACCAACCAGTTTGGGATTGGGATTGAACACGTCCTTCCAGGTTGGCGATCCATCACATCTGATTGATGGGTCTTGCAGACTGTTCAAAAGGGCTGCACCCTGCCTTTTCTCTCCTCCTCACCCAATATTCTTCCTGCACCGTAAGGTCTGTTCGAGGGGCAAGGTATTTTCAGCTTGCTGTGCTCCCCATTCAGCCTCACCTCCACCCTGAGGGATACCCGAAAGTGATGGCGGTGGTACCTTCCCATCTTCGGCGTTCCTGTACCTCAGTAACTGGTTAGTAAAGGTGGGCTTGAAGCAGTCATTCGTGGACTACCTGCAGACTATGCCACAACTCCTAACATTGGGGTTTGCGATAAACAAGCCAAATTCTACCTGAAATCATCAGTCTTCCATTCATTGGAATGATACTAGTCACTGTTAAGTTCAAGGCTTTTCTTCTATTACAGCGAGTCATGAACATTGGGGCTATGATTCCGATATTTCAGGCTCTATCCTGGATCATGCAGATGGTTGCTTGGAGGTTATCACCCATTAGCCTCATCCATCCTCCTCGTCAACAGGTGGGCCATAGGAGGCCTACAGTGGAACCTAAGATCTCAGTGGGTCTTGCATCAATGCTGCCTTCCGACACCATCCGGGCCTCTGGGCAGATGGCCCAAGATCTGCGGTGATGGCTGACCAATCAATTTTTTCGGCGACAGGCCACTCTGCCTTTCCCCACCTGAAGCTAAGTGGTGATGGATGTATTGCTATTGGATTTTAAGGAGAGGAAGGGTCACCCGAGGAGCCCAGCACCACAATGGAACACTGACAAAGATGGGAGCAGAGTTCTGGATCCATGTTGGAAGGCATGGAAACAAAGGAACCAACAGTGTTGAGTAGAGGTGTCACTTATGTGCTGCACTGCTTTGTCACTTCCTGGGCGATCTGTCCAGGCAGAGAAGCGAAACATCCCTAATCGGTGGATAGAAACCCTGAAAGTTCCCCGGATTCAGTTTGGTACCTGGGGGATATTAGGAGGTGAGAAATCTGCAGTTAGATAAGAATATCCACCAGAAAGGGCATTACAAAAGTTAACTAAGCTGTTTGCCCGTTTCTGGGTCTTGTGAGTCATTCCAACTTTACCCGTTGCCAACAGTCAAGACTTTAATTCTAGTAAACAAAAATGATACTCAGAGCCCAACTCCTAGCTAGTAAGAAAGTGAGTAGACGGATGATCTAGAATGTGAACATGCAAAAAATTAATGAAGAAATAGCTTTTTTTATATAACTTATGAGGCCTTTTCTTCAGATCTTTGAGTGGTTCTGTAAAATGTTTTTGGTGAGCACTCTGGTGCAGACATCCACTCCAACCCAGAGATACATGCTAGCTGATGATCTGGTGCAAATGCACTTGTCAGACACTTCAACTAATATTAGCGAGAGCTCAAACCAATGTCATGCCATGAAATTACAAAAGTGCAGTCTGGCTCCAAATTAGTAACTCTGTAGCAAAGCAAATATCAGCACAGGCACTTTTTCTTTTTGTTTCCAACACGTACCCTGTGCCAGAACAGAGTACTGCCCAAGATATAATCATTGAGTACGGCTCAAAGTTGATCCTTGTGGAGCACCAAAACATATTTGTGAAAAAAGATGTTAAAGGGGAAAGGTGTACAGCTTGCCCTCAATCACAGAGGAAAGATTCTAGCCAACTGGGAGCAGTGTCCCTAACCCTTATTGTTGCCAGACATTCTAGTACAATACTGTGAGATACGGTGTCAAACACGCTGAAGACAGACCTAAGAGGACAACCACAGTTCGTTACCCTCATTGAAAGACAGTTTGACAAATTCAGAGACCTCCAATACTGTGGTCTCTGTGCGGAGTCCAGGTCGGAAACCCGCCAGGGTAGAATGAAAACAATTATTGTCCTTCTGAAATTATGCCATTTGTGTACTACCCAGCATTTAAAGACCTTAGTCAACAGTGGAAGCAAGGCGAGTAGTATAAAGTTATTAAGGGGAGAGGATGTTGCCTTACGGCTAGAGCGGTCTATCTGGAAGCTGGGGAACCAGGTTAGAGTCTCGGCAACGACACTCAACAGCCTGTGATCCTGGGCAAATCATTTAATCTCTCCGTGCCCAACAACAACAAGCATTTGCAATGCAATAGGTCTCGCATTAATTACGTTTGAGCTATTGGCATTGCTAAATATTGCAACACCAATTGCAACAAAAGTCTATGAATTGTAGGCCAAAGAAAGGTGTATTTATTTTTGTAGCAATGGTGGCATGCTGGGGTTTAGATGAATATGGTTTTAAAAGTAAAGTGTGCCATACTGTGATTGCTACAATAGTTAATTGTGGATGCGTTAACAATTGATGTGTGTACTGATGGCTGCTGGTGTGTGTGCCTGTAGAAATTGTGCACTGATGGTTGGTTGTGTGTGTGCCTGGTGGAAGTGTGCACTGCCCCGCCGGTTGTGTGTGTGTGCCTGGTGGAAGCATACACTGACGGCTGGTGGTGTGTGCCTGGTGAAATCGTGCACTGACGGCTGGTGGTGTGTGCCTGGTGAAATCGTGCACTGACGGCTGGTGGTGTGTGCCTGGTGAAATCGTGCACCGACAGCTGGTGGTGTGTGCCTGGTGAAATCGTGCACCGACAGCTGGTGGTGTGTGTGCCTGGTGAAAGCGCGAACCGACGGTGGTGTGTGTGTGTGTGTGTGTGTGTGCCTGGTGAAAGTGTGCACTGGCGGCTGGTGGTGTGTGTGCCTGGTGGAAGCATGCACTGACGGCTGGTGGTGTGTGTGCCTAGTGAAAGCGTGCACTGGCGGCTGGTGGTGTGTGTGTGTGTGCTTAGTAAAAGTGTGCACTGACGTCTGGTGGTATTTGTGCCCGGGGAAAGCGTGCACTGACGGCTGGTGGTGTTTGTGCCCGGTGAAAGAGTGCACTGACGGCTGGTGGTGTTTGTGCCCGGTGAAAGCGTGCACTGACGGCTGGTGGCGTTTGTGCCCGGTGAAAGCGTGCACTGACGGCTGGTGGAGTTTGTGCCCGGTGAAAGCGTGCACTGACGGCTGGTGGTGTTTGTGCCCGGTGAAAGCGTGCACTGACGACTGATGGTTTCTGTCTGGTGAAAGTGTGCACCAACTGTGTGGTTGTGTGTGTGGTTGTGTGTGAGGTTGGTTGTGTGTGTGAAGTTGGTTGTGTGTGTGAGGTTGGTTGTGTGCGCGTGGGGTTGTGTGCGCGTGGGGTTGCGTGCGCGTGGGGTTGCGTGCGCGTGGGGTTGTGTGCGTGTGGGGTTGCGTGCGTGTGGGGTTGCGTGTGTAGTTGTATGTGTGGTGTGTGTGTGGAGTTTAGAAAGTAATCTGTGGAGGACCATGCAGTAATATTAGTGAGCACCTGGACTTTAATAGCGCATGTGTCTCTGTGCATGCGTGTGTGTGTGTGTGTGTGTGTGTGCATGCGTGCATCCTGATCCATTGTGACTGGGAACAGTATGCCAGAATCTGAGCGCGTGTTCACGCGCGCAACCTGATCCGATTCTGGCATGCTGCGCGTGCCCATCTCCTGTATCCTGGGAAGCAGAGTCGCTTTGCGCTGTAATCGCCAGGGCGAGACCTAAAAAACAAAAAATGAAGGTGTCCATCTGTAACAAAATTGGTTCTCATATAAAGCGCTCAGATACCCTCGGGTCTAGTTTGCGCTATTTAAAACTCGCCTAAAAAAAAAAAAAAAGTTAGAAATAGCTGCCCTGTTTTTTATGTAACGAGAGCACGAGTGCTCGATTCCCATAGCGAAGAACGATATGGGAAATTTTTTTTTGAATAAATCATTGAAGTAATTTCTCAAGCAAAAGAGCAGCATCCTTTAGCGGCCATGGAAGGCAGGAGTCTAACGAAATCCAAGATCTTACTGCTAAAATGCTCGCTTCAGTGACTTCGAGCGACCGGGCCAAACAAATTCAAAACCGCTCTCTCCTGGAGATATGACTGAGTAGAAATCTTGGAAGTCAGTTTCTCTATAGGGAATGACTAGTGAATGCCCTCCAAATATTTTCTGCCACTTAAAACAGCCTGGTTAATTGGTTAACCTTTATTAGACCATCTGACTTTTAAACAAGGCCATAATAAAAATGCACAAAGATTGTGCAAATCACAAAGCCAAGTCTTTCACATTGGCCACATTATGGCTTCACACACCCCAAATGAGACTTTAAAAACAATTCCTGGGTGCTCCATAAGCAGCACTGAACTGCGGTAGGTCAAGCTTCAACATGTCAAAATAAACCTATGATATGTTAAAAGCATGTGTAGAAGAGTGACATGGCAAGCAACTGCCATATCGCCACAGAAACCGAATTTACTTGTCCTACTTACTGTAATGGCTAAAGAAGCATTACTCTTTGCAAAGGCTCATCACCACATTGTTTTTTTTGTAACAAGAACAAATTTCGTAGTAAATTGTTTTTTGTAACAAAAACAGATTTCGTAGTAAAGTTATATATTTGGAGCATTTAATTTTTTTTTAAATATTAAACATCTGCGCAGATATGGAGTCTTATGTCAAGTTAGGACCGGTCGTTTATCTCTGGCTCTGAAGCAGTAAGGCCGTTAAATCTGCCTCTTCTTGGAATCCATGGCTTGAGATCCACTAAGAGTGAATGATAGTTTAGCAACATTTGGTGCTTCAAGATTTCACTTCAAGTTCTGTTTTCACCAGTCTTTAGAAAAAGACATTTGCTGGAGCAAATAAGACTGTTTTTGGACTGGAAAATATTCAGAAGCTTAACAGTTTTAGGACCATTTTCTCATGACTAGATTGTGTCAGTTATGAAAACGAACACATTACTGTACCTCAGTGGTTATTTAGAAAAGTACATCTAAAGAGGTCTTTTGAAGTCACCCTTGTTTTCCCTAAAATCGTTTTCCCTTTTCTTTGAAAATGTTAACTTCCGATTTCCTTAAGCAATTTGATGTTTAGGTGGTTTTAAATCAATGCATTTATAATGTCCTGACCTGAATGCTATTTTTTTGCTGCTAAAATATTTCCGCACATTTTCTCTGAGAGAAGCTTATCGATTTGAGCTGCATTTACCAAGGGTAAGAAAAAGATTTCTAACTGAAACCGGCTTTTATTTAAAAGGCAGTTTACTTAATGTTGTGGGACCTCGTCCACTGCTCTATCTACACCATGGTTAAGAATCCAGATTCTAATCACATAAAACAAGGTATAGTAGCAAAAGCATACTTTAAGAGGCGGAAGGTGCTAAAACCAGATCACTCATAACACAGTTAATAAACACAAATTCAACATTAGGTCCGAAATATTACTGCTAAGCAGAAGGGATTAAGAACAAAAATGTAAAATAGGACAATTAACATTAAGATATGAACAAAATGAAGATGCTATCAACTTTACTGGGTCGAGAGAACACCAGAAACACTAGCAGCTAAATTTTTATAACATGAGCAATGCTAAATATTATACAAAGGTAGTAACTTAGAGTGTGCTCCGCTGCCTTTGAAACTCCTCATTAACTAGGTTTTGTTTTCTCACAGCCAGGCAAAGGGACAGAAGTTACATCAAATAACATGATGCAACAAGTTGTATATGATTTGGCTGCCTCCTGCCTTAGTTTCTTGGTAACAAATGAGCCATGTCAGTTTCTTTCAGTCGATTAAAAAAAAAAACAGTTCAGAGTAAAGTGGTGTTCAAAGGTAGTTCTGGTGGACACCCCCAGAATAGTAGCTGCAGGCTATCCGACTCCATTTATTTTGAAAGTTTCATAGAGCCCGAACAAGATCCTTGCGGATATCAGAGCGCTTTACACACAGGTGGCATAAACAGATAAAGAATTAAACTAAATATAATGCAAAGATAAGCAAACAAATTGAACAAATGTAAAACAAGGTGAGGTAGCAGCGGTGTATAGGTGGTCAACTACACAAATAAAAGAATGAAAGTTAAACAAATATATCATGCAAAGATGAGCAAACCAGTTAAGCAAATGTAAACAAGGTGAGGTAGCAGCGGGGTATAGGTGGTCAACTGTACATAGTTTTTGGAGGAGACATACGGAGAACGAGAGTACAGTAGTCTACATTCATGTGAATTTAGCTAGGAGGAGAGATTTTACTTCTTTTTTGAAGGATGCCGTGGATGAGATAAGTCGGATTTCTGGAGGAAGGGTATTCCAGATCTTGGGCGCCATCCCAGAGAAGGAGCGTTTATGTGTCTTTTTCCTGTGGAATCTTTGGGGTTTCAAAAGAAGGTTTTCTGTGCTTCTTGTAGCTCTTGAGCCACCCGAAATTGTAAGTTTCTGAGCGAGGTAGCTGGGTGAGTTGTGGTGTATGGCCTTGTGTGTCATGCATGCGATTTTCAGGTGTACTCTAGCTTCGTATGGCAGCCAGTTCAGGGATCTTAAGTCGGGAGAGATGCAAGACCGTTTTTTTTTTTTTTTTTAGCCCGTGATAAGTCAGCTGCAGCATTAATAGAGGCTTTTAATGGTGCGGTAGTCGATAAGGGGAGGCCACAGAGGGCAACGCTTCCATAGTCCACTCGAGGGATTACTAGGGCTTGGACTGCAGTTCTGAAGTCATTTGCAGGGAGGAAAGGTTTCAGCTTTCTAAATGTGTTTTGGAAGTAAGCTCCTTTCGTAGCATTGCTGATATGGTGATGCATAATGAGATTGCAGTCTAGGAGTATGCCTAAAGATTTCGCTGAATCCACGATAGTAGGTTGAACGTTAAGTGCAGTAAGATGGTTAAGCCAGGACTGCGTGATGGGGGGCTTTGGAGGGAGGAGCTATTAGGAGGAATTCTGTTTTTAGGGCATTAAGTTTGAGATGATTCTCTGCTAGCCAAGTTTGTGTGTTCCTAAGCGTTGTGTTGAAAAGTTTGATGTCTTCAAGTTTCTGAGTCTGTTATGTAGAAAGGAGGTGAACCATTTGAGTACTGTCCCTGATATACCCATTCTGAGATTCAGCAGATCGAGTAAGTTCTCGTGTTTGGCTGTATCAAAAGCTGATGAGAGGTCGAGAAGGATGAGGAGACCGGTACCATTCCGATCAAGAATTTGAAGTGTGTCATTAATTATGTGTGTCATAGCTGATTCTGTGCTGTGGCCTGCCCGGAAGCCTGATTGGTGTGAATTGAGGAGGCGAAAGGGCTCGATATGTTTTGTCAGTTGGAGATGTACACATTTTTCTAATAGTTTGGCCAAAGTAGGGATATTGGTGACAATAGTTGATCAACTCGGTGGGGTCCGCTGTAGGTTTCTTTAGTATGGGCGATACCTGTCCTACTTTGAGGGAGTCCGGGATGCATCCTTGTTGCAGAGAGCTGTTAATAATTTTGGTCCAAAGCGGGAGAAGCAATGGGATTAAGTCCTGTACAGCGTTGGCGGGTAGAGGATCAGTCAGGTAATTGGAGGGCTTCAGTATAACTTAGAATCTTGCAGATAGAGTCTTCCGAGTAAGTTTCAAAAGATGCCCACGATGCATTGTTTTTCAGTTCAAGGGGCGTTTTGCTGTGGGGGTTGGAGTAAAGTCTTAGATCAGAGAGGAGATCCTTCCTGATTGTGTCCGTCTTTAGATTAAAGAAAGAAGAGAATTCTTCACAGGACGGTAGTGTACTAGAGGTGTTTTGTGGTCTTTGAGGTCCATCCCTGGATTGAGTTTTGATTAACTCGAACAGCTTCTTTGGTCGGTTTCTTGCCTGGTCAAGTTGGTGGCAGAAGGATGCTTTCGAATGTTAGATTTTTCTAAAGTATGCGTTTTTTTCTTTAGTGTTTTGAGGTGCATAGCTGAGGGGACTGATCTCCAGTTGCGTTCCGTCAGTCTCATGGCTCGTCTATCTTCATTAAGCAGCCCATCGTACCATGGTTTGGAATTCTTAGAGGAAGCTCTCTTTAACTGAAGGGGGGCAACTTCGTTGATAATAGAGGACATCGAGTTGAGGTAGTGGTCGGTGAGAACCTGAATGTCAGTAGCGCCAGTAGGGGGTAGGAGAAGATTGTAGCTGGAGGAGGGTAGAGAGTATATAATTTTTTTTTATATTTCTTTTTATTAAGACAAGGCATCAAAAAAAGACAGCGTTGCATTTTGCAGAAAAGGGCCGGCAATAATTTCAACATATGGTACAGAAAATAGTAGTCGTGGGGGGGGGGGGGGGCGGGGGGGGGGATGGGGGCACAGAGTACAAATATCAGGCAAATTAACATGTAGGGGTCATTGGGAAAGAGGAGTATCAAAAACAACTGTTGCAGGTGGTATACATATATTCCCTCTGTATTGGTTCCAGGGTTCCCAAATATTATTCCACTTTCTAGGGTGACCCCGTGCCAGATAAACAGTTTTTTAACAAACATACACCAATCCATACTTTCTTTCCATCCTTCTAGCTTAGGTAGAGAGTTAGGATTGCGTTTCTTCAAGTCTCTCTTCCAGACCTTAGATCTGGTGGCTTGAACCGGGTGTGATTTCACTTTTTCATTGATGTGGAACGTGATAATGTGGTGGTCAGACCAGTCACAAGGTTGGATTGACTCGAGTTGCCTTTGGAGATGATTAAATCCAGGATAGAGCCTTTGTCGTGTGTAGGGCTGTTGCAAATTTGGGTGAGGTCAAGGGCGCTGAGGAAATTTTTGAGACTTGACCACAGAGTCGTTGTGATCATTCCAATGGAGGTTGAAGTCACCAAGGAATATATGTGTGTGTTGTCGTCCAGAGTTTGTTGTGACCAGGTCCATGAGGTGTTCGGTAAAGGTGAGGTTGTCTCCTGGTGGGTGGTAGATAATGTGTTGGGAGCATACAGGATTGCCTTCACTGTTGATATCAAGGCAAAAGTGTTCACAGGAGGAGAAAATCGGGGATATGGCTCTCATTACGGAGAGGTTACTTCGGTAAATACATGCGATCCCACCCCCTATCTTGCCAATCCTATCCAATCTGATTATGTGGTAGTTAGTGGGAACTAGAATGTCAAAGAGTGGCGAGGAAGATTCTGTTAACCAGGTTTCAGCGAGTACGGTCAAGTCTAGGTCATGTGCGATAACTAGGTCGGCAATGTCTGCTGCTGGCAAGGGAACCAATGAGATACTGGCTGTCCACAGGATGCAAATGCCTGCTCAGTTCCCATAGGGTTTTCGGGTCAGTTGCTGGCTGAGATTTTAAATGTTCATGACTCCAGACTCATCTGGGCTAGAAGGACAATTTACAGGGTTCCGTAACCATAATTACCTGCTCCAGCCAACAGTACATGACTCCATGATGAAACCCGTCTGGAGCAGAGTTTGGAAAGACAAAAACCTGTCAATGCAGTCTGTGGTATCTAATCCTGCATGGATGACACACTCGCCACATGCTGTCCATCATGGTTCACCTGAAACAAAGTGGTTCTAAGGTCCTCCAGTACTGCAGGGAGGATCTTGCTGGCCAGGTCCCATACAGCAGGTCCCATATAGCAGGCTTGCAGAAGAAACATTTGATTGCCAAAAGACTAATATATTTTTATCAAAGAGCAATACATTCTTTCGTCCAGCCAATACATTGGACAGTCTCTGAAAAACACTTAATGCGGAGGATAGCCCAAACATCAATCTTGCAAAGTGATACACTACACTTCCACTGTATAAACACAGTCAAAGCCCTGGACACTGGATGTTATATGACCTGGTGGTAAACATTCCTGAAAACTAATTTGGAGAAGTACTTACCATCAAATATTGTTAATATAGCTTTGTTAATGTTAGGTAGCCGGAAACCGTCAGTAACAATATTTCATGCAAACTGTGCAGGTCCACACAATCTAAGCGATTAGCCGGCCTGCTCAGTAAGGACTACAGTAGTAGGACACCCTGTAATCTCCACCAGTTTTATTACACTATTTTACATCATCTGTTTTAAAACAGTCTTAACTAAATCGGATGGTGATTGGAATCCTTACAGCAACATGTCTGACTGGCATAGCTTCTTTTTAAACACTATCCCATGGACATACCCCTTTGCTTACCAGAGTCTGTCTTGAAATACTCTCTCAAACATGTTAAGCCAGTGTTTCCCAAACTGGGGTCTGTGACACATTCACAGGGGGTCCTCAGGCAGCAGTTTTAAAACCACTCCAAAATTCCTTACAGAATTAGCAGTTTGAGCAACAATAAAAGTGTCATGAAAACACCAGTGATTAGTGTACCTGCTGGAGAGAGACAAGTTTTGTCCAGTGGCAGGTTTGACTTATCTAATGTAGCACAGAGGGTTAATATGCCTGCTGCAAAGAACACGTACCATGCATTTTAAAAAACAGCATTTTGTGTGCATAGGTCAGTGCATTACTTCTTTTGTCACGGAGTTTGTTTTGTTACTCTTCAGCTCAAGAGACAATCATAATCTAGCACAGAGACCTATAAACTGTCAAAGAGCTGCTAACACACTGCATGGTACAAGTTAGTAACTTATATTGTTTCCCAGTCTTGCATTATCCTGATGCTGCTAAGGGGGTTTATTTTGTTGGAAATTCATTTTTATTGTTAAAGTCAATGCTAACCACTGTGTTAGGTTCTGAATCCCGAGTTTGTGCAATTACAGACCAAGCACTCTTTAAAAATGCATATAAATCCTACACCTTGTAGTCCCCTTTGCCTTATGTAACATTTTCTCTATACTGATTTACAAGTATGATTCATTGTCTCTATATGTGTGTGATGTAAAGTGCTCTGACATCCTACAATGGTATGAGAGATGCTATAAAAAATGAAATACATGTGACAGATGTGCTATGGAGAAATGAGAGGCACTGTTGAAGGGTGATAATAAGGGAATCATTGAAGAACCCCAACAAAGATTGTTGTATCCTGGTGCATAGTAAGGTCATCATTTACTAATCTTTAAAAGCTAATGCAATTCAATATATAATGATAAATGTTTTGTAGAATGCACCATTGTATCCTAAAATTTCTTGGGGGAGAGCCTCCCAAAGCCCCCTTTGTAGTGGTCAGCCTCACTCACTGCACTTGGTGTGTGCTGTATGGGGACTGGTCTGAAAACATTTGCCAGGGCTGCTTTTGGTTTCCACTCTGGCCATAGCAGGAGCCTTGTACTGCGAAATTAAAGTAACCCTTTAAAAGGTAATCACAGAGATGCAGCACCAACCTTCCCATTCAAATTTTCCATTTTTTGCAAACTCTTTCAATATAAAATACTACAATCCTTAGTATTCAGAATATTTGTATTGTGTGCACATGTGTGTTTATTTTTTTTAATTACTCTTTTAATGTTTGAAATTTAAATTGTACGAATTGCTGGGGGGGGGTCCCCAGCTTCCAGTGGGGAGTCAATGGGGGTCCTCAGGAGTCAAAAGTTTGGGAACCACTGTGTTAAGCAGTTCTTAGACACACATTTTGCACCACCAGTACATGATCCGTAGCTCTATGATAATTTGTAGATCAAATTAATGTATTCAATGATAAAAGGGTGGACGAGATTTAACAACGTAAACTTTTCCAGCTATAATATGATATTGGAATTAGATCTGAGCCATCTGGTCAATACATATTTCTTAATATCCTTTTGGATCAATGTCCTTAGGTTCCAAGACAACATCCTCCATGTGTTAACAGGGATGATGGTAAACTGCGACCCAGAGTCCACCATAAATGCAAACTTCTCGTCTCTTATTTTAAATACTGCCTTGGTACGGTTTTTCTTTCCCACGTTGTTTTGGTTCTCTGCGATCACATCCTTAGACCCATCTTCGGCGTCATCGGTTTCCACACAGAGTAATTTAGCTTCTTTATAAGCATTATGCATTTCCATCACTTGATCGTCATATTGTGGTAGTATCTAAATATATTTGGCCATTTTTTGCATAGGGAACTTAATAGCAATGCCTTCTGCATAACAGAGAAGAACTTCCACCTATCTGGTGCTTTTGTGTAATTCTCGAACACTTCAATCCAAGCCTCCCATTGTATGAGAGTACGTGGAAGAATAAGGAAGCTAGGGGCGCAATTGTTTGTGAGATATTTACGGTTAGTATCAGGATAAATAGTGGATTTTTTTATTTTAAATTAGAGATGGAATGTGGCTAAGACTGGTTTCTTGTTACTTTTCGCTTGAGAGGTTGTCAGATAGTTGGAATTTGACCATTCCGAATGCAATATTTATTTACGCCAGTAGGTGGAGCTGGTGGTTTGATTAGAATGCTCGTTGGGAAATAGGCAACGGAAGTGTTGGGGGGGGGGGGGGGGGGGGGGGGGAGTGGTCCAGTTGCTCCTTCGATAATGGCAAAAGGTGAGCGGGGCTCGAGAGCAACAGATGTTACATCTGGTGAAATACTGGGGTCAAATCCATATGAGTCATTGATTTGGTGCACACAAAACAAAGTCGTCTATTTCTGCGAATGCGTCACAAGTTGCTTGTTTTAACGCTGGGAGAATTTTAGACTTGCGTCAACCAGGGAGCCCGAGTACGTTAGTGGCGCCGCCGCCGCTTAGAGGTTAAAAGCACACAAAGGCTGGATTATTCCCGTCAGGATGTCAGACTACAAATTCATAACATGGATATTTTACCCTACATAATTCCAATTAGGATTGAGGATTAGTCAAACCTTCATTAACCAGGGACACGGCGTAACCCGCGTTGGTTGCAACATTGTTCTCATAGCCGACAAGGTTTCAGACTGCATGTGTGACATTTTCATAATTTCAGTGTAATTATGAGTTACAGTCAACGAATATGAGTGACACTTTCTCACGAGCAAAATTTAAGCAATGACGACGATGGAAACAAATATCAGAAATTACACCCATTCGAGCAACGAGAAACTCCAATATCTTAAAACTGCTGCAAAGCACCAGAAATGGAAGAAGACTAACCAACACGACACAGACTCAAAACCCCTAAATAAAAGCTTCACACTTGCCTAATAATAACCAATACATTTCTGCATGTTTGCCGACAGCCTCACTTATAGTGTGTGTAATAGAATTTTTAAACAAAGTGCATATTCGTAGTGCTTTTGGTCGCAGCCTGCAACTTCGTAGCACGTTGCCAAGTTTTCAGTTTGCTGATAAGTGAAATGTTCATTATTTTAGTGTGTGCATGTGTGACATTTCATTATATAATGTGACGCTTTATCCCAGATGTGCGCGTGCAATGCAACAGATTTCGAAAAAAAAGAAGGAACTGTTGCCCTGCAGTGTGTAGATTAGACACGACCCCTTGCCATAAATGGTGCCACAGAGCACTGCCAGGTCCCCCACACAGTGTTACTACCACACACAACCTAGCAAAACAGCTACACAACAAACATTCATGCTCATCACGAGCGGGAAACGGCCTTTACAACGAAGCCGTTTCCACGAAATCTTTAACCACGCATGCAGTACAACGCATGCGTGGTTACCACTAAAGCCTTTACCACGCATACCTTTACTACGATGTTTGTAGTAAAGGCATATGTGGTAAAGGTAAATAGTAAAAAAAGGTGGGTTTGGGGGGTCTCCCCCCAAATAAAAAAACTCACCAGAAGTCACGTAAAAATCCGCACATAATCAGCGTCGTTAAAGAGAAATCGAAAAAAAATCCGTTTCCTCTTAATGACGTAAGACGTCACCACGCAAATAGTCGAGGTAAAGGTTATGCGTGGTACACGAATTCCGTTGTAACGCATGCGTGGTAAAGGCATGCGTGGCAACGGAATTCGTTGAAACGTCATACATTCAGGACGAGCTTTTTATTTAAGTAGAGCTATGCTTATTGCGGTTCTCAACAGTAATCGCTATTCCTACCAGCACTAGCTGCCTTTTGTTAAAATTACAAGAGCCAAATGTTAAGAAAGTAATAAACGTGTACGTGTATGTGACCCTTAGAAACTGGGAATATGCGGCTGGAGAATGAGGCCTTGTGGAGGCTGGCAAGTTGCCAACACTACGAATCTATGCTTATTTCCATTTGTTCCTTAATAGCAACCAGTGGGCTGCCATAAATAGCGCCCGAGCTCCTAATGTTGATAAATGGTGTTTATGTTGCACGTTTTTTCTCCAGAGCTCTATTAGAACAAGCGTTTGCAATGCAATAGGTCTCACATTTACGAGAGTTTAAGCCATTGGCATTGTAAATGACAATACTTTTTATTTATCTGTTTTGACAATAAGCACATAATAAAAGACTAATTTGCAATGCCAACAGTTCAAACGCTTGTAAATGCGAGACCAATTTAATTTAAAATAAGCAGCCACCATTGTCCCAGGCTGCTTGGAAAGCCAAAGCGTGCATGGCATAAAGAATGTTGCAGGAAAGCATGTCGTGTCTGCAGTAGGAAAAACTCAAGGAAAAATAGTGCTTCCCAACCAAATAAGACATAGGGTGTAACAGAAGTAAAAGGGCCAGTCTTACTGGGAGGTTACAAATTAAGACAAGGTGGTACGAAGGATTAACTAAAAATTATCGAATCTGATGCCAGCATTTACGAAGGGCACGGACACAAGCCAATGACAAATATAGGTAGAGTGGGCGGGGCTTCAAGACTATAATACCACATGCCTCGCAGAGCAGCGCATGCGCTGCCCAGGCTTCACCAAAAAAAAACCATGTAGTGGCAGAAAGGAACCTTTTACCTTTTGACAGCAGAAGCATCTGGAAACGTAGTGCCTTAGAACTGAGGGGATAAACGAAGTTTTTTTTTAATGGAACATTTCCATCTGGATATTTCTACAACAAGACAGGACAGGACAAAACACATTTCTACAACAGGACAGGACACGACACAAGTTTAAGTAGAGAGGAGCATGTCTTACATGGATGGCCACTCAGGCCATCCACGATCCGCTCAGAGGTGACAGATCCCACAAACTCGGCGGCTGTTTGTTGCACGCATCTCTGAACGGTGAAATAAGACTACCGATCCTAAACTGGGTAGGCGAGCCCTGCCACCTGCCTAATCACAACGCTCAAACAGAAGGCAGGATTAGCGGAGTTAACAAGAGATAGTGCCACAGTGAGTGTGGAAACGGTCCCCAAAACGCGGTGCGCTAACTAAATGAACATAGCAGCCTAGGTTTCAGTGTACAAGAGTGACATTCCCATGTCTGCATTTGGATTATGAGTGAAACTTCAGTGCCTTCCGAGCAACGATAAAGCAAGCAACCTCAGAGCTCCACACTTTTAAACTTAAACACCCCCCTGATAACATTAAAATAACGCTGAATTTTAAACTAGTAAGGAATTAAATCCGGACCCTTGTACAAAATTTAGGGTAAACATGGTTTTTCACTCTATGGTTTGAGGAAATAAATATTTATTGGGAAAAGTGTAAAACGTTTAATTTTGCATATGGGAAAAATAAAACAATGCCAAATATAATGTTTTCTTAAACGCATTGAGCGATATATAGAGGAGCCAAATCCCAGTGAAAATAACACAAGTTTTGTTTATTTAACCACCATAGTGCTGGGAAAGTTTCAGTAAGGTGGGAGTCTAATGAACTTTGTGTACCCAACATGTTTTAGGACTGCCGTCCGCAGGATCTGCGAGCCGAACCCGTGTTTGCAGTGACCAGGCCACCTTTAGCAGTACGTCTGCAGGTCTTGTTATGTGGCATATGGTTACCATCGGCATGTCTCAGCCAGCTCTCAGCAGCCACGATGATCGAGAATGGAAGTGCACACCAATTTCCAGAGAGGCTTCTCGGCAGAACAAAAAGTAGGGGATTAGGAAAGTGCTCCAACTCATGCACCACATTTCCCTAGGGCACCAGCTCCTTAATGGAGGCACACCAGCAAGCTGCGCACGAGTTGCCCACATGGGTACCATTTCACTTGTACCCAATCACTGTTTAAGGAGGTTCTGAGAGGGTGGATCCAAGAAACTCAATTCCGCCTAGAGTGAGGAGTGCCTCCTTCTGTAAGCCATAGAAGAAATACCGGCTTAAGGCCCCAGTGAACAAGTGTAAAGTGCAAACTTACTGAGGAAACGCTGATACCTCAAATTGCGTGACAATTCCGGGAGCTTGCGTGGAACTTGGCAGGACTGTGTACTTGGCCTAGTTGTTGCCAAATTTTAACGGATAAAGTTGACATCTTTGATTAAATCAGTGGGTGGGATCTGAGGGGTACAACGTGCCCATACTTTTCTGATTTAAGAAAAGCAACCCCCCCTACTTTTTGTGAAAAGACAAACGCTTTATTCATTCTGACAGTAAAAATGCTTACGCTGAGCATAAATTAGGAAGGGAGTCCCCTGTACTAGGACACCGAGAGAGGGGCATACAGCTAAACAAGCCTTCTTGCCACAGCAAGATCCTGAGCAGCGAAGGAAACGCCACGATCACCTCCATACAGCAAGTGGTGGACAGCAAACTGTGCCATACTGCCAGCAATCAACAGGGATCAATAGGAATGGATTTTATTTTCGGAATCATTTGGGCACATTTTCCCAAATAAACGCCATCCAATTATTTTAAGCTTATAGTCGCCCCCACAAGAACTCATCAAGTTTCCTATACCCTGGGGTTTGCTTTTTACATCCAATCTCTCCAGCTGCAATTCCTCCATTTAAGAACGAGAGATCTGGTCGCCAGACAGCGGGCTGTGGACAGTGAACTGCCCGGTCTGCCCGGACAGGGCCCCACAGATCGGGCGCTGTTGTTGGAGGCAGGAGAGAAGAGCCTGACGCCGCATTGCTGAGGGACTCCATGTCCCAGAGGGCCACAGGACACGCCCGCACCTGAGCCGCATTGCCCGTTGCCTATTCAGTGTATCACCTTCCCCAAGGGCGGGCCGGTTTGAGGCCTGAAGACGTTGGGCTGGGTCCCCCTCTTCTAGTCGTCCAGCTCCTCATGGTTAGATTCTTACGTTTGTGGACTGGGGCTGTCGGCAAACGTTCCAAGAGCTATTGAGTCATGTTCACAATGAACTCACGAGATGGGAAGGGGCGGCCAACTTTTACAAGTGGGAGTGTTGTTGGGACCTTGGACCAGTTAATTGTGAGAGCTACCTCGTTACTTGTCCATGAAATCGCCATGACCGACGGGCGGTTATCTCTTGATCCTCAGCAAAACAAACTGTCATCTTTGGGTGGTTTAATGCATGTACGCTCTCCAGAAGGCTGCCGCCTGACCATAGGCTCAGATTCACTGAACTCGGTGGGGGGTTGTAGCCAAACTCCCATTACCATTGAATAATCCAACCACAGTGGAGCAACCAACTAGCTCTACCCCGCATGACCCGGTGCAATAGAGTTCAGCAATCCCCATGGTCCATCGAGTGATCACTAGGTCTGTGCCCCAACCAAAAACCTGATCGCTGGAAAATTTACCGGAGCCGGCTTCAAAGAGGAAGCAGGGAGAAGGCCCCCAGGGGAAAAAAATGCCCAAAGTGTCTAAAACTGGTGGGTTTACGCCTTCATTGATACAATATTTAACGGAGCCACAGCCCTCCACTTCTATAGCAGGCACTCAGAATGTGGCTGCCATTGGAACTTTGATGGGGGAAAATGAAGAGAGCCTATGGACTAGACTGGGGGCCCTTATAACCGCATCATTCTCGCCAATTCTTGAAAAACTGACTGCAATAGAGGAGAAAGTAATCAACCTGGAAGTTTTATCTGTGTCTAATCATGCTACGGCCATGGCTTTACTGGGGGATAAAAATGGGTCTATTAAATCAGGGTTTAATGTGATCACCAATACCACAGCCCAAACTTACCAGCTGATATCTCACAACCATCTAACTTAATACCCACTATACAATCTAGTAACAAGGGCGGGGAAACCGCTCCTGAAAATGGTTTAGGGGTTCAGGAAGGTGGAGGAAGTGAGACAGCAAACACATCTGGGGAGTCTGCCCAGCTCATCCAGAGTACGCTTATGGAGGAGGGAGATGGTTTACTTCGTAGGACCACTAGGCGCACTGTAGGTATCAACTGCATGCCTGGTTTAGACAACCAACTAATCCCTGTCCCTGAGGTCAATAGACATGTTCGATCTGTACCCAATCATAGGCAGGGTAATAGTTCATTTAACTATGACCATAGGGTAGTAAATCTCCCCCCTGCTGCTGCGCCACTGGTAGTAGTCTTGGGGAATGTACCTATATTGCAGGAAAGCCAGGATGAATCCACGCAACAGTTAATGGCAAAAACTATGCACTGACCGAATGCCAAACTGAAAGAAGTGGGGGTCTGGGGATGGGACATCTGTAAAGAACTTATAGTGGCTAGACGCACCTCATGGGTTGGCTACTCTAAGAATGGAGGGGGAGATTGTGTAGTGGCAATTTTAACAATGCGTGTGTAGTTAGTCTTTTACCTGACTGTCTGGGAAATAGGAATTAAGGATTTTGTTCTGCTAAAATCTCAGTGCTCCCTCTGGGGTTCTTTTATAGTTCTTATCACAATGTCCTACTAGAAGTGAGGGTTAATAGTGACAATTGTAGTAACCACTATGGAGCTATGGCATATCCGCCTGGTCTTAATTTAGCAAATAGATTTGCTCCATTGTCTGGTTTAGATGGATGTGATTGACTGTCTCCTATTGTCACACGTATGAATGAAGAGATCCCTAATTCTTTTGACGCCCTCCACCAGTTGGACTCACATTTTAACCCAATAAACCCTAAGGGGGACCAAGGCACTGAGAATATGTCTATGCATGGACGAAGGATGGGCCTTGTCAAGCGGCCATTTAATAGAATATCCTGGAATAGCCTGGAATATTGCGGGGCTGCTTACGAAGACCAGATCAGAGGACTGGTCTAACTTTATCGAGACATGTGATATGGTTGCGTTCCAAGAGACCTGGGCTATGGACACGATCCATCGGACAGGCTTCTTGGCATTTGGTAAGCCGGCAGTAAAGGACGTCCATCTGATGGGTTATTGTTATAGGAGAGACAACAAGCTGGTCTTCAGGTTAGTGAGTTTGAGATTGATAACCCAGACATTCAGGCTATTAGAATAATTTCTATCCATGAGTCTTAGTGTATATTTAGAAACATCTATACCAGAGGGCAGGCAGGTGGAAAGGCCTCCCCAACCTTTGCTAGCTTGGATTCTTTTCTGAAAACTTTAAAGGGGTCCTCCGATAAGATCATAGCGGGGGATTTTAATTGCACGTTTGAGCCTCTTGGCTATGAGGATGGGAATCTAACCAGTGACGAAGATGCTGTTTGGGAAGTCCCGTCTTTATCACCTGCCCCAGTTAAAAAATGGACTGAAGCTGTGCTTCAGCTTAAAAATCTTACAATGGAGCGTGGGCTCCGTGCAGTAAATGGTAGATCAAAGTCAGATAAGGAAGGCAACTTTACCTTCAGTATTGGGGCAAGGAAAAGTAGAATTGATTACTTTCTCATTAATTTAGAACTAGTGCACAGGTTGAGGGACATGGAGGTCGTGAAAAGGCCAGAGAGCGACCATGAACCTCTTTTTCTGACACTAGATGTGATCTGTACCGAGAACCGGAGTGGTATCTCGGACACGATACCATCAGATGTGATTATGTCCAATGACTCGCGCAGGCTAAAATGGGCGCAGGTTGCCACGGATGAGGCCAATGTAACCCAAATCAAGCTAACACAAGCAGATTCCTTGGTAGTCTTTTCCCAACTAGATTTTAATGAGGATACCTTATTAGTCCTTAACCCCTTCGCTGCTCATGACTAGCTCAGCTTGTCATGAGGCACGGTTGAGCTGTGCCTATAACGAGCTGAGCTCGTCATGAACAATGGGAAAGCCTTCAAAGCAGCACAGGAGGGGAAAACCATTAGCAGCCAAGGTGTTATAGTAAATCATGAGGCTCTGTTTGCCAAGCTTGGTTCCTATCTGGTAAAACCTAGAGCCGAACCAATAGGGGCCCAGGGCATAAAGCAGATAAATGGTATGATGGGGCTTGCAGGAAGGCTTACAGGGCTCTGTCCAGCGCAATCAGAGCTGGCTCTGTCCAGGAGGTAAGGACTAGGAGGTAGGAATATAAGACTATCCAACAACGGGCAAAAAAGGCCCATGATGAGAACTGATGGAAGGATCTGCTAGTAGCATGCAACAGAAAAAACTGGTGTAGTTTCTGGCACTTTATTAAGTGGGGAGGTGGCAACGTGGGCCCGGTCACTGCTAATAATGTTTTACCAGAAGCTTGGGTCACATATTTTCAGTCATAATTCTCCTCTCACATACACGACTCAGATCAGTTTAAGTGTAGTGCCTCAGAGGAGATATTATCATTTACCCCGCTAGAAATAGAATGTGCACTTGATGGTGTGGCTGCAGGTAGAGCCCCGGGGCGGGATGGCATTCCGGCAGACATATTTAAATCTGACAGGGAGAATTGGCTGAAATACATCTTTGTTTAAAGAAAAAGTTGTTCTGTCGGGTAGGCCTGATACTACTTAAAGTACATTAAATGTCATACAGAATATACTCTCTCCACACACAAAAAAGAAAGATAAAAGGAAAATCAGTACTCAAAGTTTATTGCTCATTTATCTGAATTCCTTCATTCAGTTATGAGCTGTTCAATTGTAGCTCAAAACATGTACAAATTACTGTTTAGTGACAGGTGTGCATAGTGAAAAAGTGACAAAGTGAACAATATATACAGTGTCAACAAGGTTTTATCTAGAATTATTTAGACTAAGCCAGAGTTTAGTTAGAGTCCACAGTTTCATCCCTAGTGTGGAATCCGGGTCATTCTGGACCCAAGAAATGCATAGACGTTTCGACCCTTCTATGCCCCTGTTGGTGGTCCTCGGAAGCTTGTTTCCGGTCCAGGGAAGACATGGCTTGGCAGTTCGGGCTGGACTGTTCCCATGAGGCACAGGGTCAGACTGATTTGCATATAGCCATGTCTGAACTGGGGTGGCAGAGTGGGCTAAAGAACGGTGATGGATTAAACCCAGATCTTTTGACTGGGTGTGAGTGTTTGATTGATTCAGATGCTCCGTCCATCACCACCCCCTTTCGTACCGCTTTTGGCCGCCATAAGTGTGGCAGGGTATGCTCAGACGTGAGTCCCTTGCTCACTTTGCCACTGGATTCAAGCAAGCCGGGCTGAAGACTGCTGGAATGCCAGAAACCGGTCCTCGGAAGCTTGTTTCTGGTCCAGGGAAGGCATGGCCTGGCAGTTCGGGCTGGACTGTTCCCATGAGGCACAGGGTCAGACTGATTTGCATGTAGCCATGTCTGAACTGGGGTGGCAGAGTGGGCTAAAGAACGGTGATGGATTAAACCCAGATCTTTTGACTGGGTGTGAGTGTTTGATTGATTCAGATGCTCCGTCCATCACCACCCCCTTTTGTACCCCTGTTGGTGGTTACGGCGGGTCTTTTTCAAGACAGAGATGCGAGGATTATATGTACACCTGCCAGGCATGTGGATTCTTTGCCTGTAGTGCAATGGCACAGGGGCCTGTAGATCAATGCGGTAATATCCGGGGCAATGTAGCTAGTATGTAGTGCAATGGAATTCTAACAGCGATGGAGCGGGCAACGTCTCAGCTGTCTTTGTTACCGCGAATGCATTCCCGCCGTGACCACCAACAGGGGCACCGAAGGGTCGAACAGAAGGTAACTTGTTTCCATCAAAAGCGGAATATAAAGCCTTATACAGGGAGATGATCTGGCAGAATTCCTTTTCCCAGGTGAACAGAGATTCATCAACAGGTCTCTTTGTGCCATAAAATTGAGCATAGAATGGAAGCATACTGGGACATCATAACCAGTTTTGGAGACAGAAAGCTCTACCACCAATTTAGAGTGGGAAGCCTCCCTATAAAATTGTTTACTAAAAACTGGGTGTCTGTCCAAGACTCACTTTGCCACTCTTGTCTATGTGGGGAAGAGACTGCCGCATATCCTTTTCATCTGCCCTGCATGCAAGGCGCCTCGCAAAAAATGGCTCAAGCCAGTTTGCGCCAAAATGGGAACAAGATCATCCCAAATAGCTCTGCACATTATAAAATCTGATGCCAGGGAAGTCGTAGTGATTGCTATGGCAAAATTCGGGAGCTGGACTTGGGCCATAAGAAGGATCAGGATGCAGGGAATCACGTAACCATGTAATAATGCACTTATGTAATCACCTTAAACTGTATTTTCCATCTTGTAACAGGGGTGCTGAGTTTGGTGTTCTTGTACTTTCTGATATAAATTGGTTAATATGTCCCTATTTCCTGTGAATTCCGAGTTGCATTTAATTGTGGATCTATCTTTTGGTCTTGATCCTATTTACCCTTGATGATAGAAATTTTTGTATGTATTGTGATAAGATTTAAAAATGGATTTTACTGATTTTATACTTGATATTTTACATGTTTTATCAGCTAATTTGGTTTTTTTAAAGTCTTTGTACATGTGTCTTTTATGATTGTTTATAATCGAATAAAGACTGATTGAATACTAAAATCTATAACTTGGAAGTTTTTACCCAAAACCTTTTTGCACATTTTTTAGCAGCCTGTCTTATACGGTGTGTAATGCAATTTTTAAATTATTACTTACATGTTCACAGTGCTTTCTTTCACGTAGAAGGGGTCTTGTAGCACTGAACATACACAAAACACTATTCTCCACTGCACCAAACAGATTCTTCGGATACAGACACAACTCGGCAGTGCACTATTCAATAGAGATTTCAAAACGTGCAATAGTGCATTTCCCACTGATAAACTTAACTTGCATTTATTTTTTATTCAAGCTGCACATTATTTTATATGTAGTTACCTGAAGGTGAAAGACAAACATGTTACTGAATATTGTGTTTTAGACCTGCGTTTGAGCACACTGCTTCGCTCACTCACCCCGCCTCACTTGCGCACAGCATCACAGTTCCCCCTGCTTTTTTTTAATGCACTTCAGCCACTGGATAAAATTAAAGGGTTTATTTAAGTAACAACCCAATGACCTCGCTTTAAGGGCTGTCACCTATATCCAGTAGTGTACAGTGAACACATGAACAAACATAGAACTTTATGACACATCAACTTGAAACTGAGGGACCTGGCTGTATTCTTATGAATAAAAGTCAAAACACACTCATAGAAAATTCCAAAATTGAAAAGTGGTCATACCATGTCTCTTCACATCTCAGAACAGGAATAAAAGTGGCCAAAATGTCCAAAACAAAGTTAATCTGGTAAAACCACCGTGAAATATTCAAGATGCATTGCTGTCCTTTAAAATAAACATACAGAGAAGAGCTGCTTAATTGTACTTTAGCTGTTTCAAGTGCAGGAAAATGTGACATGCTAGAAATGAGGAGAGTAAACACGTGATTTGCCCTGGATCCTGAAATTGTGGTCAAGCAGAGAAGCCAGAATTTACAACACGTCACGAGACTCCAGATCGACACCTCTTCCCTTTACCCAAGGTGCGTCTCATGTTGCATTTTTTTTCTCTGAAACAAGGTTATGATAAAAAAAAATTGCTCAGCTGTCGTCCTGGAGGTTGCAGGGACAAACAACTAGTTCCAGGCTTACTTATAAGCTGTTAATGCTTGTTTATCCACACCAGAACATGTCAAAGCGTTACTGTTGAAAATAATATTCAGGCTATGATTCATTCCAGCCTTAAAGGAGTGTTTGCTCTGCGATTTGTGCCCAAACAAACATGACTGTAGGGAAAACGCCCGAATTAAAGTGGATTGGGGAGCTTATTCCATTACTGGACCAAACATGTACACTTACTTACCATTAGTCCAATGTGTCCTCGTTATACTGGTTTGTCACAAATTATTAAAATTGAGATGGGCTGTGGATTAAATAGACTAAGCACCGAAAGGTCATCCTATTCAGCGCAGTATAGACAGATCACTGAAGAAATCACCAGTATCTGAAAGGCTGCTTCCCAAGCCATTCCTTATCCATTGAGACACCATAATAACTTTAGATAGTGCTTAATGTAACACTGTTAATTTGAGACACTATACACTATTTATTGGCATGAAGGTCTCATATCTGAAGTAGTAACCTTCCTTGCACACACAACCTACCTTTTCACTATCATCACTTTTATTCAACTCTATTAATGAATAATATCAGACAGCGTCTCACCAACTGAGAAAGGGCTTACGTTCTTGCATTGTTGAGAAGAAAAATGAGCCATGGGTGATTATAACAGCTTGTTTTTATAGAATGTTTAACCCACCCGTTTGCAATTTTTAGACACTTTGGGTAAACTAGTAATATTAAAAAGTTAAATCTTTGAAGTATGCATTGCTGACTTGCTGGCACGGGATTAAAACAGCACTGTTGCTGCACTTGCGAGCATGAGACCTTGAGACACTTGTGACAGTATGTTCAGATCTCAAGGGGAAAGGGACACTTTTCCTTGGATTTATTGGTCGAGTTGTTTTTGGGAAGATATTATATATACGCTGAGACCAAAGCTCCTTGCACAAAGTACATAGCACTCACTGGGACAGGTCCAATACATTTATTTATTGGGCAAACACTCTCACAGACTCGTTTCGGCAACCGCCTTTTTCAATTAGAGGCCGGCGCCACCATCAGGCAGTGTTTAATACATCCAATCAACAGAAATGAAGAAAGGACTCATGTGCTATACAAGCCACCATTACTAAGTGGTGTAGTTTCAGTTACAATCACTGGCACAATTGAGCCCTGGATGGGCAAATATAATCAGTAAATCACAAAATATTATAATAAGCAAAACAGTACAATTTAGCCCTGAATGGGCATACACACGGAAATGTTAAAGCGCACTATAATATACAACATAAAGTATTAGGAAGAGTCAATTCCAAAAGAAAATCATAAATGGACTGTTAACTCCTCTCCAGCATTGAGGCCACCTGTTTTTTTGGTCTTGTTCTCGATAATATAGCGAGATTCTAACCTTCTTAGCTGGAGCAACCTGTTCTCTCCCCTTATATCTGCAGGCACCTGATCCATGCAGTAAAAGCTAAGGATTTCTCTGTTGCTTTGGTGAAACACTCCAAAGTGTCTCGCCACTGGGTAGGTGGGATCCCTGTTTTGTATAGCCCTCAGGTGTTCCAAGATCCTAATCTTGGTAGGATGAGTTGTGCTTCTAATGTAACGCAAGCCACACAGACATAAACAGTACACCGTGTGGCTTGTGTTACAGTTCATTAAACTAGTGATATTCTTGGGCTCTTTCATCCCAGGCACTTGGTAACTGGTCACTTTTTTACTATTCCTGCAAGCTCTACATTTAAGGCAGGGATAGAAACCTGTCAATTTGCCAAATGGCGAGGATTTTTCTTCTTTTCAACAGTGGCTACGTACAATACTAGAACCCAATGACCTGGCTCGCCTAAAAGTTATTAGTGGAGATTTAGGTAAGTCATTTCAGATAATCGGATCAGATTTGAGTATGTGCCAATTCTTTACATACTTCTTTCTGATTTCATGGGCATCACTGGAATAGTTTGTAATCAGTCTCATATTATTCTTATCAGCCATTTGCTTTTTGGATACCGCTATGCTGTTTTTTAAATTAGTTCTGATCTCAACTTATCAACTTTCAGCTTTGCTTCATGTAGTATTTCTTTATTGTATCCTCTCACTTGAAACCTCATTATACTTTCCCTGGCCGCTCTCTCATAGTCCTCCTGTCATGTACAATTCCTTTTTATTCTCAGTAACTCGCCATAGGATATACTGGATATAGTTTTCCCTGGGTGGCAACTACTGGCATGCAGCACAGAGTTCCCAGTTGTGGGTTTTCTGTGTAATGGAGTACAGATCCTCCCTTCAGCTGCAAACACCTTAAGGTCCAGAAAATTGACTGTCTCAGTGCTAATTTCACCAGTAAATCTGAGATTAAGATTGTTCTTATTTAGTACATCGACATAAGCATTGGCACATTCTTTCGTCCCTCAATAAACGATAAACAAATAGTCTATGTACCTGTTCCAGGATATCACTCTCTCCAAACGGCATTCTCTGCTGCCCAGGCCACCTGCTCCTCCCACCAGCCAATGAAAAGATTCGGGTAGCTGGGGGCGAAGCAGGTGCCCATCGAGGTGCCACACAACTGTTTGTAAAATTGATCCTGGAACAAGAATATTCTGTTACTTAAGCAAAAAGTTATAAACTCAAGTAACATTTCATTATGTGCCGTAAGATTGATGGGCCTTTTCTCCAGGTACCATTTTATTGCTTCTACCCCTTGGAGATGATCAATACTTGTGTAGAGGCTCGAGATGTCGAGTGTCATCATTACCAAGTCATTAGTCCAGTTTAGTTCATCAATTTTGAGGAGAAAGTCTGTTGTGTCCTTTATGTATGATTTTAACATTTTCACAAAATCGTATAGAAAGAAGTCCACAAACCTTGACATGTGCTCCTTCAGGCTTCCCACAGACGAAACAATCGGACGTCCGGGTGGACTTGTAGGATGCTTATGCAGCTTAGGCAAATGGTAGAAAGTCTGTACCGCCGGATGCTTACATTCCAGGAAGGCAAACTCCTCCGTGCTGAGTATCCCTTTGTGATACCATTTGTTGAGTAGGGAGCGATAAGCGTGAACACTCATCAAATGTCTTTCTGGTCACCCTTATATAGTTCTTTTGATCCTCCAATTGGGATAGGGCTTCCTTGATGTAGAAATCCCTTGTCATCAAAATATTTTTGCCCTTATCGGATGGTTTGTATATGATCTTATCTTTTTCCAAGTCATGTATTGCTTTCCTCTGCTGTTGTGTGAGGTTGCCATTGCCTGATTTCTTCTTTCTTGTTCTGTTGCAATGCCTTTGAAATATTTTAGTAGTTTGATTTTTCTACAAAACTTGAAGATATCAATTCTCAATTGTGTGTATTCAGAATCCTTATTCGGGCAAAAGTTCAAACCCAGTCGTAAAACCTGTTCCTCGTCTTCAGATAAAATTCTTGACGTAAGGTTAACGACTTAAATCTTGGGTATCTATCGCCTGTTCCAGAATTTCTTGCTCCTGGTCATCCTTGGTGATGCGTCGCTGACATTTGTTCCACCCACCGCGCCTTGTCCTGCGTTTGCTTTCTTTTTCCTTTGAGGCTTTGGTTCCATCGGTTTGCCCCGTCCCCGTGTAGTCCGTGTTTTCCTGATCACCTGAAACTCGTCTAAAAAAGGCGCCTATGTAGATATCATCGTTGGTGCTGATGCCACACTATCTGATGTTCCAGGGGCACCGCCTTCTCTTTCTTCTTAACTTGGTTCATTTTCAGTAACATCTGATTCAGAGGTCTGGACAAGTGCCATATTTTTGTGACTCAATCCTTTTTCTTGGTTGATCATATTTTTGGGAGAATGTGAGTATTCGACCTTGTAAATAATCTCTCATCCCTCTCAAATTTATCCTGTTTGCATCGTTTAATCTTTTGCTCGTACGCTTGGAGGCGTTTTTTCATTGCCTCCCTTAATTCAGTTTGCCTCTCTTTATCTGCATTCTGTGTGATCTCCTCCTCCAGTTCCGCAATTTCGAGTAGTGTTATATCTGTCACACCATGCGAATTTAATCAGCAACATTAACATGCCCTTTGATGAATGAGCCGATAGTTCTGCCCATTCCTTCAGCAGCTGCGGATTTGGGTTTTCGTAGGTGGGAACAGTATAAATCCTGAGACCCCGTGGCACTCGATCACACTCCACGTACTTCAGGAGGGAGGTTGCCTTCCACCATTTACGGGTCTCCCGCTCACAGTCTTTCAAGTTTACCGAAGAGATCTTTCAGTGCATCACCACTCGTTTTCTGTTTACTAGCACCGTCTTTGTGAGATTTCAGATATATGTCCGGCATGTAACTCGCAAGGATATACCTGAATGAAGTTAATTATGATTTGATTTTGCCATTATAAAATGGCGCTTATGAGTTGGACAGTAGTCCGCTTTCTATGTTTATTATATATGCCTTTATCAATCTCCGCCTTGCCGTCGCCAGATGACACTGACGAAGGCAAGTGCTGAAACGAGTCCGTTTTATTATTTTCCTTTGTGCAATAAACCTAACTAGGTTTAATCTACTGGGATGGGAGTGCTGGTGCGTCGACTTTGTTTGGCAGTGGAGCATCATATATATATATATATATATATATATATATATATATATATATATACACACATCTTGAAATGCTGTGTGAATGAATTTGTTTATGAATCTGAGATCTAAGATAGGTCTTAACATGAGATCTTGCTTTGGTACTAAGTAGTAAGGCGAGTAGTTGCCTTTTTTGTGCTCCCTCTTTGTTACCCTCTATTGCTCGTTTTTGTAGGAGTCCCTTTATGTCTGGTTTTAATTTTAAGAGGACTGTTCTTTGAAACCTCTTCTTCCTTAGTGGATTTGGAGGGGGTTTGTTTGTTAGTTCTATACAATAGCTGTAGCGTACCACATTTAAAATCCAACTGTATGTGGTGATGTTTTCCCATTGAAATAGGTGATGAGATATTCTGCCTCCCACTGGGGCTCTTCCCCTGTGGGCAAGCCATTTAGAGTTTGCTCATTCCCCTCTTGAGGGTTGGCCCCTGGCTCTCCAACTGCCACAAAAGTACTGAATTGGTTGCTGCAGCCAGGCTTGGTATCCAGCCTGCTGGTTCGATTGCAGTTAGCTGCCCTGTGTTTGATGATGATGTTGTTGACCTATTGAGAAGACCCACAGGAAGGGGGGTCTTCTGAGATTAAATCCTCCTCTTTTGTAGGTACCCTTCTGTTGCAGGGCTCCCATAGCCCTGGCCATCTCATTGTCCTTTATTTGTTATGGAGATTCATTTATCTATCTTCCAAACAGGGCGTCTCCTATGAAGGGTTTGTTAATTAGGGAGGGTTGCACCTCTTGCTTTGAAGCCTAAAATTTGGAGCCAGGCGTGCTTTTTCATGTTGTGCCTGTGCACGTGTCTGCTGGCTGTATCTGCAGTGTCTAGATCTGATTTGAGGCAGGTGTTTGCTATGTTTTCTGCCTCATGTATGATGGATTTTGCTCCCGTCTTATCCACTTCTGGGAGCTTGTTCATCAATTCTTCGATGTCATCCTATTGTTGGTGGCTATACCGGTTGAGGAGAGCATTAGAATTTGCAATGCGCCATTGCATTGTGGCCTCTCTAGATTTCGTCTCACCATGTCCATTCTTTTACTTTTTCTCTCTAGAGGTGGGCCAGTGGAGGAATGAGCGTTTCTCCTCCTTGCTGTGGTGACAATGATGGAGTCTGCCACTGTGTTCCCCTGAATGTATTTAGGGAATACCCCCTTTGCTGAGGCAGGCTCCTTCAAAGCCTCCTTGCTTGGTCCAGAATGCTTTGCAGAATTGGAAGGTATTGTGTACCCTTGGTGGATAATGTTAATGTTTCTAGGTGGAAGCAAGAATCTTTTCTTCTACTCTAAGGGGACCCCAAAGGCATCAGCTGCTCTCTTGTTTAGACTGTTATAGACTGCTATGACGTCTGGTAGTGAAGCCTTCGAGAGATAGCTACATACTTTTTCTTGACTGTGTCAAGGTAGTTCCCTTCTTCCTCGAAAGTTCCTGAGGCTGCATCGTCTTCTGGAGCGTCTAGTTTCTCTTCGACATCCTGTTCGAGAAGTTTGGGGGTTGCCAACGCTTCAAAAGGTATCCTCTTCTTACTGAGCATCAGCGGTAGAGGAGGATTTCTCTGGGATTTTGAATTCTTCAGCGCCTTGTCAAACTGCTTTTGTTGAAGCAGTACTGCCATTTCTGCTTCCAGGCGTCTTTTCTTCTTCTGCACCTAGAGGGCCCTTTAGGCATCTGAAGCTGGGGAGATCCTCTTGTTGGGTGTGGTGGATACTGCCTCCGAAGGTATTGTCTTTCCCTTCGCTGCCTCTCATTCAGCACCTGTTTTCGTTGATTTAGGCAATCTTCCCTCATCAGTATCCCTGGGGTGGGATTCGTAAGTTTCTCTTGGTCGCAGCAAACTCTCGGTCGTCATTTTCTTCGACACCTGGGGTTCCTTTAGCACCTTCTTTTAAGGGCATTTGGTACCTGATGGATGAGGGTTCATCTTATCGGTTTTCTTCTCTACATCCTTTGTCGTCTTTTTAGCGGTATGCCTCCTCTCTGCATCCCCTTTGAGATCTCAAAGTCCAACCCCGTGTGTGTCAATTCTGCGGCCACTCCCTGATCTGCCTCCCCGCTTGAGAGGCCCAAGTCCCTCAGCTATGTCTGTTGGTTTGGACTCTGGAGAATGGCTACTTAATGGTTCTGCCTCTGCTTTCCACAGGCCTTGAGAGTCCATACGAAAACCGCGCAGGCCTCGCAGCCCTTATCCTTGTGATCCCTTAGCAAGCAGAGGTTACAAACATTGAGGTGTATCGTGCTGTGCAAACTTGTGGTGACAATGTAAGCAAAATTTGAAAGAGGTATTTTCCATGGACCACTACCTTGACTTATTTGGATTCATCTGCGTTTTTGCTCCGTCAAGATCCCCCGACGGGAAAGGGTGTACGGAGGTCTCTCAGTCTCCGGTGTCTTCTCAATCGATCAAGATGGTTTTTTTCTGTTGAATTCCATGCTTTTTCAGGCATTTTGTCCAAAACTTCGGAGTGTCTCCCTTTGCTTCCAGACCTAACGGTGGTAAAAAGAATATGAAGATGGCTACCACGCACAGGAACGTCCAGGGCTCAGTCTCACGTCACACTAGGGATGGACCTAGCACCAAATGCTGCTTGACGACGCACCACAAAGGGGGAAAAAAAAAACAAAAATAAAAACAGACCATTCCGTACCCAACCACTAGATGGCGGAATAATACACAGCATGTGAATCCAGAAAAGGAATCAGGCTGCAAAGTGCTATTTAACAACCATCAACATCATATTGCCATTTAGTGACAACAGGACAGACACCTGATACTAAGTTGGCAGAATTGAGAGCCATCTTGAGGGATTGAAGCAGTTATAGAGTGTCAAGTACCTAAACATGGCTGACTTGCTTCAGTACTAAAGGAGTGCGACTAGTCAAAAGGCTTCCTTGAGAATATCCATTCTTTCCCACAAAAGACCTAATGGTTGAAAAGGCCAAAATTTCAGGTGTCACGCCATCAAACACAAAACATGCTTCTGAAACAGCACAGAATTCTAGAGTAAGGTTAGTAAGGTTGTTGTGGCTTGAGATAATATTGATATAATGGCATGTATTCTCCAAAATGCCAAGCTAGGGATTTTGAAGCAGTACATTTTAAAATCTTTTCAGATTTCACAGTTGTGCTGACCCAGTTATTTGGTGGTTCTCCAAACAATAATTTTTACTTCGAAAAATCAAATATAAAAGTTAGTTATTTTTTTTTATTTTTTTTTAACCAGGAACAGCAAGAGTCATATTACAAAGAGTAGAAGCAACCAACACAACTTAAGTACACCATGTAGCAAAGGATAAAGACAAGGCGAATAATCAAGCAAAGGCAATAATTTAAACAGAAGAAATTAAAGAGTAAACACATAGGGCAATGAAATAAAATAAAGGCACAAATACTTAGATCAACCAATACCACTAGGAATAATGCCAGCTTTCCAGTTAGTAACCTGATGCCAGAGCGATTCCCCACGCGCCCTAGATTTAACTCCTCTAGTTTCAAAAATAGCAGTTTCATATCTAAAGACCGCTAGGAAGCGTGCTAGCCACATCTGAAAACTTGGCGGGTCAGATTCTTTCCAACGAGCCGACAGAATTAGGCTTAATACCGCTGTGCCTATAAACAATTATCTTTCTCCTGATTTTGCTTGATTTAAAGAATAATCATGTCCTAATAAAAACAAAGTTTCTGACTCCGGTATTTTGTGACCAAATACCTCTTCCCAAAAGGATAACATCATACTCTTAATTAAAGTCAAATCGGGAATATTACAAAACATATGAATAAGGGTTGCCGGCCCTTGAGTACATCTAGGACATAAATCATTCTCACGCTTACCCCACGAAAACAGTTTAGCAGGAGTGAAATAAAGATCAAATAATGTTTTAAAAAGTTGCGTTTAAGATTGCTAGCCATAAAAAGTTTCTGACTCATCTCTAGCACTCTATCAATGTCCACGTTAGGACTATTTAATTTTGTTGCCCATTTAATTTCGATTTTATCTAGATCATCATGTATCTTGCTCAAAAGAATATTATACAAGGTCCCTATCCTGGTGTGCATTCTGGGTATAGCATCCAAGATTTCAGTTCTAGAAAGGCAAATTAGAGACTCTTTGGCCTTTAATTTAGCAAATACCTGAGCAAATTTTTAAAAAGTCTCCATTTGGTAAATTATATTTTACTTTCAAATCAAAAAAGGTGGTATCAAAGTTATTTACTAAGAATTCACCAATTGTTTTGATTCCCAGATTGTCCCATTTCCTTGCGACAGGATCGAAATCGAGGCCTTGAATGGCATTGGAACGCCAGAGCAGCGTCTATCGATTAATCTTCCCAATATGCATATATTTGGCCACTTTCTTCCAAATTCTCCATGCACTAGCTTCTATAACTTCTCCCTTAAAATCCTTATAGTTCTTTGCCTCAGTTTTCCGTAAGAGTAAGCCCGTGGCCTCCTGCCCTAATAGAAGCTCATATATTGAAGGTATTGCACCAATGCCTTCCGAGCTCTCTACACTTAGACCACTAATCAAGGGAGTAAGCTGTTTTAAAAACGCCGCCCAGTGATAAAGAATTATGGTAGGTATAGTAAGGCCGCCTCTATCATAAGGGAGTGATAATAGCGTAAGCGATCTCCGAATCTTACCATGTTGCCACATAAATTTAGACATAAGCGAGTTAATCAGCACTAACACTTTCTGATCTATTGCTAGCTGAATTGCCGGAATAAATAGAGACATTGGGTAACATTCATTTTTAAATAGTTGGCTCTTCCTATAATGGAGAGATGGAGACTATTAACCCTATCGAGGTCATCCTTTATCTTAACCACCAGTGGATCAAAATTAGCTTTTGCTAATAACTTAGTATTAGCACAAACAACAACTCCAAAATACGTAGCCTTTTCAGCTCTTCGTTGATCCGGACAAATGGTATTATCGGTGCACAGAATAATCGTCTTTCTTCTGTTAAGAGAGTACCCCGAGCAGCTCCCAAATTCCGTGGTCACTCACTCTATTTCACGAATAGCCCCAATCGGGTCAGATGTAGTAACCGCGATATCATCGGCATAGGCCAATACTTTAGTTTCGAAATGACAGCTAATAACAGGCTTAATAATGTTACTTCCTAATAGTTTCAAGATAAGGGGATTAATATATAAAGCAAAAAGCAGGGGCGAACACGGACACCCCTGCCTAGTGCCCCTAGCAATGTTGATACGTCCTGATACTGACCCTGTTAGAATTTTTGCTTTGGGCCGGAGATACATTGACTTAATAAATTTGATAAATTTGGGGCCGAAATTATTGCGATTCATGAATTCCCACAGAAAGTCCCATGAGACGCGGTGAAAGGCTTTCTCAGCGTCAAGTAAAATCACCGACATCTGTCCACCCGCGGCAGCCATAGCATCAAACAATGCAATTACCCAGCGGGTATGATCTGTAGTCCCTTTACCAGGGATAAAGCCATGCTGCCACGGGGAGACAAGACGTTCAATGACACCACTGAGTCTGAGAGCCAATACCTTTGCATATAATTTAGAGTCCGAATTAATCAAGAATATGGGGCGATACAAAGTTAGCTGCTCGGGGGGGGTTTCCCCTTCTTTGGAAAAACGATTATGTCAGCCTCATCCCAAGAGTCTGGTGGAACACCATTCCATTGAATCCCAAGGAATAAATCATACAAAATAGGACACAGCTGGTGGCTAAGAATTTTGAACAGATCATGCAATTTGTCTGGACCTGCTGCTTTACCAGATGACAATAAAGATAATGCAGAACCCGCGTCTGCCAAAGTAATATCTCTTTCAAGCTCTTCCCTGGCGGTATCATCTAGAAGCTTCATAGCCTCAGAATTAGTAAGAAAATTCTCAAGATAATCTGCTATATCATTTTCGGTAGCTGGTACTTCCTCCGAGTAGAGGCTCTGATAATACATTTGGAATTGATGACGGATGTCTGTCGCATGAGTAAATGTCTGCCCATTATCTACTATTGAGGAAATGCTATTCCTAACATTTTTCTGGCGCGTACGAAGTGCCAGCTGCCTACCAACTTTCTCTCCACTTTCATAAACTTGTTTCCTGTGTGCTTGATATGTTTGGGCGGCTTTCTGACTGAGCTTAGTGTTTAGTTCAGATTTCAACACTGCTACCTGAAACATCAAGTGCCTGGCTTCTTGTTTTTGTGTAATTCTAACGGTATGTTCTTCCTCAGCTCTGGCCAGGGCAGAAATTTTCAATTTATTTTATTTTCTTAAGATTCTTCCTGCTTTATTTTGGAAACTAATGGTTTCCCCCCTTAGTGCAGATTTGTAGCAATCCCATACAATATTTCTTGATGCACTAAAGCGATTCATATTGAAAAATTCCTCTGTCCAGGCTTTAATATGATTAATGTACTCATTGTTAGATAGCAGCTTTCTATCAAAAGACCAAGAGCATTGCTGAGTGAAACTGGCATTGTGGGTGGTTGACAATACTAAAGGATTATGATCAGAGATTATTTTAGGCGGTTTATTTATGAATGAATAGGATGCTAGATCACCAGAGGTAAACATGTAATCGATCCGGACATGTTTTTGATGAGGGTGGGAAAAATAAGTATAGCCTGGGTCGTTGGGATTGTTTTGTAACCATATGTCAATTAAGCCCAAGCTACATACCAAGCTTTTAACAGCGCGGTACACCCTTGGTTTCCGACACACATATTTCTGCTTCGGCGCTAGCGCCGTAAATGATGGCAAAAGTGAGATGTTAAAATCACCACAGAGGATTAGCGGACCTTGCCACGTAGCTAATTCAGTTTCCAGAACTTCGAATACTGCAGGGTCATCATAGTTTGATCCATAAACAGAGCAGATGATAATACCGCTGGCCAATTTAACAATTGCCCACCTTCCATGTGAGTCAGACAGAAAACGTACTCCCAGGCCGAAACAGGATTTTGCAAAAATTGCTACACCCCTGGTATTCGAAGATTGGGATGATGTTATCAGCAGATTATACCCCTTGAGGCTCAAAAAAGCTCTTTTACTCCAGGGAACATGCGTCTCCTGAACGCACAATATATCTACAGGATTTAATTTCATTAATTCGCCCAATCGAAGAAGTTTGTCTCTGGATAGGAGCCCCCCCCCCCCCCCCCCCTACGTTCCAAGATTGAACACTAAGTTTACCCATTGTTTATGTAAAAAGATTGCAGAGTGTCCTTAATCAAATAATATTCCTTGTCTTGCTTTACCTCCTTTCCCATTGTTTCCAAAGTTAACATTGCTCTTGCTAATAGACCTGGTTCATTTTTTTATTTTTTTCTCCCACTCTCCCACACCCCCCTTCCCACCACCCCAAGGAACCCTCCCCTGAACCCTCCCCCATTACCCCTCTCCCCCTTACGTAGGCATTCAGACTCAACCAGAGTCTGGGTGATGTAGTTGCTGCACTTCTACTGAGCTACCGCTCCCCAACAAGAAGACTAGGAGAGAAATAAGTACAAAAATATAAACCTTGACCGAAGTGGCCCCTATATCTTACATAACAACCTAATAAATCTTAGCTCATACCTAACAATTATTATGAGACATCCACATGTACACTACATAATGCAAACCGACCATGATTACATGCTGTTCTTTCCTAAACATGTACAGGTTATTAATAGCAATACCTATAATTTATCTAAGATAATTCATCAAGATAGGCTTTTGCTTTCATTTCAGACTGGAAGAACTTTGTCTGACCACCATATACAATTTTGAGTTTAGCGGGATGGTTCAGGAATGCTAGAGCTCGCTTATCTTGAAATGGTTTAATCAATAAACGCAACTGCCACGTCTCTCCACGGTTGCGTGACAGAAATCGGGCCTTGAAAAAAATGAAGTCATTGAATGATAGTTTGCGATCAGGTCTCGCTTTCTCCGCCACCGTCTGCCGTAACAAAAAAATTCCAAAATATACTAGAATAGCATGAGGAAACACCCCTGGTTTAGGTGGCAGGTTGAACGGAACTCAGTGGGCCCGCTGTATTTCTGCATCCCAATTCTAGTCTTGTAATTCAGGCATAGATTCACTGAATAGTTTGATAATAAAGGCCCGTATGTTCTCCCCCTCCATCTTCTCTGGAACTGCTAAAACACGTAAGTTATGACGCCGCTGCCTATTTTCGAAGTCCTCAAGCTTCCACTTGATATCCATAAGCTCCGCCTCCTGAAGCTTCATTTTCTTGGAATTCTCAGAGGAGTCTTTTTCAGCCGACATTACCCTTACTTCCATCTCCGTGACTCTTTCACCTATGTGACTGCAGGTTTTAGAAAGCTTCTTAACAACCCCTTGCATTTTGTGCAAAGCTGCACGAGATCTTTTGCTGTCCAGAGCTGTCTCTTCTCTATGTGCTGCTATAGCCTGTAACATAGTCTCGACAGCAGTGGGGGGCATCTCAGAGATACCAGAGCTGATACCATGGCTGACACCAGGGCGGCCCTTGGCCAGGCCACATTGCAGGACTCTAGACCCTGCTTTAGTCTTAGCTTTAACAGTGTTGGCATTCTGTCTTCCTTCCCCATAACTATCTTCTGAAGAATTAGGGAGAGGTTCCGACTCCTCATCCTCCTCCGTAGACTCATAGCTCTCCGACCATTCCCCCACGACATCGGCTCCGACCTCACCGGTCTCGTCAGAGAAGGAATAAAACTCGCTAAGGTCTTTTTCACCCTCCGGCAGCAAGGCGGTTTGTAGCAAGCTTACACTAGGGATTAGCACATTGACACCTCCGTTCACTGCAGTCACTCCCAAGGGGCTGCTAGAATGCATATGTAGGGGTGTAGTCAACTGTTCTTCAGGAGCAACAGGGTGTGATGTAACTGGTGTAGCTGACAAACTTGCGGGTACGGTCTGATTTGTGACTGGTGCAACCTCCATAACCAAGCTCTCTAGCTCACTATTTACCCCTAATATGTTTCCACCAGGGCCTGTAAACGACATGGTGCGCCCCTCCGCAACTCGGACCTCGCCAGCTTCCAGCCCGCTCACTCCAGCAGTTTCGGCCAACTCACTAGATTGTAAAGACTCAGAAGTCTCTGTAACAATCAAGTTATTTACCATAGCCATAGTTGTGGGCTGGGGTTTGGCAGCAGCCCTTGGGGGGCCGGATGATCCATTAATTAAATCCAGAGTGATATTTGAGGCATGGGGAGAACTGGGGAATCCTCGTCCAGCATACTATTCTGAACATCATCTGGAGGTATAGCTAATAATAACTCAGCCTGAGGACTAGCCTGAACCAATTGTTTCCTTAAGAGTAAATCAAGTACTGAGCCCCCCCCTGTAGTACTTAGCTTCCTTCGTGAGGCGAGGACCTCCTGTCATGGAGTATTGTTCGTGGGTACAACTGTTTGTTGCTTCTTCGCCTTAGCTTTCACCATTTTGGCCGAGGCGCTGTCAGACTCTTCCCCATCCAATGAGTCCTCTCGTTGTTGCCTTTCAGCCTCTTTGCGTAGAACTCTAGCTGCCTTCCCAACCCGCGCTCTGGCCGCTGCAGCTGAAGCTGCAGAAGCACTCTTCGGCGGCATGACCGGTGATTCCCGAGATTTCTGCGGATATTTCTGCACACACGGCTGAACCAGAAACGTGAAGCTGCCACACACTATGAATCCGGAATTCTGTAGCAGCGGCTGTATCGGCTGCAATGTCCACCGAAGCTCGGCTACTGAAGCAGGCAGGAATCTGCCCGTGCGTTACTGTGAGGCAGAGCCACGGATTTCCGCATATGTCCAGGTGAGTTCAAATGTTTTTCGTGGCTTTTCCTGTAACTTCTGGGCTGAGACAGCCCCTGTACCATAACGCCACGTATTTTCTGAGCAAAACGGGAGCAAGGTAGAGCTGTAGAACACTGGTTCAAAATGAACAATTTACAGGATTCTCAGCCTTCATCATTCAGAAGTCGGTCGGCAGTCATTACAAGTTCCGTCCGATTGAGCGTTGAGAGCATGGGTCATCTCCGGTCTTGGTCACGATGAAGCGGTGCTCAGTGAAGTGCTGCAGTACGGTCTAACGCTAGACCGCCATCTTGCCTCCTAAAAGTAAGGTTATTAACGCACGAAGGTGAAATGTACCACCCACAGTTCTGTGTATCACTTTAGTATCCATGCACCTACATCTTTCGTCAGGCCAGGGCCCTGGATATCTCACCTGGCTCAGAGCTGCTGCTGGGTGGGTTTTTAAAGCAGCAAACAGGACGATTTCTTTTTAGGCTTCTTTTTTTCAACTGGTGTTTTCCTATTTATCTGTCTGACCAGGTCATAGAAGATCTGAAATCAAAGAAACAAACAAAAAATAGAGCTTAATGATCGGGCGGGATGATGCTTCTGAAACTGAAAATATTACACATTTTTTAGACATGTTTGTCATACCTTACAATACATATCTAAATCATTTCTCAGCAGTAGTAGCTATGTTTTAAAACTTATGAGGTTAAAAAATTGATATTGTCCATGCAACTTTTCATGTTGAGCTTCAACATTTTTATGCTTACTGCCATTGAAAGGCTTTATACAAGTAATAGAAAAACCTGCAGAATCCATTGCAAACTCAGATGGGCGGAACACGTTTAAATCTGCAGCACCATCTCCAAGAAACAGTCACTACAGTAGGTTGATTTTAACGCCTGGAAGTATGTAACTGAAAGAACATTTTTAAAAACATGCATACACTAGGCACATTTTCTGTCATAGTACGTGGAATCACAAAGTTGTCCCTCTGTTGAATACTTATTCCAGAGATGCTTTCAAAGTTCTACCGAGATATGGCGCCATAGAATAGTAAGGTTTTTATTATGGGCATGGTAAAAAAGACAGATCGTTTATACAATTTGCACCAACACATATATTCACAATCTATATACAGTCAGGCTTGAGCCTCAAAAACTGGTAGCTTGTGAGAATTCTGTACAACAATGGTAACATGTGCTTGAACCAACCTATTATTAAAGCCATTATTTTGTATTTTTAGGTCTCGCATTAGCCAAGAATGTTTGATTTTCCTAGAATTATATGTAAAATATACGTAGAGACATTGAATCAGTCCTGTTCATCTATTGGTCTGTTATTGTGTCATTCAGACATTTCTTCCACCATCTACTGCATACAACATGGTGCAGTGGGTCATCTCACTTCAGCCATTGTCTAACTTCACTGAGTCTGTGTATGCATCCTTTTACCGTTACCTTGTTGGGTGCAGACTACCCCCCTCCGCCAACAGCCTTTTTCCTTTTCTTCCCCCAATTTAGAGTGCACATGGTCCTGGCCCCCGGCTGAGCTCCATGCGGAGTTGTTCGCTAAAATCAGGTGTAATCAACTCCATTTTTAATGTTTTTTATTCCTTCACCACTGTTTACGCCAACTCTGGTTACAATATTTAGGCCTAATTTCCCATATACTGACGTCAACACTACCGCCTTGTCACCTCTAGGCACCCAGCGCGGCCTCACTAAATGGTTTTAGCCCGCTTCAAGGAGCCATTAATTAAATGTTATGTCTGTCCTTTTTTACCCCCTACAGGTACAACTCGAGAGGAAACACCTCTTGCACATATAAGCACCGTAGCGTGTGCTTTACACACAGGGCACTGACAAACTCATACTAATCCCTGTAACACCCTACACATATAAGGTCCTGATGAAAGCCAGTAGAAGAAAAGGCCTGGCTGAAACTAGTTGACCGCACACGACGTCGGAGGCCATAACCCTACCGTGTACGTCCGATAGCCTTTGTTTTTATTGACTGCCTGGGGCCCACCATTAAAACAGTCTTTGGGACACCCAGGACAGTATTTTAAACCTCACCCAAAGCACACTCACAGCACCCTCACGAACCAAAAAATCCCCCTCCGCAGTAATCTGGCATCGAAGCACACCTGAGGTACACTCGGTACCTCAGGTGGGGCCCGATGATGAAGCATGCCACCAACTAGGTTGTTGGGTGAGGGCCTTCATAAAACCTAACGGTTTTCCTCCACCTGCAGCATACAAACAATTTAAACCAGAGCTAGTTCTCATTGATTGCTAACATATAAACTGGGTAAACGGACTAGCCCCTCTAGTTCTCCTCTCTCTTTTTGATTACAACATAACTTCACTGAGTGTCACCATTCAGATCTTTCATGAATTGCACATCCACACACAAAGCACTTATCTCAAATGCCAAGTACAACTATGGCAATATGTGGCTTTTTGAGACCAAAACATATTTTTGAGTTAGACTTTTTTTCCATTTCAGAGGGCCGAGCAGCTTCTCCAACAATAAAGAATTCCAAAAATCATAACAGAACAAGAATTGACAAAGACAAAGCCCAGCCTACTGGCTTTGCCAATGCTTTTTTGGACAACAAAAAGGCTAGCATCAAATTATTGCACTGAACGATGTGAACGATGCTCCAGAAAAATGTAGTACCAATCCTTGCCTTCCTTCCTGCCAGCATGGAGGAGCTAGAAAGGTCACTGTCACACAAGCAGAGCAATCTGGGTCGACAAAACCTCTTTAAAGATAATTATAGACTCAACTAGAAAAAAATCCTCAAAGCTATTTTATATGAGCCAGAGAGGAAAGAAAAGAACCAGGGACAAAAAAAGGTACAGGGCCTGAGCTCAGCAGATGAACACCCTGGTTTTTGAACTTCTCAGGGCGCAATGTTCCTACGACTTAGGAATGTTAAGAAGCCAGGTGTAAATAGCTATATATTGTGTTTCAAGCCACTTAAAGTTAATTCAAAGTTTTTTTTTATAGAGACAGTCAATTATTTGTTTTTTTTATCTTCATCATTGTTTCAAGGATTTCTAATTCGTTTTTTAAATAACAACTAAATGCTAACCACTTTGTGTTACACTTTATTACAGAAAATGTACCATGTGTTGGGAGGGCTAGAATGAACCAAAGAATTTGAGAAAGGGAAGACCAGCTAAGAACCAGTTAGATAACGCAGCCTGCCTATAGATCGTTTTAACAGCATGGCCATATAGGAGTTAGACTTAAGGGTCAAGAAAATGTTGTCTATAATAGAGCTAGTCTATGAAGTGACTGCAATAACTTTTGTGGGTGCTGCTGGATATAGCACCTCATGCTCAGAATGGGACATCCCTTTCACAACAGACACAACTACTTGACCAGGGCTCCACATCTGACAGACGAGCTGCAGAACCAGATGCTAGGCCTCTGAGCCGACTGTGGGCAGATTCCCAGAAAGCATTCCTATCAAGCATCCATTTTTAGGTCTCGACCTCTGCCAATGCGCTTGCGCATTGCAGATGTCGAGACAGAGGCGGAAACAGGAAAGTTGAACCAGGCGGATTATGCCGAGTGCATGTGCCCGTGCTTGCCGTTTGCTACCCGAGCCACCTCCATTATTGCATCAGACCCGCCACAGCAATGCCGAAAGCTTCACACTTCAAAGGAATGCTCTCCCCCGCCCCTCTCTGCGCAATGCCACTCCGAAGACTTTTTTTAATTTTACACCCCATATGCTCGAGCCTTGGCATCCGACTTCAAAGGGATCCCCTCCCCAGCCCCCTGTCGCCAGCGCTTCCCTCCCACTCGCTCACTCCCCTGCTCCTTTAGCCGCCGATTTTCGTTTCGCGGCCACTATTGCTGCCGCTAATGCTGGTTTTGTCTTCATAGCATACGTGCGCAGGAGGCGCAGCCTATTCCTACTGCTGCGGGGGCCCAGTGTCGGTGCCGTGTCTCCCCTCTTCTCTACAACATGGGACAGAAAAGTGCACAACATGGGACAGAAAAGTGCACATTTGACTTGTGTATGTACGTTTAGTTTAAAAGAGAGTGTAGTGTTACTTGTAGAACTGGAGTGCACTGGACAGTAATGTAGGTATCATTTCTCTTTAACTCTGCCTCAGGTTCAGTTTTCTTCACAGGTTCGCTTTCTGGTTGCGGACTGCAAAACTATCACCAACAATGCCAAAGTGGGAGGGACGCGGTTACCTGCCTCTGCAATCAGCAAGAGTTTCTGGTAGATTAGGAGGGATTGGCTTGTTTCTTTTAAGGTTCTGTTGGGGAAACTTGAGGGGGGGAGCTTCATGGGATTTTTTTCTTTATTTTTTAGTTTAGTTTTGTTTTGATTAAACCTTTGTTGCTTCATCAGCACAGCGCTTTATTATTTTTGTTGTAATAAATGTGGTCAAACAATTGGTACGAATCCTCTTCTAAAGAGGCTGCCCGTCTCCACCCCCACCCCCCTTGTTCCTTTGCTACTGGTATGTTACAGAAAGACCCCGCTGCCTAGCAGTCACAGATGGTGGAAATCGGCCATGGTAGCAGTCATGGGCCCTTTTGCGTTAATATGGTCTGTCGCTCTTGGCGTGTCAGTGGTGTTCTCCTTAGTTTATCTTTGTTTTTGGCTGACATCATATGTCCCCATATGACATAGGCGGACTGGCGCCAGCCCTGGCTTTCCTGGAAACCTCGTCTTACATCTAAATGCCTCGTACAGTCATTATTCCCACCCCCATGGTATGCACAGGCAGAGGTGAAAACGAGGTGGTCATTTTATGAATGAGCACTCCTCTCCTGTAAGCAGTAAAACCCGGGCCGCCTGCCTAGGTGTCCCCAGAGTTTCTCTATTCTTCCGTCCCTGCCTGACACTCTCCCTCTTCAATTTGTAATCCTAAATAATGTGCATTATTCACAGCTCCCAGCTTGGACAACTGCTAATTAAAGGAAGTGGGCCTTGTAAATTACACAATTGTAGCAGTGCAATGGTTAGTATTTGTGTTGTTACGATCATTGGCAGCGTGCCAGGGGCAATGTGTTCAAGCTGCTGTGGCCTCCTGACGAGAGACTGGGTACTTTCTTTTTTTTTTTTTTTTTTTTTTACAAATTGAGCATTCCCTTCGTTACTTTTTGAAACAAAAGATTGTGCATAAATTACGCTCGTCAGTGCCGCTAGCCACTTTACCAGACCATGTCTTTGGTGGTTTTAACCTGCGGACTATCAAAAAAGTGGATGTTGACTTTTGTATTAATTATCAGATCTTGGTCTGATAATTAGAAAGGTAGCTACATATTTAATTCCAGTATTAGGCTAGCAATGGCTTTTAAAAGAATTATATATGAAATATTTTATGTATTTGGATTTTTTTTCCAGTTTCATATGGTTACTGATGTACAGTAAAATCAATCAGTGGGTTTATAAGTGATTTGTCTACGGACTTTGTACGCACGTTTTCCTTCATTCATGAGTTGCCTTGGTTGTCATATTCCATTGTCCCCTTTATGTTTTCATATGATGCAGGCTTTGTAGACTTAAGAGGTATTCTTTACTGCGACTTTGGTGATTTATTTCATATATTCGGATCTTCAATTGCATATATGTTCATTCCCTAGCTTAATCAATGAGAGTGATTCACAAATATGTTCCTCGCTTTGCAATATTGCATGTTTGGCTAAACATGCATTTTGTCTATGCACTAATTAACAATATTAATCTTAAATTGTGCAAAACGTGCTGCATGTGCATGCATATTTATAGTTTTGCAAATATCGCAGTAGTTTGCATGCACGTGATCTGCATCTGATGCATTCCCTGTTCCCCCTAGAGCAAACCTGACCTGGAGAGAGTTATATTAAATGAGTGAATTAATAAGGATTTACCTTCACATGGTTTTTTTTGTTGCAGTTTTATATAGCGCAAACTCGACCCGAAGGTATTGGAGGGCTTTATATGAACACCATTTACGTTACACAAGAATACATACATTTTTTTTAATTGTTGAGGGCTCAGCAGCTTCTCCAACACGGTTTTGCAAAAACCATGAAAAAATTAGCACTGACCAAACCAAAAGGCTGGCGACCACCACCAGAACTATTCGCTTTGCCAATGCTTGTTCAGAAACTTAAGGCGACAATGCCACAAAAAATATGGCATCACACCATTTTAGTGGCAAATTGTAGGCTCACACAGCAGTCACTCTGTAGAAGAGACAATCATGTCCTCTACTTTTGAAAAGTGCAGCGACCCGGCATGTTCAGATTGTAAAAAACAATTGAGTCTGCACTGGAAAAAAGTCAGCTTTCAATACACACATAATTACACTCTACTGAATGCAACACACACTCCACACAATACCACTCAGTGCCACATAATTATATGCTACATATTTACACTGTGCTCAACGCAACATACACTCCAAATACCTCTCAGTGCCACATAATTAGACACCACATAATTACACTGTACTCAATGCAACATACACTCCAAATACCTCTCAGTGCCACATAATTAGACACCACATAATTACACTGTACTCAATGCAACATACACTCCAAACAATACCACCCAGTGCCACATAATTACACACCACATAATTACACTACTGAATACAACATACACTCCAGACAATACCACTCAGTTCCACATAATTATATGCTACATTTTTACAGTGCGCTCAACCCAACATACACTCTAAATACCACTCAGTGCCATATAATTGCACGCCACATAATTACACTGCACTCAATGCAACATACACTCCAAATACCACTCAGCACCACCACAGCATCACTGAGCACCACCACAGCATCACTGAGCACCACCACAGCATCACTGAGCACCACCACAGCATCACTGAGCACCACCACAGCATCACTGAGCACCACCACAGCATCACTCAGGGGCACCACAACATCACTATGCGCTACTACAGCATGAATCTGTGCAACCATTCAACAACAACTGGTTCAAATATGTTCTCTCAATGTTTCAAGCTTTATTACAAATGTCACAAAAATAAGTTAATATTTCACTTCTGTTCTTGGATTTTCGTCACACAATAAAATACACTGAACATAATCTTCACAAAAGTTATTTACAAAAGTTTAAGCTATTGCCATTATAAATTACAATAACTTATTCAAGTATTAATTATTTAAACAAATTAAAAGCAATTGTTATTTGTAATATCAATATATCTAAGTCACGTAATACAACACATTGCATTACAAATGCTATAGGTGTCACATTTGCGAAAGTTAAAGGTATTGGCATTGTAAATGACAAAACTAATAATTTCGCTATTTTCAAAACCAACACAAATAAAAAAATTGTCATTTACAATACCATTAGCTCAAACTTTCTAATGCGAGACCTATTGCATTGCAAATGCTTATTCACAGGTGAAGGTCCACAGGAGCCAGGAGTTGCCCGACCAGCAGTTGCTTAGTAAACAGTAAGAGGGCCACCGAGTTTGCACTAAGTGTTGCCTACCTCAAGACATGTTATAGGACTGTCAGAAAGTGTATACTTCTAGATGAGAGTTTCTTCTCACATAGACCTTCACCCACTGTCATATCCTTTTACTTAATTTCCCAGTCTGGGATCTTTCATACAAGCAAGACACACAGGAGGACCTACAAGCGACATGAGCTAAACTAAGTACACCGGCTTGCATAACAAGCTGTGCGTTGCTATTTGTTATCCAGAGTAGGTGTGCAGGACCCCTCTGGGACGGACTCACTCAAAGAGCTTTGAAGTGTCCTTGCCCGAGATTTGGGATAATATGGAACTTAATTATCTAGTGAGTGAACCATGAGGGCACGTGAGCCAGAGGAAGAGAACTGGTTTCTTCATGTGTGAGTGTACCTTATATTATTTTAAAATGTTGCTACTGGGGCCACTGAATAAATTAGTATGGTTAAGAGTACTTTGTGTGTCTTTAAAAATCGGTTCGTGGTCCCCCAGACTGCTTCAGTTCCCTTTAGTATGTTCAAACAAACACCAGGTACTGTGCCCCTCCTGTACAGATAGCGCCAAGGACCTATCAAGCCCACACAGTTACACTTGGAGACGGAGAAAGCAGATACAAGGCATTTAGTGTGGTGTGTGTTCTAGGGCGTTTGGCTATCCCCGTTTCACGTTACTGACTTGGGTCAGTTTCGATAACAGAAGTGTGCCGTGCAAAGGAACTAATGAAAGCCTACAGAACTGGAGCAGTTTTCAGGCTTGCTATGCTCAGTGATTTACAACTTGAGATCCAAACAAGTGCTTAAAACATTAAATATGAACTATTCATAAACAGGCGCCGAGGTTTATACTTTAGTAAAAATACTAAGAAATTAAAAAATACTGTTATTTATAAGAAAGTAGATGGTAAAAAATGAATGATAACATTTGCATTATTTTGTCACCTCATTAACGTTTATCTTCGACTTCGCAGAAGACTCTAAAAAGGCACAGCTGTTCCACTGTCGTGCTAAGTTTTGACCCTGTTCTTTGCCGACTACTCGTTCATCCTCCAAGTCACATTTATTGCCAACGAGGATCATTGGTACCTTCAAAAGAAAGAAACACATTAAAGACTCATGTCAGAATGAAGCAATATTGATATATTTATATCACATCAAATACCACAAAAGACCGCAGGCTGGCACTATAATGGCTTGAGAGAAGAGAGCTTTAATGAAATCAGAAGAGGTAGAATGCGGTTGAGTACAACGAGCTGGCTTCAAGCTGTTTTCAACCAGAATGATATCTTTCTGGCTCAAAGCAACACTGTTTTATGCATGCTGAGTAGAAGGCATCGCGTGGCTAAAAAATTATTTAACCCTTTTGCTGCGGCGGCTATTCCGCCGCAGCGCTAAGTGGGCGGGGCGGCCGCATGCTGGTGACAGAACCGCTCCGTCACCAGCCACGGTTGAGCTGTGCTGGTGACGGGTGACAGAACCGCTCCGTCACCAGCCACGGTTGAGCTGTGCTGGTGACGGAGCGGTTCCGTCATGACCCGCCCGCTCATTAAAACTGCCGCGCAGGCACAAAATCAGCGCCGCGCAGGCGCGGCGGCCGGGCCATGACTGAACCGCTCAGTCATCAGCACAGCCCAACCGTAGCGGTTCCGTCATCAGCAGGTGAGGGGTTAAATTGTTGAGATGCCCGTCAAGTGTGTGAGAGTTAGAAACAAAGCCTTTATCTTTGCCCCCATTTTGAGTACTGTTTTTAAAAAGCGAAAACAGCACCTTCGAGCAGGGTTTTTTAAACTTTTGACTCTTGTAGATCCCCACTTACTCATTACTAGAATGCGGGGACACTACTAAATGAACTTTGGCATCCAGGGACCCCCAATGAGGTGGAAGTCTGGGACCCAACCTAAGCAAATTCAAGTTTTTAAACTGTAAAACAATACACAAAAATACAGAAACAAACATTCAAACAAAAAAATGACAAAATAGTTGAAATAATTGACAAATATATCACATAATCCAACAGGAAGGTTGGAGCTTTTTTAATTCAATTGAGGCCACCCATTATCCATAATATATTCTGTTTGATGACCTGCACGGTTTCCACAAACCAATCTAAGCATACCAACTTAATTTTTAGTCTCCAATTTTAAATTCCTTCAAATTTACAGAACACTTTAAAAACGTACGTTTTACATTTTACTTCTTTATTTACATACACTATGTACAATTGTTATTTAACCCCTTCCGTGCTGGTGACGGAACCACTCCCGTCACGAGCCACGGACGTGCTGTGCTGGTGACGGAGTGGTTCTGTCACTGCACGGCCGCCCCGCCAACGCTGCAGGAATTCCGTGCCTGCGTGGCCGTTCTAATGAGCGGGCGGGGTCGTGACGGAACCACTCAGTCACAAGCAAAGCGCGCCCGTGACGGAGTGGTTCCGTCACGAGCATGGCAGAGCCGGGCACCTCCCTTCCCCCAGCGCCGCGGCGGAATTACCGCCGCGGCCACAGGGTTAATTTTGTAAGCAGCTTCTAGAGTCTCTACCAGAGAAGGCGTTACTGAAGGTAAGTAACTTGTTCATTTGATAGAGACTTCTGGTGACATATTACTTAGAATAGTTACCCAAACAATAAGTCCCCAGAGGTGGGTTTGCAAAACAATTTCGTACTAAAAAGTTCTGCAGGACCAAACGGGCAAAATGCCCAACCCTAATGGATCTGACAGTCCATGCAATAGCGCTTGGTAAAAGTGTGCTGAGCCACCTACGTTGCTGCCCAGCAGATGTTCAGGAAAGAAACTGTGTTCTAATGCAGTGATCACAGCCTTTGCACTGGAGGAATAAGCCCGCAAGCCCTCTGAGAAAACACCATCATGCAGAACAGCTGACTGCGTGTATTAGCTGAGGCAAAAAGATCTAACCAAGGCTCTCACCACTGCTGAAAGAGACCTTGCACCACCTTGAGATGGAGACGCCATTCATGATCCGCTAGGCATCACAGGTTTAGTTACTCTGCCCTGGTGTTCAGAAAGCCTGCCAGGTGCTGAACCACCAGGGTTATGCCTAGACTTTCCAGCCATGTCCAGACATGCAGGGCTTCTTGACAAAGGGTCCACAACCCGATCCCGCCCGCTTTGTTGCAGTACCACATGGCGGTGGTGCTGTCCGTGAACACCTGTTCTAGCCTTTCCTTTGATAGAGATTAGAAAGGCTTGAAATGAAAGCTGGATTACCCAGAGCTCCAGTAGGTAACTGTGGAATCCAGAGGCCTCTGATCTGCACCTCTCCCGGATGGCCGCCCCATCCCAGGAGTGACATCCGTCACCACCGATCTGGTCAGGGAAGGGAGAGGTGTCTGATGCTGACCCAATCCCAATTCGTTAGCCACTACTGCACATTCTTTTGCAGTTCCCTCCGAGATCTGGACCCTGTTGGAGCAATTCCCCTGATATACGCCCACTGGAACTCCGGTCCCACTGCCAAGCTTTCATATGCCAGCAGGCATGTATCACAAAGAGGATGCCCACCAGCCTCAGAATCAGTCTCACTGAAATCCAGGATAAAGGCTAAGATTGAAAATTCAGGACACCCCTGCTAGGGAGGATAGGCCCGAAACTGCACTGTGTCCAGAACAGCTCTGTTAAGAGGGAGCATCTGAAAGGGAGTCAGGAGTGACTTCCGCATGTTGATCGCGAACCCCAGTGAGTGCAGGAGGTCGTATACCTGGAGGCGGGACACAACAGCCAGGGGCAAGCCCGTCTTTAACAGCTAGTCGTCAAGATAGGGAAACACTGGCACCCTTGCTCTCCGCAGTTGGGCTGTAGCCATAGCACACAAGTTACTTCTTGTGCAACAATATATCTGTAAGAGACATTAGTTAGTGATAGATACCTTACCTTACAATATCCCCAGGTGTCAGACTGGATCCGGAAAGTTTGCTAGCAGTACCTCTGCGTGTCAGTAGGAGATGACGTCACAGAGACTACTTCGGGGCCACCCATGCACGCTGACGTCTGTTCTACACACAACTTTCCACTCCAGGAACGTAGCGCCATGCAAGAAAGTGACCACTGGTGCCAAGAAACTAGGGCCCTGAAAGGGATGTTCTTAACCCCAGAAATCAGTTCGCAGAACGGGGAGCATGGGTGGGGCGATAAGGAATGTATCACTAACTAATGTCTCTTACTGCTATATTGTTACACTAGTAGTAACTTGTGCATCTGAAAGGGACATGTTAGTGATAGATTCCTTACCTTAGAATAGCTACCCCACCAAAACCAACCCCAGTGGTGGGCATGCGAATCAAGATCACACCAGAAAGTTACGGAGAACAGAACGGCCAAAGAAGCAGTCTCTCTGGACTGGACTGTCAAGACAGTAATGCTTGGTAAACGTGTGCAGCGAGGCCCACGTAGCTGCCTGACAAATTTCCTTCAAGGGAACGACGCCTCCCAAGGCAGTAGTGGCTGCTGTTGCCTGGGTAGAATAGGCACGCAGCCCCACAGGAGGCTCCTTCTTAGCCAACGAGCAACAGGCTTTGATGCAGAGAACGACCTACAGAGAGATGGTCCGTTTGTGCACTACCCGACTTTTTTTGGTGCCCACGTAGCCAACAAAAAGCTGGTCATTCACCCGGAATGTTGTGCGTGCTTAAGCTAGAACGAGAGCACACGGTTTGGGTCCAGACGGTGGAGCCTCTCTTCCTCTTATGAAGGATGCGGAGGTGGAAAGAAGGTGGGCAAAGTGATGGCCTGCCCGATGTGGAAGGGCGTGACAACCTTTGGCAAGAAAGAAGGACAGGTCCTTAAAACCAACTTGTCCGGATGAACAAAAAGGAAAGGCGGTTTAGAAGAAAGAGCCTGGAGCTCACTCACTTTTCTAGCAGAGATGATATCTACCAGGAAAGCCGTCCTGAGAGTAAGACGACGCAAAGGACAGTTATGAAGGAGCTCGAAGGGAGCGCACATCAGATATGTCAAGACAAGGTTTAAGACCCATTGAGGCATGATGAACGGCACAGGAGGAAACGTGTGCGTAATGCCTTTCAGAAAACGGTTAACCAGTGATCTAAAAAGAGACGGCTGATCTGGAAGCCGTAGAAAGGCAGAGATGGCCAAAAGTTAACCTTTGATAGTGCCCAGAGCAGAGCCCTGCTGGGCCAAAGAAAGAAGGAACAGAAGGACTTCGGAAAGAGGGGCAGAAAGGGGACCCACAGACTTAGCTTTGCACCATGCCACAAACTTGTTCCACCTGCAGGCGCATACCATTTTAGTGTAGTGACGCATGGCTGCCAGAATGACATCACAGACTTCGGGAGGAGGATCGAAAGTTGTAAACTGCCGCCGCTCAATCTCCACGCATGGAGGTGGAGGCTGGACAGGACAGGATTGGGTGGAGGACCGTCCCCTGCTGCGACCGAAGATCCTCCCGAAGAGGCAGTCTGATCGGGGGATAGATCGCCATGTTGAGTAGCTCGGGATATCAGTATCTTCGTGCCCAATCCGGAGCCACAAGAATGACTTGGGCCCGGTCACGCCGAATCTTCTTCAGCGGAAAGGCGTACAACAGACCGCAATTCCATTCGCGACGAAAAGCGTCGCTGAGCAAGTGCGGCCTTGGAAATTCCAATGCGAAGAATTGATGACATTGCGCGTTCTTTGGTGGCAAATAGATCTAACCAAGGCTCTCCCCACTGCAGAAAGAGACCTTGCGCCACGTTTGAGTTCAGCCGCCATTCGTGATCCATCAAGCACCGGCGGATATGTTAGTCCGCCCTGGCGTTCAGAGAACCTGCCAAGTGTTGAACCACCAAGGTAATGCCTTGATGTACCAACCATGTCCAGAGGCGCAGAGCCTCCTGACATAGGGTCCACGACCCCACCCCGCCCTGTTTGTTGCAATACCACATGGCGGTGGTGTTGTGCGTGAACACCTGCACTACACTCCCCCGGACAGAAGGAAGGAGTGCCTTCAGTGCAAACGAGATCGCCTGAAGCTCCAAAAGTTTGATATGGAGCCAGGACTCCACTGGAGACCAGAGGTCTCTGATCTCAGTCTCTCCCAAGTGGCCCCTCCATGCCAGGAGGGACGCATCCGTCACCACTGTGTGCTACGGTGGCGGATGTGAGAGGGATCTGCCATTGACCCAATCGTGATTTGTGAGCTACCACTGCAATTGCCCTCAGAGATCTGGACGTAATCTGACAGGTTGCCCTGATGCTGTGCCCACTTAAACTCCAGGTCCCACTGCAGAGCCGGCATATACCATCTGGCATGTTGCACTAGCAGGATGCAGGAGGCCATCAGGCCCAGGAGCCGGAGAGACTTCCTGACTGAAAACCCGGAAAGAGGCTGAAAGATCAGAATCATAGCCTAAATATCCCAGACTCGCTGTTCAGGAGGATAAACCCGAAACCACGTTGAATCTAGAACCGCTCCGATGAAGGGGAGCTTCTCAGAGGGACTCAGGTGCAATTTCGGCACATTGATGGAGAACCCCAGCAGATGCAGGAGGTCGGCCATAGTTTGAAGGTGACTGACGACGGTTTGGGGAGAGCCCGCCTTCAACAACCAGTCGCCGAGGTAGGAGAAGACCGACACCCCTGACCTGCGCAGATGAGCTGCCACCACCGCCATCACCTTCGTGAAAACCCGAGGGGCGCTGGTAAGGCCAAAGGGGAGCACGGAAAACTGAAAATGCTTCTGGCCTACCGTGAACTGCAGGTAGCGTCTGTGGGCCGGCAGGACAGGGATGTGAAAATATGCATCCTGCAAGTCCAAAGTGGGACGCAGGCCCCCTTTGTCCTTCTTGGAGACCAGAAAGTAGTGGGAATAACAACCACGCCCTACTTCTGGCCCAGGAACGGGCTCGATGGCCCCCTTGGCAAGGAGAGCCGTAACTTCTTGCTGGAGAAGGGCAAAGTGCTCAACCGACATACGGTGGAACTGAGGTGGCATGGCGGTGGGGGCAGGGGTAGACTCGAAGGGGAGGGGGTAACCCTTCGGACAATTTCGAGCACCCACCTGTCCGACGTGACCTAATGCCAGTGGGGGAGGGGATGTTGAATCCTGCCTCCCACAGGCGTGGGGTGCACCCCAAAGCTCGGACTAGGAAGGCTTAGAAGCGGATGCTGCAGGGGCGGAGGTGGACTGACCCGCCCGCTGTCCCCCTGCCGCTACGGCGGCGCCAACGGCCGCGCTGATTTTGGGTCTGCACAGGCTTCTGGCTGAACGAGCGTGCAGGGGCGCCCCTTCCGTGGCCACAAAAGCAACAAAAGTTAGACGTGGCCTGGCGTGTGGTGGAGAGACCTAAGGACTTATTGGTAGCCAGAGTCCTTGAAAAGCTCCAGCGCAATGTCTGCCTTATCACCAAAGAGGAGAGTAGCATCAAAGGATAGGTCCATGAGGGAACTCTGGACATCTCCCAAAAACCCAGAGGACCGCAGCCAGGCATGGCAACGCAGGGCCACTGTTGTGGAGATTGCTCTCCCTAAGGAGTCTGCAGTGTCCAGCCCACACCGAATGGCGAACTTAGCGGCATCCTTACCCTCGGCAACAGCCTGGGACAGCACAGCTTGGATCTCCTCAGGACACTGAGGCAACACCTGTGCAACCATATCCCACACCGCACGGGAATTGCGGCCCAAGAGGCATGCGTTGTTCACCGACCGCAGCACTAAGCGGGCGGAAGAGAGCAACCGCTTGCCGAACTGCTCCAGCTTCTTAGAGCCCTTATCCGGCAAAGCCGTGGAAAAGACACTCTGGGACGTCGAAGCTTGGATGAACAGGCTCTGTGGGTAGGATGAGGGGTCAGAAAAGCAGGGTGACCTGGCGCCGGGCGATGCCTGGCGACAATCTTATCCACAGGGGCCCCTGTGGCTGGACATGACCAAGTGCCCAAGAAGACGTTGGTGAGGGAGTCATTAAATGGCACACAGTGAGGAGATTAGTTTTTAGGGCCACCGTAGGGAGATCAAGGTTGAGGAACTCAGCTGCCCGATGGAGTACCATCGTGTATGAAGCGCCCTCCTCCATGGCAGGCGGGGAAGAGGCAAACACAGGGTCAGAGGAGACATCAAGGTCGCCAGCATCCTCTAATTTGTCTGCCCAGTCCTGCTCAGAGTCACTCACGAGCAAGAGGGTCCTCGGACCCCTCCCAGTCGTCCTCCACCTCCGCCCTTGTGGTACAGACAGCGGCAGCAGGGTAGGGACTGGGGAAGGAACAAACTGTCGGGAACTGCGCCGTGTCCCAATGCGGATCCCAAGTAGGAACAAAATTGTCCTGGAACCTGGGCAGGGGCGGGGCAAACAGCACCCCCTGCAGTGCCGGGGCCGGCAGCGTTGGACCTTGTGGTGCCGTGGCCGGTGCCAGTGGTGCAGGCTTCTGTGGCGCTGGAGCTGGATCCACTGACGACCAGACAGGATCCTGACACAGGGCCCGAGGGCGCTCTGGCAGGAGCCGGAGGCCTAAACAGGCGGTCCATGGTAGCAAGAAATTCTTGCACCTGTGCGGGAGTTGCCGACTGATCCGGATAAGGTGGGTAGGCCGCGGGACTCCCAGGCTTCGAAGGAGCAGCAGGGGCAGAACCCCTGTCCCCATCGTCCGCATCCGGGGACCGTCGGGGGGACGACAGAGCGACAACGCTTCTTCGACTTCTGTATGTGTTGTCTCTTACCCGAATCAGAGGGTGAGGACTTTAAGCCCGAGGAGCAATGACGGGGGCCCCGCGAGCGTTCTTTGGAGTGGCCCCTGGGCTGTGAATGGCACTGGGACGAGAACCAGACCTCCAGCAGCTTCCGGCGCCGCTCCCTCAAGGCCTTCGGGGCCATTGCCCGACAATCCAAACAGGACCGGAGTCGTGATTGGTCTCCAGGCAGTAGAAGCAGATGTTGTGGAGGTCCTCCACCGACCTATTGAGACGGCAGGCCCCACAAGATTTAAAACCAGGCATCCCTATGTGCACCAGAGTATACTGAACCTTGCAGGAAACAAAAAGTCTAAAAAATAGTCAAAAAGTGACTACGGTACGAGCTAACCGGATCTGTGCTTACTGGAGCGGAAAAAGAAAGTCTGACATCAGCGCGCATGGGTGGCGCCTAAGTAGTCTCCGTGACGTCATCTTGGCGCTTAGAACACGAGCAGCGAACAGGGAGCCGCACAACGCCACCTGACGCGCAGAGATACTGCTAGCGAAAACTTTCCGGATCCAGTCTGACGCCTGGGGATATTCTAAGGTAAGGAATCTATCACTAACATGTCTCTTTCAGATCATCACCTTAGTGAATACCTAGTGGTTAAGGTCAAAAGAGAGTACAGCAAACAAAGAGCTTGTGGCCCAACGCAGCAGCCCGTCTCCTGCTGGGCCTTAACAGACGGGACTCAGGGACTACTGCTTTAAAAAATCTCCATTGGCTACCCATTAAGGCCAGAACTCTGTTTAAATCAATGTGCTTTATGCACAGGGCCATGTGGAAAAAAGCACCAGCAATGATCTGCTCGCTGGCTACTCCATATCTTCCCAATAGGTCACTGCGCTCCAGTACAGCTTTTCTGGCCACTGAGAACAAAGTCAAACGCGCCAGATGGGGAGGACGTTCCTTTTCTTGGAATGCGGCTAAGGCATGGAACTCTCTGCCTGTCTCCCTGCGAGGTGAGCCTAACCTCCTAAAATTCCGGAAAGAATTAAAAACCCTTCTTTTCATATAAATCCCACCACCTTCACTTGCCCCCCAGTTACACTCAGCGCTACGAGGCCTCCGGGTTGTCTGCGCTTAATAAAATTCATTTAATAATAATAATAATAATAACTGCAGGTAACACCTGGGGGCAGGCAACACAGAAATGTGGATAAAAGAGTCTTGCAAGTCTAATACTACCATCCAGTCTCCCCGGTCCAGGGCAGGCAGAACTTGAGCGAACGTGAGCATTTTGAACGCATTCTTCTTATGGAAGAAATTGAGAGAGCGCAGGTCTAGGACAGGAAGGAGACCACCATCCTACTTGGGCACCAGAAAGTAGAAGTAATAACTACCACAACCTACTTCTGGTGTTGAAACCCTCTTTATGGCTTTCTTGGCCAAAAAAGCCATCACTTCCTGGCGGAGCAGGGAGAGATGGGCCTCATTCAGCCTTTTGCACATAGGTGGCATGGATGGAGGGGTAATGAAATGAAAGGGAGGTAACTCCTTTGGACAGTCAGAAGAACCCAGCGGTCTGATGTTATAGACCTTCAGTGGGGCAAGTGGTGGTGGATGCTGTGGTGCCCAGGATGGTAAGAGGGCACACTATAAGGGAACAGGAGACAGCAGCTGCCAGAGGGAGTGGTGGACTGGTCGACCTCTGGATGCCTGACCCATGGGTGTGTGGGTACCGCGTTCCCAGCCATGCAGATGCTGGGAAGATTGTGCACTGGGGTGACTGGGCGGGTAAAGATGAAACTGAAAGACCCTTCTGTAGCCAGGAAAAGCAGCAAAAGGCGGACAGAGGTTGACAAGGGGTCATGTAAAGGCCCAAGACCTGGCCGCAGCTGTGCTATCCTTGAAGCGCTTCAGCGCAGAGACGGCCTGGACTTCGAAGAGATGAAAGCCATCAAATGGAATGCTCATTGGAGACATTTTGATATCCCCGGAAAAGCCAGTTGCTCTCAGCTGGGCATGGTGCTGTAAGGCCATCGACGAAGAAACCGCTCTGCCCGGTGAGTCTGTTGTGCCCAGCCCACATAGGATCATGAACTTCACTGCACCTCTCCAGTCAGACATAGCTTGCGAGAGTATGTCCCGGGCCTCCTCTGTGACAGTTGTAAGCACCTGCGCAACCGAACCCACAGGGCATGGGATTAACGGCCAAAAAGGCATGCAGTGCTCACAGACAGTGCCAGGCTGGGGTAAGAAAATATTTTATTTCCTAAGGTGTCCGGCCTCTTTGATTCCTTATTCAGTGGAGTAGTAGGGAATATGGCAGATTTACAAAGGAAGTGGAGGCAATCTCTCCAGGGTTGGGTGTTGCGTGAGGATGTTGGGGTCCGTGGGGCAGGGCAATGGCAAAAGGAAAGCTTCCTTTTCACAGGAGCCCCTGTGCAGGGTTTGGATCCAAATCTTAGCAGGACGTCAGTGGGGGCTTCATTAAATGGGAAAAGTGGTTCTAAGGGGGTCACTCTGGACTTCGGCACCTCTATCAAGATGCTAGTCTTGACTACCACTGAGTATAGGGCAAGATCCAGGACCTCAACCACCCTTCTCACCACCATAGCAAAAGAAGCCAGCAAAAGAAGCCCCTCCTCCGTAGCGACAGAGGGAGGAGAGAGCATGCTAGTCCATATTGGGGTCTAGAGGTAGGTATTCTTCAGGGTCCAACAGTCCCTAGTGTAGTAAACTACTTCTCTGTGGTGCTTTACTGATTAGAATGTTCATGACATCATAGAATGCCTGAGTGACTCTCTGGCTCATAACGTCAGTTGATCTACTCAGGCTGAGCTGCTTAGAGCTGGCTCCTGGTGGGGTTATATCTTTACTTCCTATCTTCTATCAACTGTCCTAGAAGGAATCTACATTAAAGGATTTAACTACTTACAGTGTTGGACTCATCATCTTCATTTACCACACCTACCAATCCTCTCCAGGCCCTAGCCAATAAGAAAAGGCATTAGGCTCCATTGGAACCAGCATTGGGGTTGTTGAGTTGGTACGACCAGCGCAGATACGGACAAATCCACTGAACCACCGGCAGAAAAGCAGTGCGGGTTACTCCAGAACCCATGGGGACGAAAGGCGCGCCAGCAGCACAGGATGCCTAAATATGAGGTGCATGGTCTCACTGAACTTGCGAAGTTGGGCAGGGGTCACTCTGGTTCCCGGAAACTCGAGGAGGAGCACAGCTGAATCACAGAGCCAGGCCTCGAACTACAACACTCCGTTGTTGGATGACTTCGACAGACAGGGCGAAGTTGAAGACCTCTTCAACTTCTTACTCTTGTGGGATTTACCCAAAGAAGACTTAGGGTTCCACAAGGATCTTGAGCTCAGTGACCGATACTGGGGCATTCCTCTAGAGGTTGATCAAGATAGTCACGGAATGCCACGTTGAGCGGCAGGGAGCCTGAGGGGTGCTCCTTCAAGGACTTGGGGTGCATGGCACGGCAGTTGACACAGGTCTAAACATCGAGGTCATGCTCCTGGCACCAGAGGCAAACCTGGTCCAGGTCAGTCACCGACATCTGCCAGTAACAGGCGCCACAGGGGATGAATCCAGCCTTCCTAGTTGACATTCTGCCACACCAGTAGAAACCGCTCAAAAAGACTGACAAAAAGTCAAAAAAGTACAGCCGAAAAATTGACTGGAAGTAGCTCTCTCCAGATCTGTTCTGCCTGGTGCAGAAAGGAAAGAACTGACATCAGCATGCTGAGTGGTGCCTATTCAGGCACTGCACGTGTCATTTCCAGAGCGGACGCCATGCACAACCGAATGTGCCAGGTCTATCGGATATTAGTGGCCTACTACACCATGCTTTAGTAATATATTTGCAACAAAATGTACCACAAGCTACATACTACACACCCATACCGCTCTTCCGCTGAGCACATTTCCTACACATGTTCTTCACAATCCTTATGACAGTGATGAAACCGTTTATTGAAGCATCCCCACTCTTAAAATTGTCCCAGCACCAATGGCGCATGCCAACTGTGAATTGTCATTTGGGCTTGAGCCCTTTTTGATTCACTTCTTTCGAACAATCCTCTTTCTATACAAGTTTAGAAGGAAGCAGCTGCAATTTAAATAGCATTTTCTCAAATGTCTACCATATCTTCAATTCAAATTCAATAACCCAGTTATTTCCTTTGCACACTTGACTTACTAAAGGAAGCACTAGCAAGCAGAGAAGGCTTATGGCTGGATAGCGACCAAGATGCTGCATAACAGTATTGCAAAATCTGTCTCTTCCACAGACTAGTGGAGTAATTTAGAGGACAGTATACTATGAAATCCTCAAAATAACTCCACGACTCAGTCCACACCATGTGCATGCTACGCTCCACCTATGGCTAATACATCCACTTCCCTCACCCCCACCCTTCTGGCATCAAAGCAGCCCTTGGCCACACAACAGTACTTTTGTGGCCCTTGGGAAAATGCTTGCAAGTACCCATGTTGTATAGCATCTCTAGAAAACAAGGGACAAAGCCAATAGGTCCCAAAGATGAGCCCTATTACAATGCTCGGTACTGCAGACAGCATTTTTATGGTTTTTGGGACTGGAGTGGAAGCCTGACTTTTAGATGGCCAAACTAGGGAGTGTCCCTTGGCAGTGCTGGTCAGCCCGACGCAGAGTTGGCTGACCCAAAGTCTTGAGCAGTCAACAACGAAAGTCACGATCTTGGAAGACTCCGAGCTGCCATGAAGAGTTCAAGCCCACCACTCTCCAAAAATCGATGTAGCCTGGAGAAGACTCTCAAAGCCTCCTTGTCTTCCTTAGCCAGCTGTCTGCAGGAAACATTCAGACCACATCTTAATTGAATAACATTTAGCGAAAGCCAAACACCGGTCTGCAAAGACTCAAATAATGCAGATATATCATCACTAAATGATGCTCGGAACAAGACTACATATCTTCATATTTTTTTAATGGTTTGCCCGTTGCTGTAGAATTGCCCTTTGCTGTAGAATTGCCCTTTTTAGTACCCGTGAGTGGTGGTGGCTGAATCTATATTCCTTCCCAGCTCATCTTTGATGTGTTTTTAAGTGATGGGCGTAGTGCATAGCTGTTTAAACTCTACAGCCTAGGGCGATTAGAATGGTGTGTAGAAAACTGCAATCACCCAATACATCGAGCCTGCTTCCAGCTGCACAGTGCCATGTCGGGAGTTTCAGATGAATGTTCTTTACTTACACAAAGGCAAGCACACGTGTGCCACGCACAATGAGGATTAGGATGGTAAACCACCTTAAAACGAAATGTTGCAGATGTCTATGTCGAAGTAGATGCCAGTGGAAATGCAGAGCTCTAAATCGCCAGGGTTTCTGAACAGAATCATTTTTTGTTTCAATGGGGGTTAATCCAATATTTCATATCACCACAGAGCTACTGAGCTGTGAGACATCTGCACTAAAAGGGCATGGCATCGCATGGAGCAATGCTACTACGTACTTCAAAAGGGCCATTATAATGAATATATCCGCTATATCCAAAAAAGCTTCAAAAGCATCCTTATTTTTTTCACACGTAACTATATGCAGTTATCATCACAACTTATATCAAATGCACTCTAAAATGGTAGCCCTTCAGCAATCCCATTTGCGTGACCAGTAGTTAGTTAACACCTTTCAGTCTGAAGTGTACATATGTACTTTTTTCTCATAAATCAGTAAACACAGGCTAAGCCTACAGGTGTGCCTCAAATGAAAATGGAAACGTTTGCCAATGCTGGTTTAAACGGCTTTCCTAACGCACACTGCATGGGGGATATTTACCTCCTGTGGGGACGGTCTTCTCAGCGATTATGTAACAGGTGGCTTTTTCTGATCTGATCATTTTAGCCACGCATATGTAATACGGCTTGCGGGAAATCAAATTTGTTCCACAAGGTATTTAGGATGGATCAGCGAAGTGGATAGATCAGTAGACCTTAAGCAAAATCCAGATTTTTGCACTTGGAGACTTTTTTCCGCCCTGCAGTTGCTATATTTTGGATCACCTACCAAAGATGGATAAACACCAAAGTTCAACTGTGTGATACTATGAAACGTGACCCAAAGCTGTTCAATCAATTCAGAAATTACAAATATTGTACATTTTAATCATTCGAATTCTAAAACAATTCGGTTCATCTAGCACGGATTTTGTTTCAGCTACCACTTCCTATGAAGTACGAGCACTATTCTATGTGCCTGCTCCAAACATTAAGCAAGAGCATGGTGCAAACCAAATGTCTGGCTGTGGCTTTTTGTGGAAGAGCTACTTTAATATACTATAATTTGCACAAGTAAAACCCAACATATGTTTTAAGTTCATTGAAACCTGAAATTTAGCTAAACTTAAAATGCGAAAGCAAATTTAAGCCTTGCAGCCAAGTTCAATTTCCATGTTCTAGCTCATTTAGATATGTTTGACCCACGACTAATGGCTCTGTAACTACATTGTTTTCTTATTTTTTTATATAAAAATAATCTCGCCCCATAGCACGGATAACCAAATCTGCGAAGTCCAGGCAGCAGAGCAAGGTTTGCTTGGCCACTTAAACTATCTTGAATAATCAGCAAAAGTGCTCGAGCGTAAATCCTCTGGAAAAGTGTCATGCCCCAAAAGGTATAGCAAAACAGCTACAGCAAGAAGCATTCTGGAAATACAGTATTACACTGCCTGAAAAAGATACATTTTGTGCATGTCATCGAATTTGCTTCAATTCCTTAAGAGTGTATAAACAAACTTACTGGTAAGGGATGTCACATCAGAAAAGATGCATGGCAATCAAACGGCTAACTATTGTGGAAGCTAAGGGTTTAGACCAAGCTGTCACAATAGGGGGGCACTAGTGCAGCGTTAAAAGGCAAAAGAGGCGTTGAAGTAGATGGGCCAGGTTGGAGGATTTCCAGAATTAAATTCGTTTTTGTCTTATCATGGGCCAAAACCGGTGCAACTCCGTGCATAGCTACTGCAAATGATGCACTTTTCTCTTTGAGGACCACACAGGGACTCCAGGGCCAATTCTGGAGAGGTGTTGTGACCACTGGCACGTTATAAATCAACATAAAGGCCGGCAGCAGCTTAATGGGTTGAGTGTGCATGGAAGCCGACTCCATGATCTCACCTGACAAAGGGAAAGACTTTCATTTTATGGTGCTTTCAATGCTTCTGTAAAGACTTGTCCTTCGGCTTCAACTTACTCAAGGAGGGTGACCTGAAAATGCAAAGACCTCACTTGTGTTTTGCTACATGTAGCTTGGTCTCATTCCTGTATCACATTAAATTGTATTAGCCCGCATTTATCACGAGACCTAAAGTCTTGTATAGGCCCCCGCACACCAGAAAGAAGTTGTGCGTTCTGTGACAGACATTTAATTCGAACATGTAGAATCTCTGTCCTTCGGTGGGGATATCCAGCTACACTACCAAATAATCTCTAAGGAGTAGTCACAAAGTCAAACGAAACCACAGAAGCAGAGCTTCTGATCCACAATGAAGGTTGAGGAAAAAATGGGAACTGGATTCAGCAGGAAGGAGTAGTGTCTATGTAGGACTCATTCCTTTTATGTCTGGAGCAGACCAGAGTTGTATTGGTGGTGGATGGCTCCGCCAGCAGGTGCATAGAAGCTACTGAGGCTTTTCATACACCAAGTCTGGGACCTGAGAAGATTAACAAAAAGGGGAGGATTCTGCAAGTAGAAGTATCCATCGGAATGTAATTTTTCCTTACATCATTCTTTCCAACACAGTGAAGACATTTTTCATTACGTTATTCTATGTTTATCTTTAGCCATTAAATAGTTTCTAACTGCCGCTTGCAGTAATATAATCTGCAACCCATTGAAATGTCAAATACCTAACTATGTAATGTGAAAGATCATTTGTTTTCATCTCATCTGTTTCATGATTTACATTACAGGCCTTTGAATAACTTATATAAAATTAGTGGCTTGTCCAGGTCTACTTGTGAAATGTTGCTTTCTTTTGAATCACAACAGAAAACCAACATCCCATCATTTTAGGAACAGTGCAATTCTTTGCTAAAATATTAGAAATAAAAGTAAACCTAAAGTCAAAAGACTAAGAAAAAAAGTAAGAGTAATATTGGCAACTATAATCTGCTAATTACATTGAGCAAGAAAGATATGATTAGTAAAGGGCAGTTAGAAGAAATGCTTCTATTCTTCTATTGCTTCAGTTTAAAAAAATACGATGCAAGCAGTCTGCTGTAAGAGGAGAATTTACTATAGTGGTGGACGATTCACTCAGTGTCACTGGTTTGGTCGTGGTTATGTGTAGCGTGATTGATTTATTATTAGGCAATACGTTTCTAAACTATCTAATTTATAGTAATGTTTGTACACTTTCACCCCTATGAAAGGTTATATATTACGTGCTAGCCCTGTATTTCAATTTCATTACAAGACATGGAGGCTACATTAGGCATTAATCCTTTAATGCAACTCACAAACAGCCGCTTACATCACAAAGAACAAGACACTGAAAAAGGTCATGTCTCATAAGAGGTCCTTACTAAACGATGGGGTCACTCCTCGTGATCCCCAATCTGCATACTCTAAGCCCCCCTAAGAAAGTCAAACACTGCGAAAGCACTGCTGGAGGTCGCGCTACCTCACATGACCAGGGAGGTCCCAGCACCTCACAATCTATGGGAGGCCCTCGCGCCTCAAAAGGTAATGGTGCCCCTTCGTTCTTGACCTGAATGATCAGGATCTGGACGACTTGGATCTTAATACCCTTTCGGAGGCAGACTACCCCTTCCTCTAAAGACGCAATTCTTGACACTCAGTGGCAAAATGTTCTCCCCGAATAACATCTCCCACCATAACAGTTCTAGATGGTACCCACACGACCATGTCGCCAAGTTTATTACCAAATGGCTGAGAAACTCTCGAAAGAGAAACACACAATACTATGAGATCGGAATGCCCTAGGCCATGCATCGAAGATAAAGTCTGCCAGACCCCCCATCTCGATCCTGACTTCATAAAATTTTTATTCAAATTGGGTAAGGATCCCAGAAAAGGCCTCGAAAGGGCCCTTAAGGCTTGTCAAGATCGCCTTCTTGATGTTCTCGGCCCCCTTACTAGAATCCTCGACTGGGCAGAGAAATCCCACATCTCAAATTCGCCCCTCAACACTAATTTAATTAGGGGCTGGAGCCAGAGGGCGATCATACTTCTTGGTAACGCCAACTCTGGTCTTAATATCGAGAGGAGGAAGACTATCCTTAATAGAATTAACCCCAAACTAGGTGACCTTGCCAAGAAAGAACCTTCGAGTAAACCCAAAGGTCTCCTCTTAGGTGAAGATATGATTAAGACCATTGGAAAGTACGTTGCAACTTTCACCGCTCTGGATAAAGCACAAAATAACATGAGACGAGTCTTCCCTACAAGCCTTTTTGGACAAGCCGGGAGAAGGGGCGGCTCTTCCGGCCGTGGAAACTTTCGCCCCTTCTCATCCGGTAGAGGAAGAGGTACCACTGGTGGAGGCTTCTACCCCTCCAACCGACAATTTTCTCCACAGAGAGGAAGAGGTTCCCTTGGCAGGGGCTTCCCCTCCCGTGGAGCTTACAACAACAACACTAAAAGTAAGTGCTTCTCCTTCTTTCCCTCCCAGGGTCGGGGGGAGGCTCAGACACTTCTATCACGTTTGGGAATCATTGACACAAGACTTGTGGGTTCTCGAGACAGTATAGGGGTTCAAAATAGATTTTGTAGATATCCCATGTCAGACTGTTAAACCCAAACCTCTGGTTCTTCCTTTAGAACACCAAAAAATTGTCAAAGAGGAAGTTTCCTCTATGCTCAAGAAAGGTGCCATTATCGAGGTCCCTTGGTCTCAAAGAAAATTTTATAAGCACCCTCTTAGTCGAGAAAAAGGACATGGGTCTGGTGTTAAGTTGGATGCTATCCTTAAGGCTGCTGACTGATCTAATGCCTCTACATTTGCTCATCATTATTGTAAACCTATTGAACATGTTTCTGACGTTGTAATTCAGGGCTACTAATGTGCGTAATGTAGCCTCCTTGTCTTGTAATGAAATTGCGATTCTCCTATTAACATGACCAGAGAATCTGGATTTCATTAAAGACACGGAGGCTAACATCATCCCTCCCGTCCCTCCCTTGGACGGAGAATCTATTCGTTGATTTAGTTCTCATGACATTGTTTTCATTTGATGGCATTGCGATCTATTTGAATATCAGATGTTATTTTCTCTTTATGTTCAAGGTTTATTGGCAACTCCGTTGCAATCTTTGACGTTTTATACTTTATTTTCAGATAATTCGAACTGATGGATCTACATGGATTTTCCTTTGCCTCCTTTCTTGGTTTTGAACCTTTGCAGCACCCTTGTTTCAAGTTGAAGATTGATTCTACTAACTCTCTCAATGTTTGATTGCATTTAAAAGAGGCAGCTCTACTCCTGCTCATGGCTTATATTGTTGCCGTGATGTCATCTCATTCTTGTTCTTTGTGATGTATGCGGCTGTTTTTGAGTTGTATTAAAGGATTAATGCATAAGGTTAGCCTCTGTGTCTTTAATGAAATCCAGATTCTCTGGTCATGTTAATAGGAGAATCGCAATTCGCCTGTCTTGCAAGTGCATTTTAAGATTACAGCAATAACCCAGCTGCGGCTTGTCTCTGAAAGACAGTGCCTTTGCCACTTTACCGATCGGAACAGTAGCAAAATCTTTACTTCATTATCGCCACGGAGGTGGGAATACAGAAAAGTTTAACAATGAAAAATGGTGTAAATGATGGTTACCCTATAACCATCCATTTTTCCCATGTTGTGCAGTAGATTCACATACGACAGCATCTCTGTTGCATGTTGTGCTATAGATTCACATGCTACTCCTGCCACCATGTGATGGACTCTGAAGATTACAACTTGTTATTCTTTGAAGACTTCCTAGCCACGAGGTCTTGGTGATTCCTGCTTTAGTCTTGGAAAGCCTGACACCGAAGAAAGTGTCATCATGCACTGCATTTATTACGATGCACCAGGGCAAACTTGAGTGTGAGTACTGGAGTGTGAGGCAGTGTGCGCCCATCCGCCTCCTATTTGAATAGGCTCCCTTGAGCTAACGAGCTCTGGTTGATGCACCTGCACCAGCGAGTGGTACTGAGACATGAGAAGACTTTGGACAGCATCTCCAAAAAAGTCTTGCTCTCCACTGAAGGACAATTATCGTGAAATACGTGTCTAGATAGAGATACAGAGCGCTGGCTGCACCAACAAGGGTGAAAAACTAAAGCATGACACTGAAGAGTGTCATCATGCACTGCATTTATTATGAAGCATCAGGGCAAACGGATTGCTGGAGTGTGAGGCAGTGTGCGTCTACTCCCCTCCTATAAGTCTGTTTCCTTGGCATGTTTTTCTCCATGGCAGATATCTTGCCTGTGCGAGGGAGGATTATTCATCAACCTCTAATGCAGCCTCTTGAGGATGTGGTATTCCTCAACATAGAGTGCCGGTTTCGGGTCTGAATTATGTCATGGCACGACAAGTGACCTCAGACTATGGCGGCCGATGTTCGAGGCCCTTGGAAGTCTCTTCTCTTCTATATTGCGTGGCTGCTAAAAGGGGGAGGCAATGAATTTTTGCTCAGTAGAGATATATTGACTTGTCTTTATAGAATCTGCATGTTAGCGCAATAGTGTCCCTCTCTGTAGCACTAGGTTTATTCTTAAGCTCATTGATGGGTGAAGAAATACAGAATGTATTCAAAAAGGTAGTCTTACATGAATGCATTTCCGCTAGTAACAGGGAGCCAACCATTCTTTAAATGCAAGTGCATGATCTTTAGTGCATTTAACCACATTGGTACAAAGTGAGAAAAAAAAAAGCTTTGTTGTGCAGGACCTCTCTATTCCAAAAATACAAGCACAGGTAGGTGCCCAAAGGCCTTGCCTGGCACACTAGAAAATAGCAGCTATGGGTGTCAACAGTACTCACACGAGACGTGGTCTTGAGGCATGTACCAAATCGAACGAGGTAGGTGGAGCGTTCTAGTGGAGCCTACTCTTCTTCTTCCATGAGTTCCTCCAATATGTTGGGAGTCAATTAACTGAGAACTTGGCTGAAGCGCCTCACCCTAGAGGCTGGGAGACACACCCAATGCCCTCTTCTTCGGTGCTAAGGGGGATCAGTCTCTGCAAAGGATTTGGTCATTCTGCTGTGAGGCCCACCATCTGTCTCGGCACTGGCACAGAGAAGTCTTGCTGCGACATGCAGAACAGGGGCAATAGCTCTCGTAATGATCTGGCACAAGACAAGGTTTGCAGACTGTGTGGAGACCATCCCATGGGTATTTAGAGTGGCACTGTTGGCATCTCTTGAGGATCATCCGTTATATAAACTTGGATGCTCATTCTCCGAAGGGTAGTCTGGAGCACACAGTGGCTCAAAAGTCCAAGAGGTCTGGTTGTACGACGACAATGGGCTCGAGGAATCAGCACAGTTTGAAGAAAATGCATTTAAGATTGTTCTCACACGGGATGAAAGGGGACAGACTGGGGCCGCAACAGGAACCAACAAACTAGTATAGACCGGGAGCATGCTTAATCCTGTCCAAACCCGATAACGGAGAAAAATAATCCAACAATAGAGTTGGTGCCCATGCACATGCAAACCAAGAGGAGAAACCTTGTGGCCCGAAATACTTCTTCAAAGAAAAAAATGATTAGCAATTGTCCAAGCCCAACACTAGATGGCAGACCTATGCAGAGCAGGTGCATCTACAGCCACCCATGCTACAAACATAATGCATCCGGCCACTAGGGATAGCCTGTGTCTTTGGGCTCGGCAATTGCGGGCTCAGAAAAAGAGCATAATTACATCAGGAGCATATTCTTATCATGTGAAAGACAAGCAAAGACAGGGGCACGGTCATGGGAAGTACCACAACCTGTCCCGCCCGACCCATGCAGAACATTGCTATCCACAGAGAGGCATAACCCAGCTCGTACTCACCACCCCTAAACCACAACCCCCTGACACCCAAAGCCCCTTTTCCTGACATGCAGGGGTGTAGAATCCCTACAACCCAACACCCAGGCCATATTGTTTGGGGGTCAAGGACAACAAATTTTCATGTTGGTCTTTGAACACGTAGGCCCAACCCCCTGCAGCACAAATCCTTTGACTACAAGTTTACAGTACCACATTCTGGATCAGGTAAGGGCATTGTCTGCAGTGAAGGTAATAGGTGTTGGTCTGTTAATGCTGTTAAATCTTGTATTCATGAATCGTTGATACAAAGCCTTTATCATTAGGGTGAGAGCTTTAAAGAAATGTTGCTCTAACTGCATTACTTACAATGGCTCCAGTACAAAAATATGTACACACGTTTGCAAAGTTTACCAATAAGGCTACGTATAATGCTCTCAGAAAACAACTTTTTGCAGAACATTGAAAGCTAGATTGAGGATTTTTTGCTTTCAAAATAAAATGTTCACAAAAAATGCAACTAGGAAATAAGTGTTTTGCTAAACTAGTGATACATTTTAAGTACCATTTCTTTGAAGCATCATTTAGCAAAATGTGGTGATGCATGATGGTATTTTAATTTCCCACAAAATTCATAATGGAAAATCAGTGTAACCAGTTTCAACATGATTACATTTAACAAGAAAGCAAGCATTGGCGAAGGCAAAAGGTCACACAGAGGTCAGCCTTCTGGTTTTGTCAATGAGTGCCATGTTTTGAGATTGTTTTTGTTAAGCTTTATTGTTGTGGCGGCTCACCATTATAACCCCTTCGACGCTGATGACGAGCTCAGCTCGTCATGAAGTACACCTCTCGTACGCTTATGACGAGCTGAGCTCGTCATGAACCGCGGGATTTTCGAATCTTCAGCGCACAGCGGGAAAATGCGCCGCACCGATGGTGTTAACAAACATTGGCAAAAAGCTACAATAATTTTGGGTCTCAAAAAACACACATTGCCACAGTAGTTCCTGGCATTGAACAAACCTACTTTGTGTGCTGATATGCTCCTTGTGAAACAGCGATATGCGGTCACTCAGTGAACCCTGCTGATACAGATAAAAATTTTATGAAAACTAAAGGTCAGAACTACTTAGGGGTCAAAATCTCACAAAAGTGCACCCATGGTATATGTCCTTGAATTAGTGCAGACTTACAGCTTTCATGAATTAACAGGAATTTACACAGGCAGGCCGGGAAATCATAATCCTAAAAAATATTTGTGAGCTGTATTTTAACACTATTTACAACAAGGGGTGGTGAGGGACAGAGTCTCTGAATTAAACAGAATACTCTCACCCAGTCAAGAGATCAGGGCTAGATCCAACACTGTTTTTTAGCTCACTGCACCATCCCAGTTTCAGAACCTGGCTGTATGCAAATTAGTCTGTTCCTGTCCCAGTGCATGATGGGAACAGGGCAAACCAAACTACAAAAGCAAATTCTTACACTGGGAAGGAAACAAGCTACCGGGGACCGGTTTCTGGCATTTCAGCCTCTTCGGCCCGGCTTGCTTGAATCCTGATGGTGCAATGAGCAAGGGACTCACATCTGAGTATACCCTTCCACGCTTAGGGTGGACAAAAATATTTACAACAAGGGGTGGTGAGGGACAGAGTCTCTGAATTAAACAGAATACTCTCACCCAGTCAAGAGATCAGGGCTAGATCCAACACCGTTTTTTAGCTCACTGCACCATCCCAGTTTCAGAACCTGGCTGTATGCTAATTAGTCTGTTCCTGTCCCAGTGCATGATGGGAACAGGGCAAACCAAACTACAAAAGCCAATTCTTACACTGGGAAGGAAAACAAGCTACCGGGGACCGGTTTCTGGCATTTCAGCCTCTTCGGCCCGGCTTGCTTGAATCCTGATGGTGCAATGAGCAAGGGACTCACATCTGAGTATACCCTTCCACGCTTAGGGTGGACAAAAATATTTACAACAAGGGGTGGTGAGGGACAGAGTCTCTGAATTAAACAGAATACTCTCACCCAGTCAAGAGATCAGGGCTAGATCCAACACCGTTTTTTAGCTCACTGCACCATCCCAGTTTCAGAACCTGGCTGTATGCAAATTAGTCTGTTCCTGTCCCAGTGCATGATGGGAACAGGGCAAACCAAACTACAAAAGCCAATTCTTACACTGGGAAGGAAACAAGCTACCGGATTTTTGTAAATCGTTTTTGGCCACTATAGGTGTGGCAGGGTATACTCAGACATGAGTCCCTTTCTCACTGCTCCATCAGGATTCAAGCAAGCCGGGCCGAAGAAGGCTGAAATGCCAGCAACCGGTCCCCGGTAGCTTGTCTCCTTTCTGGTGAAGAATTGGCTTGGTAGTTTAGTCTGCCCTGTTCCCATGATGCACTGGGCCAGGGACAGACTGATTTGCATATAGCCAGGTTCTGAGCTGGGATGGGGCAGTGAGATAAATAACGGTGATGGATCAAGCCCTGATCTTTGGACTGGGTAAGAGTGGTCTGTTTAACTCAGACACTGTTCATCACCACCCCCTTTTTGTAAATCGCTTTTGGCCACTATAGGTGTGGCAGGGTATACTCAGACATGAGTCCCTTTCTCACTGCTCCATCAGGATTCAAGCAAGCCGGGCCGAAGAAGGCTGAAATGCCAGAAACCGGTCCCCGGTAGCTTGTCTCCTTTCTGGTGAAGAATTGGCTTGGTAGTTTAGTCTGCCCTGTTCCCATGATGCACTGGGCCAGGGACAGACTGATTTGCATATAGCCAGGTTCTGAGCTGGGATGGGGCAGTGAGATAAATAACGGTGATGGATCAAGCCCTGATCTTTGGACTGGGTAAGAGTGGTCTGTTTAACTCAGACACTCTGTTCATCACCACCCCCTTTTTGTAAATCGTTTTTTAACACTAGCAAATATGCATGTGTAGATTGGCTCATGCGTTTACAAGTTCACGTTCCCACCAACCACTTTTTACCAAACCCTGGAAGAAGCTTTACTTCTGCCCCTTTAAAGAGGGGATTTCCAACCGCTCTCAGTATGGGAAACAATTAGACAAGAGATGGTGAAACCTCCTTAAACACGCAAGCTACTGGGTTTGCACAGACTGAAAGGGGCATCCCAAACATGAATCTATTGCATACTTTTACTTTCTGGACCAGTATTTAGATCTGTGCAAAGGTGGCAAAATAAGGGAATTGCTAGTATTCAAACCCTACCACAGTTTGAGCCCTGGCATTACCAGAGGCTATTATTAGACCTCTTCTATAATCAGATTGCGCGCATAATTTGTCACTACACTACCTGGCACCAAAGGAACAAGTGGATTTTATTTTTACTGGAGAAGTAGATTTATGAAGCAACCTGTCCCAAGGACAAGTAAATATTTTATTAAATTCCACACCCCTAGACACGGTCCACAGGCTCTGAACAGGCATGATATATTGTCGGCCTTCTTGTGGGAGGCAAGAAATAAAGTACAAAGGCAGGCCAAGAATTTCAGGGTCCCCATTCCAGGGAGAAAGCTTGTAAACACAGCCCTTTGGTGCAGGAATACCACCCGGAATAAGGATTTCTGTTCTTCCAGTATCCCTGCACAGATCTGCAGTGCTCATAATGAGCGTAAAGGAGGTGTAAAGGGCTGTAAGGGCAAAAGCTCTCTGGAACCTCCAAACATATGTTATTGCACGTTTTCCAAGTAGGAGGCTCTATTATCAATGATTGAGTCAATATTAGAAAGATTGAATTACACACCAAATAGGGTGTCCATAACTTGTCTATAACTTATCCCATTTAGCACGTTATTTTTTTCCTCAGTGTACAATGCAGAGTAATAACACTTCACTGTGGTGTATTGTTCTGGCTTTGCAGTAGACATGAAAGTACATTTTAGATGCCATTACTTAAGGTAAACTTTAGTGCAGTGTAGACTTTCAGTAACCTTCATACAGGCAAAGAGGATCTTGTATTATTCTAGTACAGATGGAATGTAGTTAATTTCAACAGGGTTGTGCTAATAATGGCATGTGGGATTTAGAATGGATGCAACTTAACATTAGCTTTCAAAACTTTAGGACACCTGTTAATTGATCATGTAAAGGATATTCCACAGATGAAGATGTGGGCCTGCGAAAGAAGGACTGTCTGTAATGAACTGTATATGGATGGAAAGTGCTGCAAAATAGTTTTTCGTTAGGACTATAAACAGAATAGTATGGGAAGTGAGTGAACCTAGGCATAAGGTTTGGTTAAAGTGTTCCAATAGCCATATTGTGAAACTAAGTCTTGATGTTAAGTCTTTCACTTATTGATGATGTTGCATGTATGACACGAAAATATAATGTAAAAGTTTAATAAGAATAAGGGTATGTTTGCCCTTGGTGAAGTCTCCCTGGGGATGGGTGGCAACTTGTAAAGAGAGGTCAAGACACGGAAGCCTACGAGTATCATCTTGTTAGTATGGGCTCTGCGAAAAAACATGCAAGATGATCCTCAAATGTTAGTTAAATAAAGAGGACTAGGCTAGGTGCAGAGATATTAGATAATGTGAAATAGGAGTCATTTCTTCATATATGCATTTGGGGCTATTTAAGTAGTTATTCTCTTTTGAAGTGCTACATGCAAACCAAATTTGAGCAGCATTTAATTTAGAGGAGGAGACAAGCTAGACATACTGCACTACAGAGAGGTGAAAAAATCATTAGTTCCACTCTTAAGGGCAATAAAGTGCAATAGGAGAGAATGAGCCTCTGTCGATCATATAGATGTACTCACTGGAGGACTGATACTTCCCCACAAGGCTTTACCAACAGTTTCTGGGAAAACCTGGATCCATGTTAAGACAGCACAATTTAGTTCTATCATGCAATTTAATAAGATGGTGTCACCAACATCAATCACAGAATTCTATCGAGAAGCGGAGGCAGACTAGTCTTAGTTTTCTGCTTCCATTTAGCCCTGAAGACCAATGCTTTGGTTACTGAGTGGATCAATTTACCATGGCACAGCAGCAAGTTACCGAAAGGTTGCAGCCAGTGGAAACGGTTTGATGAGCTAGAAGCGATGAAAGGTACAGGAAGAGAAAACTCCAGCCACAAGGGTAAATACAAGTACAACTAGTAAAAAACCCACTGAAATAAAGTTTTCCGCAATGTTGGCTTCAGTCTCTACTGGACAAACTATGGATGAGCAAGGTACTTAAACGCAGCATTGTCAACATTAGGTACAAGTTAGCAATTAAAAGCTTTTTTAATGTATTGGTCCCATCCAATCAGGGAAAATCCAATATCAAAAACTCTTATCACGCCACTTCTTTGAAAGGACCTCAACCCATTATGATCGTAATATTTTAAACTTAACCCATTAGCGATGAATGATGTACGTTCAGCAATGGTAAACACTGTAGGTAACCCTTTGAAACAAAGAAAGTTAGAACAGAAACAATGAGCAGTGCCAAACTTTGAATGATGGACTATGCCCAAACGATTTACATAAAGTCCAAAATGTTTTTTGTTTAATTCAGAAGCTTGACAGGCCTTAAAAGAATACCATAAGTAGAAATTTACATAAGATCAAATGCTTCATCTCATGTCCGTATGCAGTAGCAGTACACCTTTCTTATTTCATTGGGAATATGTTGTCTTCTGGGAGTTCAACATCTATCTTGAGAGCATCCTGCATCAGCTGTCCTTGCAATTCCAAAAGTCTCCCACAACAACCATACAACCGAAACGTGCAGTGTAGATACTATTGGTGGTCTGTCAGTTGCAGGTAGGAGTATCTTCTCGTACGAGCAGGAAAATTGCGCACATCAATACCCTGCTCTCCAGAAAAGACCATAACAGAATTAGATTGTCAAAGAAAAGGTCAAGTCCCTCATTCTAGTAAGGATTATTTCCGTAGGAACATAATGTAGCTTTTAGAGGGGAGTACAGTGAAAAGTCCAAGCACAAATATAGATCTGCTTTATAACGCTAGTGCTCAGTACAGATACTATTCTTTAGAGTACACATTTTAGCGCAATAGTCTCCCTCGCCATGGCATTGGGTTACATTCTAATCTTGTTGGTAGGTGCAAAAGGCAGCCTAACGTGTGCGTGCCAGCCAGCAACAGGGAGTCAACCATTCAGCTATACATCTAAGTGTTCTTGATCTTTAGTGCATTTAACTCAGTTGGTACAAAGAGGGCATTCAGCTATGGGTGTCCTCTCTATTCCAAAATACAAGTATAGGTAGGGGTACCTGTTAAAGCTATTTTTCTAAGGAGAAATTTTACCGGGGGGAAACCGGATTGGTTTGAACATTTTAACTCCGATTGAACTGAAAACTCCCAAACGATGCTCGACTGAGACAGCGGACACGCAATCAAGAATTGCAGGGCTCTTCCGTTATCTCCTGCATGAAACTGCTTTTAAGAATACTCTGTGGGCCCTGCTGGTAATACAGGCCTGAAATTTCTATAGCAAGTACAACGAATTGTGGGCTTCTTTTGAACCACATTTTCAAGGGCCTGAATTCACATATCTGGAGCACATAGTGAAAGAACGGGATTTTGAAGACAAAATACATACTTTTTTTTAATATCAAAGGAAAACAAGCATTGGTATAGTCAACAGGTCTCGCCTTTGGGACCTTATTGGTGTTTTGCCAGACCTATTGGAAAAGAGCTGAAGCTTACTCCAACCACACCTAAAAACTGGGACTCGCAATTACTCAAGATGTTTTGAGAGGGAGTGGAGAGTTTAAGCGTAACTTAAAACGTCAAAAAGAAATCTCCAAAAGCAGCCATTTTCTGACACACAAAAGAAAAAGCCCTGTCTAAAAACTTCTTCAACTGAGCAATAGAAACTACAGCCTCTAACTTCACACTTCCCATCTACCAAACCAGCAGTGCTGGGGAAGAACAATTATTGGTTTTTGGGGAAGTGGTGTAAAGAGTAGTGGTCAAAGCCATGTAGTTTCTTGGCGCTAATCAGAAGGAATCTGCATACTAAAGTGCTGTTCTGTGGAGATGCAGAGGTACACATTGAGTACTGCCTTTGAAATGGTCGGCTGCCCACACTATTGTAAACTACCATGATGCGCCGCCCCCCATTCTTTTCCCTTTCAGAGAAGAGTGCATATAAGCTAGCTGCTGCATGCCGCGGCTTAGTGAAATTACAATGTATCAAAGCAGCCATCGACTCCTACCCTCGCCTTCATCCAGCTATTGTTCAGAAGGTCACATGACCTCTTACCTTTGTGGTACAGCGTTCTGCCATTTGCCAGAGCCTAGGTACAGTGGGCTATAAGTGGGATGAAAAAACTAGTGGTGTTTCAAAGGGGCATGGCCGGTGTAATTAAGGGCGTGGCTTAAAACACAAGCTAAAAATCTGGGTTTAGCATAGTGTGCTGCCAGACTGGTATTTTGACGTTTCAGTCATTGCATCCAGATATATGATAACAAGCGTAACGTTATACCTACAACAAGCGAGGACTATTAGCTTTGTCAATGGTGGTTAGTTGCATAAAATAAATAAGCAACAACTGTCACGGCACCCGCGATTTAGTAAAGCATGGGTGCCGGGATTATAGCAAAAGTAAAGAAATACATGTTTTTTTCTATTTCTTTACTTTTGCTATAATCGTGGCACCTGCCCTTTACTTTTACCATTAAAAGTAAAGCACGGGTGTCGCGATTATTGCAAAAGTAAAGAAATAGAAAAAAACATATATTTCTTTACTTTTGCTCCAATCGCGGCACCGGCGCTTTACTTAATGGTAAAGCGCCTGTGCCGTGATTATAGCAAAAGTAAAGAACAAGCAAATAGTGCGGGCGAAAGTGATCGCGAGCAAGGCGGCCAGGGGGAAAGACAGATGACTGCTTCGCGCAAGCTTGAGGCCGCCAAAAGCCTGTGGTGGCACTGTGAATACCCGCTTACAAAATGTCTCTCCAAGCAGCGCATGCGCTGGCTCAGGCGAGACCTAGAAAGACTTGATGAACTTGGCCTGCTGTACTCAGGAAGTGTTTGGCGTCTTTCAAATACTGAAATTGCTGGAAAATCCAGGTAATTTGAGGTTGAGTGAGGAACATGATCAAGTCTAGAGATAAGAGTGGTGAAGCTTCTCTTTTCCCCTGGAAACAACGGTCACCAGTTACTGCTTGTAAACAGACTCACTTTAGCACTGTAGAGGGTAACCGAACACAGTGCTCTGGAGAATTGCAGGTTTCCCTTATAGCTGTCCGTGTTAGCAATTATGGAATCATGTGGCTATCTCAGAAAAATGAGGCAATGGATCCACTGCGGGCATAACCTCCTTCTCATTTATACAGTCTGTGTACTTTGATTGCAGCCTACAATGGACCTAAAGATAAAAACTGGAAAATGAGACAGGAGAAACGGGTCCGAAAAGGTAAAACACCTTTTACATAGATGTAAAGTCCAACCTCAGCATGCCAATTCATATAAATAAAAATAAAAAATAAATCAATGGGCTGGGTGGTTCCAGCTTTAATTTTTACTCGAGGGTTCCAAGTTTTTCAGGGCTTGTGGGTACAAGTTGACTAAGTTGGACATATATTTGAATTGTTGTTCTGAGCCATTTGACTTGGTTATGTTTAAGGATGTTTTTCCTTATTGGAAGTTGAAATGGGCTGATCTTCCGGTTCTAAGCACCACTTTGAGCTATTATTAATTCTTCCCACTGAGGTGTTAGGTGCTATAGTGTACTGCCCCAACCCTTTTTGTGTAAAATTGTCCAGAGATGTGAAATGTGTAGGGAAAGCAGTCCATAGACTGAGAGCGCAAGAAATCACATGTTCACCTCATGGCATACGGAAGGAAAAGAAAACAAAGTTGTTCGCTGAAGGTAAGCAGTGAAAAGATACAAGTCCTCCAATCGGAAAGTTTGGTACAGATGCTATGCTTCCACATAATGGAAATACACAAGAAGAGGAAGGAAAGCCATCAAGTAAGAAGCAACCAAACAAAGGAGGCTAACATGAATATCACCAAAGAAAAGCAATGAGAATAACCAAAGCCCACTGTAAGGATTGCACACAATAAGTATTTTGACATCAATAGCTGAGTAGGTAAGACCTAAAAAATGCTGCCAGAGGGTTACATTTACAAGACTTCAGAATCCACGTCCACAATGCCAATGTTTTATTGAGTATGCTTAACCTCATTCTTAGTGAACGGCCTATGAAAAACTATTTTCCACTTGTGCATGAGGATGAAACAACTTCAAAAAGGAACATACGGATTAACAGAAAAAGGTTTTCCTCGGGTAGAAAAGGAAAAGGACTTACATCTTCTGTGTCTTTCACCCGTAATATCTGTTCTCGAAGGTCTTGGAGATCATTAAACGTGGATTGTGCTGTGATAGAGTACACTAGTGCAAACCCCTGGCCGTTCTTCATGTACAGATCTCTCATTGCAGTGAATTGCTCCTGAAAGAGAAGACAAACAATGAGCAAAGAGAAAACTGGTTGAAAAAAAGAAGTTTGTTAAAGCTTTATAATTCATTATGAAAATTAATGGAATAAGATATAAACCCTCTGCTCACGCTCCATCTGGAAAACAGAACTCTAAGAGACATACCTATACATTTATGAGAGAAAATAAGTGCTATGCAGTGTGCAGCAAAACGTCAATATTTAATATGGCGTACAGACTACAGAGCTTTTGACCCCATTAACCGTAGGAGATATAGGTGAGATTGGAGGAAGCCAATGCCTGCGTGCCCTCTATCATCCTAGCAGACAAGGGAGCAGAAGGCGAGATAGGACTGGTGTGAACTAAGTCCATTTAGCACCTTATCAGAAGGGCAATATGGATGGTCTAGTATCACCATGTGTGCAGGAAACCTTTTGCAAGTGCCTACCAAGCCTAGTGGAACTTCAGACCTACAACGTATCTAACTGTTTTAGTTCTGTTTACCTACATGTTTAGGGAAAAAAGGGCAGGAAAGCGTGGGATCAAGAAAAGTTTTTGGGAAAAACTACACTAATAATTTAGACAGAGGTCACTTTCACATGGAGCTATAATAGTTAAAAAATTAAAGGGTAACACCTGTAACTGTACTCAACTTTCAAAGTAATTTTATTTTACTTCCATGTACCTTACTACAACTGTCTTCCTCCCTACTCCACTCAAACCAGACTGATGAGCGTATCTGTACACATTTTTCTCATACTTTGTCAATGGAAGCGTATCTACAATCTAACTGAAGATATATTTCAAACAACTTATCTCTGTAAATATCGTATGAACACCTATGAGTGACATTTGTAAACTCATAAGACTTTATTTTTCCATTAGCTGTACTTTTGATTCTTTTCTCCACTGCATTTTGTAACTCAACGGTCTGAGTCTCTGGTTGCCATTTAAAGCAATCAGATGCCTTGGCCGCAAAATATAAAATGAAATAAGAACAAATAACTTGTATTTGTACAGATGCAGTGACCGTCAAATCGTAAGGACATCAGAATTCCACAGTACGTAAGTGGTAGTTCATACCCCCGGCCTATATCAAGTGAAAAACACTTTATTTCATAACTATACAACTAGGCACAGTGTATACACAAGCTACGTGTGTGTGTGTTACATGCGAGCGCTGCATTCTTTCTCTGCACTCGTGTATGGGGTTTGTCTTTTTTGGTGTTGTTCAAACTAGACACAAGCGTAATGCTCGAACGCTCGTTTCCATTTCATATAATGCCACAGGGGTGGGGTGGTGTCAGCGCGCTTGGGGCATCCTGGTATTGTAACGGTTGTTTATTCGTTACTTGGATGATATAATTCACACCTGTAAGAAATAAACTTGAACTCATTTTTGGATATATGTGCAGTATGACTTTTCCACACTGGAGACGATCGGGGCACATATCCTGTGTTTATCCTAGTCACTGTCTTTCTTGTTTTAATTTTTTGGAGCTACAGAATGGCTATTGAAGCTCAAGGAGGACGTTGCTTTTGGTTGGGTAACGGTTCAAGTTTCCGAATCCGAGCTGTTGTATTGGCTGGAAGGTATTCTCTTGCTCGCTATAGGTTTCTCTGGATTTACTACTCTCCACAGCTTTTCTCAGATTTGGAAGTTTCGATGGCTGCTATTGGTTAGGTCTTTCAACACAGACACTAATAAAGTTCCAGTCGCATGTACTGCCAGCATAACGTCCAGTCTGGTTCCAGTAATTTCACCCTGTGATGCGCACACAAGTACACTGCGTATCTTTGTCTTTTGGAAAGGAGCAGTGTATTCTTTCCTTCCACTAGATTCTATATGGAGTGCGGCAGTAGGTTACACTTGTGCAAAGTGGATTACAATGAATGTACATCCTGAAGTAAGACTCTAGATGTGTGCATCTCCATTTAACTCTGTGCCTCTTACTTTCTCTTCTCTCTGAAATTTCTAGTTGGAATTTGTATCTTACTGTGCTGTGGCATTACGTCTGGAATTGTTTCAACCCACCATTTCTCACGATGCAAGGAGAAAAACCCTGGATTTAGACACACGAGGCATATGTGAAGTTTTAGAAGGGGAGTTATGTGAACCTGATAGAAAACTGGCATTAATAAAACATTGCTTAGAGGGCATTGGCTTAAAAGAATTCAAGAATTTACTAGTTTAAGTGAATAAGGGGAATGACTCATACCAATATGCGTCTAAACAGTTATCTTGATGGTATGTCAAAAAACGAATGTGGTTCTTCCTATTTTATTCTAGGAAAGCGACACAGATGAGTTGTTTAAAAGATATGTTTCTACACTCAGATCATTAGCAGTGACTTGTGACTTCAAGCGCATCACTTATGAGCAGGTTTTGAGGGATCAAATCCTTATGCGAACCAACAAGATGATACAGAAAAGACCATGGAAAACATCTGACATGTCTCTTAATGCTGCGATCGAGATAGATAAAGCCATCGAACATTCTGAAAACTTCGTGCAAGAAATTAGAGGCAATGAGAAAACGTAGGTGCATGTTGTAGCAAAGGAGGGAGATCTGGTTAAGCCGCCTATGGCTAAAAAGTGAAATAACGCAGAAGCTAGATGCGAGAACAAAAGGGCAAAAACCAGATGGGAAAAATAATATTCTTAGTTTCAGATGTGTTAGTAGTTTCCATTTGAAAAATTCAAGAGCATGTCCGACACAGATAAAGTCAGTTCCAGATGTAACAAAAAGGGGCATTTTGCTAAAGTTTGTAGATCAGTCCCTAGGAGGGTAAACCCAACACAAAGTTATGAGGAGTTTATTTCCACCAGATGGCACTCCTGGTGAGTACACAGGACACGAGATTCAAGTGATGTTTTTTTTTTTGGCCCAACATACAGTTTCTGATGTGTAGTATGTTTGGGAAATTGTATGTGGTTAATGCCGATCAATCTTTGTTGGGTTGGCCACAGCAAGAGAAACCTGGTATTAAGTTGGATCCTTAGGCTGAACCTCCTGTTTATTTCATTGAAGTATCTAATAGTATCAGCAGTGATATACATTTGGGGGATGATTCCGATTGGGGGATGATTCTGTGAAAAACTTGAAACACACATTTCCAGAACGTTTTACAAATAAACTGGGGGTATACCAGGGCATTAAACATCGTATTAGATTGCATGAAAAAAAATGTTCCTTCACGTCACAGGGTAAGAAATGTACAGATGTCATATAGGAACAAATTGAACAACACGTTACAGGATAGGTGTGAAATGGGCCTCAATTCGTTAGTAAACACATTGCAAATTGTTTGGATAAGTGGAGAGTTGTTCACAAAAGGATTGCTGTGTTCCATCCTGAAGCTAATGGATAGATTGAGAGATGTAACCGTGTGGTTAAAGAGGCTGTTCAACTGTCTGAAGAGGGGTCGGAGTTGGAAGAATGCTTTGCAGTCTATGCTACTAGCTTATACTACTTCTCCTAAGTCCATTACCTCAGTGAGTCCTTGAGAAGTCGCAAACCGGGTACTAAGTTAGTGCCATGGTGGTTGAAGAATAAGAAGGTAATACAAGGTTACATTGTTGAACTAAATTTCAAGGATATGCAGACTAAAATGGAAGCTTGTAAAGCTAAGATGAAAGACTATTTGCAGAAAAGAGAAGGGGTAGTAGGAAGACAAGTGGGTGATATGATGAGTCTAAAGAAGGGTAGTAGGTGAGCAGGGGGTTTGCTAACTGGTCTGACCCGGTACGGTCATTGAAGTCTTCAAGAATGCTCTGCATGTGGGTGGTGGTGCGGTATAGAATAGCAGTAGAGTGTCATTGTTCAGGGGTAGAATAGGGCCGGCTGACAATCATGCCACCAATGTTTTTTTGGATGTCCCGGAGGATGGTCACTCCAAGAACTCTTGCACAGGTGAGTCTTCAGGAAGCACAGTAGGGATGTAATTAAAGATAGACTTGTGTATGGAGTTTCTATCTCCTTTGGTGTTCAAAGTAGACGGGAAACATCATTTACAACGAAGTCTTTTCCACGCATGACGTTTTCAACGTACCACTTACCCCGCAAACGACGAGGGTGCCTTCCACGACCGTCTTCACCACGAAAGTGGTATTCCTTTTGGTCGTCCTGCTTGCAAGTTCTGCGTGGCTTTGGGGGTTTGGGGGGCTCTCCCTCCCATAAAAAAAAAAAAAAAAAACGAGCAGGCTACATACAATAAAAAAACGCAATACAGTGTCAATAAAAAGTAAAAGAAAAGAGCCGTACCAAAGACGTGGCGTGTACGTCATAATTGTAGTCCTTTTTTAGTTTTGGTAGACGTGTTTGACGCATATTTCGATGGTGGATGGAAGTAAGAGCTGGTGAACGTAACGTTTTTAAAATGCGATGTTAGAACTTGAGTTCTAAAAAGCAGCGTGGTACAGCCACTTGCGAAGTAAAATTCGCGTGGTAATGCCATGCGGAGTATTTGAATTCGTGGTAAAGACATATATTCAAAGTAGACACTAGCATAATGCTATTATGGTCGTGTCTATTTCATATATTACAGAGGGGGTTAGTGTGCAGTCAGTGCACTTCGGGCATCTTTTGAATACTTGTGGCTGGAGATATATACATGGGTATTGTAACGATTTTTCATTCGTTAACTGAATGCTGTACTTCACACCTGTATGAAACGAACGTGGACAATTTACCTACCAGTGAGTGTCCTCATTTTTGGATATATGTGCAGTAGGTGCTTTCCACAATAATTATACACCCAAGCACTGACACAGAAGTTGACTAAATAGCACATGAACTGAAGTGCCACAAAAAAGATAATCTGATTTTCTTCGTGGTCATTCACTGCTTTCCAATAAGTACTATGAGGCTACAATTGAAAAAACTGCAAAAAGCAAAAGTGACTGTTTGGGATTCACTGCAAAGGCTGCCTTGGTCTAGGAGGATGGAGATTGCACAGTGAAGCTGCCGCACGATATATGACATACAGGAAACCTTTCATTTAGTCAAAATATTATGTAGGCCAAACAATTAGCCAACCACAAGCTTTCAATGGTTCTGCAATTAAATATTGTTAACAATGAGAACATGTATCTAACAAAAAAAGTGAGAACTTACTGTGCCTGCTGTGTCCAGAATCTCCAGCATGCATTGTTGGCCGTCTACTTCAACTTGCTGCAAAAAAATAACCACAGTCTAAATATATTGCAATTTTGCATCATTGTTCCACTTTAGCACACAACCAAAAGAGTAATTACATTGTGCCGGTAGATCTAAAGATAAACCGCTTTTTCTTCCTTAACATGTGATGAAAAGAAGGTATTAGATAGTATACAGATATTAGATAGTAGCTGGTACCTTACATGCCTTACCCAGATCGAAACCCAATGCTGCCCAACTCAATTTTACGAAATTAGCACCAAAAATAATGACAACAAAAAAGGTAATGAGGGCAAAGAAAAAAGAAAAAAAGCTCATGATTTCCTGCTAAGCAACAGAAGCTGCCCCATTATGGATGAATGTATACGGAAGACACCCACGTCCAAACTTAGATTTATTACGATTATACAGTCCAGAAGCTGTGCCCTCTGAACAGTTAACTTTAAGCACTTATCACGGACAGCTCCTTTAATTTCTGTGCTGGATAATGGGACATCAACTTTATTAGTAAACGTAGCCACAGCAGATAGTGCTATTTGGGAAGGGTTTCATTTTCCCCCGGCATAGGAGGAAAACATGAGGGGAGAACAAGCATTGGCAAAGCCAACATTTCTCACCTACTTGAGATCGATTGGCTATATCAATGTTTTATCAACATAGCTGAAGTACAAGAAAGCGATAGGACAGCCAATGCGGGCTGTTTCATAGCACTTTAAAAAACATTTTCAACCATGCTGCACTGCAGCTGTGCAGCAGGGCTAAAACACATTGATGAAGTCAAATAGCTCTTGCCTAAGCAAGAGCAATTTGACTTTGCCAATGTATATTTTTGATTGCGGGATGGTGTGGGTGGGACGAAGCAAGCAACAATGGGCGGGAGGAGCAAGCAACAACAAGGCAGAGCACCACAGTTAATAAAGTTGGAACATAGGTGCTATGACTTGGCCAGCGTTGACTGAGTCATAGTGCAATTTTTTTTTTTATTTTACTCAAAATAAAGACCTTTTGGAATGAAATAGGCAAAAGCCAAAGCACGTGGCAACCCAGAGACAGCCTATATTGCATACCTTACCACCTGCAGACCAATCAAGCCAAGAGCTCAAAGGAAGAAAAACTGAGCAATAAGTTGGATTGTGAGATGGCGCAGTCTCATTGCATGGAACAAAACAGTTTCCTGTGTATGCCGGACACCTTATCACATTTAGGAGGTTTCTTTGAAAAGCAAAGCCCTAAACACCAGCTCTCATTGTACAGACGAGAAGAGGGGAAAAAACATAAGTCAAACAAGCAATAAATGGGGCAAGCAACAATGTGGGAGCGGCACGAGGCAAGTTAACATGCAAGCAACAACACAGGAGGAGGAAGCAGTAAAGATGGGCAACCAAGAAGGGGAAAAAAGAATAAAACAATCTCGATATCAGCTCGAGAAGTGGGAGGACACTAATCCAATATCAAGCAATCAGTCCTTGGTACATGCTCCACGAAAGGAAGAACCAAACAAAGAGAAAGTAAAACTCGCATATGCTAACCAATCAGGAGCCAGCACATAAGAGTGACAATGAAGCCAACAAATGGTAAGCAAAAGGCGGGCTCATTCATGTTGACAAACATTTCGCAAGGGACAGCGCATGCGCTGCCTCAGGCAAGTTCCCAATAAAGATGTCTGAACTAGCACCAAGATACTGAAAGCACTGGTGCACACTACCTCCTGTGAGTTGCACGAGAGAGGCGAGGCGAAGCAAGGCAAGGCGGAGCCACCCAAGTTTGCCAAGAAGAAGCTGCTCCTGCTTCCGAGCCCCGTTTCGGACTGTCAGAGGTCGGTTCACCAGCGGTCCCATCGGACCTTGCGCATTGGACTCAATGCCTGTCTTCGCAAAGGATCTGTGTGCTTCTGTGAGCAGGGGTAAACAGCACTGCGAGTGTGGCTCCCCTCAGAAGGCATGGCGGTCCCTAAAAGGCGGTGTGGTTATGCAGCGCGCAGCCTGCGGCCTCGTGTCAGACCCTACTCACCTTGGGTCCATCAGGGGCCTAACATGGACCCTAATCTCCTGCAAGAATCCCTGAGGCCCCACCAAAGTTTCACCAAGGAAAATTACGGTCTAGGAAGGCTCGAGAAGTGCACTGTGACCTCCGCTCCTTGGCTCTGCCCCACTGCCTCCCTTGCAGTGACCTCAAAGGGCAGGACTTCCTTCTGGCCCTTGCAGCCAGAAGGGCCAAGGGCACCGAGACCCACATCAGACCCGGAAACTAGTGCCAGCTCATCTCAGCAGCATCGCAGCAAGACAACCAGGAGGTAATCTCAGCGCACTCTAAAGCGAGAGTCCAGCAGCAGGTGGATGAGACCCACAACCTAAGAGCCCCTGCTCGATCCACTTGATCCGTTCGATCATACCCCCTGCAGCTCCGCTTCTTTATTTTTTGCTGCTGCAGCAACCATTGCTCACCGAACAGAGGAGAGCTTCAAGAGGCAGTGTCAGCGCATCAGTGCTTCACCATGCTCTTGGCCTCACTGCATGGTCAAATCAAGAAAACTCGAAAATACAGGGCCTACAAAAAAGGCACCCAGCGATAACTAACACTCACCACTGCAGGCCAGTAAAAACAACAAGGAAAAAGTCAAATTTTTCCCAATCTTCAATCGTGGTTTTAAACAAGGCAGCAGGCCCATGCGAAATATCGTAGCATTAGAAAATTACTGCAATACACTCACCCCAGTGACAACTATAATCAAGTGCACATGGCTACGCATGCCAGGAACATCCAACGAATGGGCTTGCCAGGAAGAGCTTATATTGGACCGCCTACTCAACAACAAGGGGAGACAACACAAATCTTTACAAATTGAGCCGAATGGAAGGGGTGGACAATCTCTACGTGTGCTTAGCATTCATTCTCCACTATGTTTCAAATAGCCCAACATTAATTTTAAACATAGGGAACTTACTACGATTATTCCAACATATACCATCTCTGAAATACCTCACCTATGCTGAGCTCATTTAGGTTAAATTTGCCCACATCCCTGGGAAAGGGACATTTGAATCCACAATCATTAAGTTGGGTTTAATAGCAATCAGAACCCATCCTGAAAGAAAACCTAACATTCGAGGAATGGGGCATTGAGCTTCAACCCACTCATCCCCCGAAATACCCACATTTTCTACTCCAGGAGAACATACCAGTCCCTAGAGGAAGCGTACTGAATGGAGCCTGGGGTGCAACTCACGACTGGCTATTGAGCTTCACGAAGGCATCTAACCGCTTCATTATGGAACGAAGGAAAGAATCATCAGATGTCAAATATTAACTCAGAACCACGAGGGGAATACCTAGCTGCCAATGCCCAAGTGTAGCAATCATTATACCTCCACCAAGCAGAATGGAACCCCTTACCTCACCATCTTCATGGCTCCAGACTAAAATACAGGCAACAAAAAAATCAGTTCTCAATTACCCCTGGAATGTGGCAGGTTTGGCTTCAACACTACGTTCCAATACTGGACACGAATTCCTTATAACTAGTGACATCTTATGCCTCCAAGAGACGTAGGCATTGAATCCCACAGTACTGTACGGGTTCTATGAATTTTTTCAATCAGCTACACGAACAAGTTCATTTGGACAGCCCTCAGGGGTCACTCTATTTTCATAAAGCAACCAGCTATAATTTCGACTTCCTCACTCATTCAAACTCACAGGGCCCTGGAAGCCATATCCATACAAGGTTTAAGACGTGGTCAGGAGGTCTCTCCTTTGCTCCTTATTAACTGCTACTTCAATCCCAGAAAAAGGTATAAAGTACAAAAAGGAATTATTGAGTGATTGATGGTAGGGGCCTTAAACAAATCCCAATGCAAACACCACAAAATTGAGGAAAGGAACAAGGAATGAGAACAATTCAATGACCTCAATTCAGATTAAAATCTGCAGACCAGGCCCAGATGAGCCCTGGGAATAAGATCCGTCCCACATTAAAAAGACATGTCAACAATCGATTACATCTTCATTTCTATCCCTCTGGCAAACCGCCTTCAGAGCTATGATATAATAAACCCTGAATAGAGCGAACACAATCACCTACTTATAAGACTGGACCTAAAATACCAGATAGTTGACAACGGCCAGGTGCTAGGCTTCTCTATGGGTGCCGAGAAGTTAGAAGAATCAAGTGTCGACCTTTTCACTCACCTCAGGTGGTCAAATCACTTGGTGACAGAAGGACCAGGTATAAGACCCAACCCGGGGTTCTACTTTCAATAAACTGGGATCCCATGACTAGAGATCTATTAGAACCAATTCAGGGTTGCAGGGGTCCCCAATGCACACACAGCCATCGCAAAGCCATCCACAAAAATCCTGCTAAAACAGAACATTAATCCTTTGTGGAAGAACTTCCCGCTTGTGGAAATTTAATCCAACGATCAGAAATCTAAAGGCTGTAAAAGACGCACAGAAAGCGCACATAAAAGCTATCTGGGCCCTGAAATTAGCACAACCGGAGGAGGAGTGGAAAAACATATTTGAGATGCTTAGGAAAGAACCCTACCCAGTTTCTGGAATCAAATGAACAATCTAAAAAAATCGCCTACCAGACATCAAGGGAAAACGCAGTTCCAGCATCGGAAGGTAAGGAGGATGTTATGGGCCAGTTTCTTGCAAACAATAATACAAACATCGTGGGGCTCAGTACACAGCAAGCAGAAGAATATCAAAAACTAACCTCATCTTCTGAAATAGTAAAACTAATGAAGGCTGTGAAAGGCGGCGGAGCCCCTGGCCCAAACGACCTTCCAGCCGGGATCTTCCAATGTGCCTCAGACAATTAGGCAGGTCCTCTAACACCACTTTTCAACACTGCCTAAACATTGGGCCAAACCCCCGAAGCCTGGCGAGGATCAATATTATGCCAGATTTTCAATGATAGGCGACCCCCTAAAACCAAACAATTGCCGCCTAATAACCCTGTTACACCTGGAGGCAAAAGCATACGCCCAAACTCTACTGAAAAATCTGGAAAGTCTGGTAGAAGAAAATGAGCTACTAGGCTTTCGTGGTGGAGCTGCTACTACTGATATCACAGCAATATCGGCTCTCTGGCATCAAGCCACTCAGCAGAATCAACCTCCACTTCTGCCGTTTCATCAATTTCACTGAAGCATTTGATAAAGTTGACAGACGGAAGAAATTAGCAAGCTGGGACATTCCATCTCCTCTTTTAACTGGCATAAACTCCCTCTACTCAAACATGGGTATGAGTGAAAACAGGCCGAGCATCTTTATCGGTTAAAATTTGCAACACTGGGGGTCTGAAAAAAGGCTGCGTGTTGGTACCTCTACTTTTCAATTTGTACACAGACGATTTGGGTAACGCCCTGATCACCAGTTACCTGGTTCTACCCCGTTTAGGCCATCATCCCCTTCACATCCTCGAATATGTGGACGATGTAGTCATTATGAACCATACCACAGTGGGGTTCCAACAAGCTTTGACCAGCTTACATAAATACACCCTATCTAATTTCCTCACCATCAATCCAGACATGCCGAAAATACTATTTGGCCTGCATAACAACAAAAAACATCTCATGCACTATGGGCCCTATGTCCATTACGTCGGCCCGCAAATATAAGTACTTGGGGGTCTGGTTCACAAATCCGCCCAATCACCTGCTCACAAAAACGATCTAATTAAGAAATCAACTGCAATCACTTATAGCTTAATTAACAACAATCTAAAAATCCAGTTAGCAGAGGGAATAAGGAAAGTTATTCAAGCATCCTTTCTTCCAGCACTTTCCTATGGATACCAAGCTTTTCCTGGAGCCTGCTTGGAAATTCTGGAATGGGCATAGTGCATGGGCTATAGAACAATCTTCTGATTACCAAAAAACCTTCTTAGGGCGAGACTCAGACTGGAATTTGGACTGGTAAAACAAGCCCTATCCCTCGAGGCAGATTTGATTTTCTCAAATATTAAATTTGTATTTTGAAAGGGTAGCCTCAGAAGCACTTTTGAAAAACACAGGCTCCCATTGGAATAACTAGTTTAAGAGAGCCCTAGGCACAATAGAGATCAATCAATCAGCAATCGCACTTACTATCTCCTACACATTCTGGTAAAAAGACCATCACTTGAAAAGTGCAATTCGCCTCATTCCAGCACAATCATGCTTCATTAAAACCAACATCCTTTCTGGCCTTGTTAAACGCTCCATATCCGGTAACTAAACCCAGCCTTATCTTTCCGCTTTCCTCAATTTTAAATCTGAGAGATCACATTTATGCGACTACTTGCCTTACCAATAAGGGATTTTAATTGAGCCTGGGCAAAACAGAAAAAAGGAGGAGCCTGCAGATTATGCAATTACAAAAATGAATCATGGCTGCACCTTTTATGTTGCTGTCCCGCCATAGCCTATGAAAGGAGAACCTTACTCAGGGAACTATTTCTGAGGCAAAGAGCAAGCACCTGCTTAGAGGCATCCGCGATTTGGCCTTTTACAAACGGATGCCTCCACCGTGGCCCGTTATGGAAGATTTACACAAATACTCAGGGACGCACTCCAGTACCGTCCCCTTCAACGCCCATACAAAGTTCAGAAGATATCGGATTATTTCATACAGAACCTGGGAGATAAACCATCTGCCCCACTACAATGAAATCCTTAGGTTATGTTTCTGCATCACTGAAGGAAAGCTAGCGGAAGGAGCCTCCAGCAACCCTATAAGATTATCATCTGCAGAACAGGAACACAAGCAATGGGAACCATCAATCAGATCTATTTCCAATCCTTAAAACAAAGTGGCACCAACACTTCAGCCTACTATGCCTGTTTTAGACTTCATGATTGCACAAAGCATACACACTTTATCAGAGAGTCAGGACATGGGAAAATACACGCTGCTAAAGGGACAGGGATGAAGAATGGAAAATTCACGGAACAAACTGATGACGTGTTCACTGGGATCGAACCGATGAGCAACGGGCACTTTCTTGCATGAAACTCAAGTTGCATCCGCTCTTTTAAATGGTCCCCAGAGCAATTGTTTTCTTTTTAATGTAATTGAAGATTACCATTATGACCATCCGACTAACAGTCCGGCAATAGCATAAAAAATGCATCCGACTCCAGGAAACATTTTTTAAAAAGTCATCCTGAAAAAAATAAGTCTGTTCACAGTTCCTTTTATAGCTGTCCAATATTAGCACAAAATATCATGTAATACTTGATACAGAGATTGTACTCAATGCAGTATAGAGTGCTGACTCACCACAAAATAAAACGAAAATATTAAATATATTGCTATGACTGACTATTCAACTTGTTGTCATTAATGACCTAGTAATGTACATTTGTCAAACAAATATGCAGAAACTACCAATTTCTAGCCCTTAAAATCAAAACTACTTTAATATCCACAATCAAATAATTACAGTTTTTGGTAAAAGCCCAGGTGGCTGTATGTGAAAATGTTGAGCACCAAATTATTGGTGCATAAAAATCATATCGACTACCAAATTATATTGTTACTGTAAATTGTATTTTCTTAACACCATATAAACATACCTTGAAGATACAGATCTCATCAAGGTACATATATGCAGAGTAAGTACAGTAAATATAAACTTACCTAAACACCCCTTCATGATACTTTCAGAGTAGTTATTTTGGCCACAAAATGTTTGACGAAGAAACAAGTTACTTACCTGTAACTTTAGTTCTCCAGTATTGGTAACTTTCATAGATTCCCATTGCTTGTATCATTCCTCGTCGTCGGAATGGGAGCCTCGGTAATAATATATATATATATATATACCTAGGTAAATACACCCGAATAGGTGTAAAAAAGTAAAAAATTAGGCCTAGGCCTCATTATCTTTTGTAGCCTATTGGTGTCATTATGTAAAAAGACCCAAAGTCACCTTAGCAACCAATCAGATCAGCCTCACCCTGTAAAAACTTCCTGAGAAAGCTCAGAGCCTCAGATTTTCGTAGCCGTTGTCTTGCCACATAATCACCTAGCCCTAAAGTGAGCTTTCCCAGGGGAGGCGGGTGGGCGCATGGGAATCTATGAAAGTTACCAATACTGGAGAACTAAAGTTACAGGTAAGTAACTTGTTTCTTACTCCAGTATTGGAACTTTCATAGATTCCCATTGCTTGTATCAGAGTAGATAGCAGTTAGCATACCTCAAACATTTCGTGCCCAGTTACAGTATCATTACAACTAATGATATCACAGATTATAACAACCATAAAACAGTAACAAAAGCATAAGAAACGAAATGTTTGAAAAAACAGGAGGAGGGAAGAGAGGAAAGCTCACCTCTTATTGGAAGAGATTTCTCAGGACTGCCTGTCCTACAGCCGAATCCTCCTTTGCAGCCGCCTCCAGGCAGTAGTGTCTCGTGAATGAGTGCGTACTGCTCCAGGTGGCTGCTCTGCAAATATCCTTTATGGATACTCCAGCAAACAGCGCTGTTGATGCTGAGATTGAACTTGTGGAATGTGCCTTCACCTGTCCTTGCAAAGGCTTGCCTGCCGCCTGGTGGCAGAACCGGATCGCACTTGTTATCCATCTAGAAATCCCGTTTTGACAATGGAAATCCTTTCCTTGGGGATCCGAAAGCCACAAACAGCTGGGGTGTTTTTCGAAATCCAGCTGTGCGTTGTAGATAGAATTTCAAACATCTCTGAACGTCCAGAGAATGAAGTGTCCTCTCAGCCTGGGTTGAAGGTCAAGGAAAAAAAGATTTCAAAACCACTGGTTCGTTAAGATGAAAGTCTGTCGGTACCTTCGGAATGAACTTGGGGTTCATCCGTAGGATCAATGTATCATTCTTGAACTGCAAGAAGGGTTCTTTGATAGTTAAAGCCTGAAGCTCTCCTACTCTCCTTGCAGAGGTTAGTGCCAAAAGAAGCGCCACTTTCCATGATAGGAACTTTAGGTCCGCCTTATGTACTGGCTCAAATGGCGGTCTCATCAGCTGAGCCAGGACCACATTTAAGTGCCACACCGGAGGTGGGGGGCCTAACTGGCGGAAAAACTCTAAACAGTCCTTTCAGGAATTGTTTTATCACTCTTGCTGACAATAGAGAGGGGCCCGATCTTGTTCTTCTATACCTGGAAATAGCTGCCAAGTGGACCTTGATAGAAGCATGAGCCAGACCTGCTTGTGCCAACGATAGAATGTATGGTAAGAGTTGATGCGGAGCCGACGAGAAAGGATGTACCTTTTCCCTCTGACACCACAAATGGAACCTCTTCCATTTCGCTCTATATGTCTTATTAGTGCTAGGGGCTCGTGCCTGTGCCAAGATGGTCCTGCATTCTTCTGAGATGTTTAAATCCTTAAACTCTCTGTATTCAGGAGCCAAGCCGTCAATTGAAGCGAGCTCGGGTTCAGGTGAAGAACCTGGCCGTTGTACATTGATAGAAGTGTCTGTTTGGGTTGCAGATGAATGGGCTGTGTCTCTGATAGAAGAAGCAACTCCGTGTACCAAAACTGGCGAGCCCAGGCAGGCGCTATTAGTATCATCCTGCACCTGTCCATCTTGAGTTTGAGGACTCGAGGAATCAGGGGAAATGGCGGAAAGGCGTAAACAAACGCGCCTGACCAGGACATCGAAAGGGCATTTCTCCAGTGACCCTCGATGGTGTTCCCTGCTTGCGTAACACCGGCATTTCTTGTTTCCTGGTGTTGCAAACAGGTCGATCACTGGGGTCCCCCAACGGAAGAAGATGTCCTTGACCACTGTGCTCTCCAATTCCCACTCGTGCGAGACTGCTCTCAGGCGGCTTAGTGTATCCGCCTTCGTGTTGCATACTCCTGGAAGGTGTTCTGCCACGAGTGTGATGTTCTGCGATATCGCCCATTCCCACAGTATTTGGGCTTCCTGTGAAAGCAGTGGCGATCTTGTGCCTCCCTGCTTGTTGACGTAATGCATTGCGGTGGTGTTGTCCGTCCGCACCAGGATTGCCGAATCTGTAATCCTTGGGAGGAAAGCCAACATTGCCAATCGAATAGCTCTTAGCTCCAGAACGTTGATATGTAAGCGACGTTCTTCCAGAGTCCAGTGACCACTGACCACAGTGAGGTGAGATCTTTTCATCCACCATGAAACCGACCGTTTCATCCGCTGGGTAACCGTCACCCTGTCGTCGAACGAACCTTCCACTTGTCTCCACTGAAGGTCCAGTTCCTCCTGCAAGGGGCGCATTCGCAGCCTGCAGTGCGGAATCAATTGAATACAGGATGAAATCGACCCTAGAAGAGATTTGTACATCCTGACTGTTATCCAACTTCTCCTTTGCAAACGAGTGGCTGACGATATGAGTTTCATCTGTCTCTCTTCCGATGGGAAGGCTTTGCACACCTGAGTATCGAGTATCGCTCCCAAGAACTTCACCGTACCTGCCGGCTGAAGAACTGATTTTTCCATGTTGAGTTGTAAACCCAGATGAATAAAGAGGTTCAGGCATGTGTTCACTGCTTTTGATGCCTCTTGTAAGCTTGGAGCCTTCAGCAGCCAGTCGTCTAAGTATGGGAATACTTCCAGCGACTGTCTCCTCAGAAATGCTGCTACCGGGGCCAGCACCTTTGTGAATATCCGAGGAGCGGACTTTAATCCAAATGGGAGCACCATGAACTGGAAGTGACTCTTGCCTACTGTAAAGCGAAGGAAACGCCTGTGAGCTGGATGGATCGGGATATGAAAATAGGCATCTTCCAGGTCTAATGTTGCCATGTAGTCGCCTGGGTTCAAGAGGCGCAATATGTCCTGGAGTGAAATCATCCGAAACGGCAGTTTCATGAGATAGGTGTTGAGCTCCCTCAAGTCCAGGATAGGACGCCACTTTTGCTTTGTTTTGCGGATCAGAAAAAATCTTGAATAGAAACCTTCTCCCCTTTGTGATAGGGGAACACGTTGGATCGCCCCTTTCTGAAGCATTTGTTGAGCTTCCTCTTGTAGAAGGTTTAGATGTTTCGAAGTAGTGGCGTGGGGAGCTCTTGTAGGTGGAAATTCCTGGAATTCTAGAGTATGCCCATTTCGGATGATGTTCAATACCCACTGATCCGATGTAATATCTTCCCAGCTGCTCAGATGTTGTGATATCCTGCCGCCCACTGGAGATCCCAGAAACGGAGGAACAGTTGGCAGAGTCAGGAGGCCGCTATTGACGCTTGCCAGCGTCCTTGCCCTGACGCCCCTGTCGTCCACGAGCGTTCTGGCTAGAGAAAGACTGGGATTGCGACTGCCGCTGATAGTACTGATTGCCATACTGAGGTCTGTACGACTGCGACTGCTGTGAATATCGCTGCTACTGATAACCTCCTCTTGGTGAAGTGAAGCCTCTTCCTCGTGCTCCACGGAACGGTGTCTTCCTATATTGTAGGTTTCCCAGAGCCCTTGCGGTCTCTGTGTCTTTCTTTATACCCTGTAGGGTCTCATCGACATGTTTCCCAAATAACATTTCCCCATCAAAGGGCAAGTCCAAAATCCTATTCTGGACCTCTGGCCGGAAGTATGTCGCTCGCAGCCACCCTTGTCGCCGAAGAACCGCTGCACTGCCCAGAGCACGGAAAGAGATGGTGGCGATGTCCATCGCGCAGTCAATCATCTCCGAAGAGGAACGTTGCCCTTCTTCCAGAAGTTTGTGCTTCCGCTTTCTGGTCATCCGCTAGCAGATCCACATAGTTTGCCACATCACTCCACATCTGGCGGTCGTATCTTGCTAGGATCGCCAAGGCATTCGCCGCTCTGACCAGCAAGCTAGCCATCGACGAAAAACGCTTCCCCGCGTTGTCCAACCTCCTACCCTCCTTGTCTGGTGGAGTTGTGAGGGTGGCCGAAGGATTCCGCGACTTCTTCTGCGCCGCCTGCGATATGACCGAGTCTGGTCTAGGTTGTCCAATCAAGCAGGCGGGACTCATCAGGATCTTTATATTTTTTCTCCAAGCGCGGAAGAGTTGGAATGACCGTCGCTGGGGTCTGCATCACCTTCTTTCCTTCCTCCCATATGTGCTCTACAATGGGAATCGAGCGCACCGCCTTACGGTATGCCTCTTTAAAATCGTACAAGAAACAATCCGTAGATGTTGGAGGCATTGCTAACTTAAAGCGCGCTGTGGCTCTTTCCATCAAACTGAAGAAACCTCCTACATCCGCCGGAGGCGAGTCGACCGGGTCTGGCACTGGTGAAGCCGGATCCGGAGCTATATACTGGTTCCATTCACTATCCTGGTTCTGCCCCGTTTCATCCTCATCCGAGGTATCCACTTGGACTTGCCGAGGATATTCCCTCTCATGTTCCTCCTGTGCAGGCCGTACTGACTGTGCTGCCATCACCTGCGGTTGAACCTGCGCTTGACCTTCCACTGGTTGCGACCCTTGTCTGCTCCTATATTCCTCCAGCATTGCCCTTAAGTCTGTCAAAAGACTCATAGGCATCGTTACCATGCCCTGCTGTGGCTGGGTTTCCTGGTATGCGACTTGCCTTTGTGGTCGCTGTTCCTTTTGATAATAATACTCCTCATCTAAGTCCGAATCATGGTACTTTAGATTCAATTGAGATGGACTGTATGCATCCCCATACATCTCATTCTCCTCCTCTGAGTAGTCCTCTTCATCCAACAAAAGGGCTGGAGGTAATGAAGGCACTTTCCTTGGAGAAGTCATATCTGGAGATATCCTCCTCCTTCTGATGTTTTCTGTAGCACCTGTCGTCGACGGCGTTGAAAACAAATCCACCGTTTCCTTATTCTGAATCGTCGTCGACGAGAGTCCCTTCACCGTCGACGGTATCGTCGACGGAACTGTCATAGTCGACGGGCTCACCATCGTCGACGGGATCGTCGATGGAACTGTCATCGTCGACGGGCTCGTCGTCGTCGACTGGATCGTCGCCGTCGAGATTGCCACCGTCGACGGAATAGTCATAGTCGACGGGATGGTCTTCGTCGACGCGGTGGTAACCGTCGACGTGGTTATCGTCGTCGACGCGGTCGTCGATCCAGTCTTCGTCGACGGAATCGACATCGAGGTCTTCGTCGACGCTCTCGTCGTCGTCCTCGTCGTCGCTGGATGGCTCGTCGACGACTGAGGAGAAAAAATCACCTCAGATGCTTTAGAGTCCTTCTTGACCCCTGTAGAGGCCTCTACAGTCGGTTTTTTGACGGACTTGGCTACTTTAACCTGGTGGGAAGGCCCAGCCGAGCTCTCATCCAGTTTAGCCTTTTGCACCTGCAGTACATGCCTTTCCCTCTCCTTTACACTCACGTGAGGAGATTCGATAGGCCCTGGCTTGCCAGACCTATCAGAGGTCCCACGCATAGCCTTTGAGGGGGGTTCAGTTGAAATCTCCACAGACGATCCACCCCTCTTCAACGAAGTCTTTGAAGATGATGATCTGGCATCTTCCTCATCACCAGAAACCACTTCATCCCTCCTTTCCAACTTCCTAAGCCACAGAAGCAGCCGTCCTTCACGATCACGGAGGGTTTTCACTGACATTCTCCTGCATATACTACACCCCTCCACCTTATGGTCTGGGTATAGACAGTATATACAGTCATTATGTTGATCTTTAGCATAAAGTCATTTTTTGCCACAAGTGGCACAAGACCTGAAAAGGCTCTTCTTTTCCTTATCAGCCATGACAAAGCTGAAAGAAATCCTTTCAGAAAAACTGTTTAAACAGTACCTCAAGTTGAAGTTAGAGCAGAGCTCTAAGGAGACTCCCTGTCACCAACGATGCGGTAGAAAATCTGAGGCTCTGAGCTTTCTCAGGAAGGTTCTACAGGGTGAGGCTGATCTGATTGGTTGCTAAGGTGACTTTGGGTCTTTTTACATAATGACACCAATAGGCTACAAAAGATAATGAGGCCTAGGACTAATTTTTTACTTTTTTACACCTATTAGGGTGTATTTACCTAGGTATATATATATATATATATTACCGAGGCTCCCATTCCGACGACGGGGAATGATACAAGCAATGGGAATCTATGAAAGTTCCAATACTGGAGTAATAATATTTCTAACTCAACAACGAAGCTTGGGGGAAAAAAGCTCATCATGTACGTATCATAGCTGCATAAAGCTGGACTCAGTACTGGCTTCCTGCACTATTGAAGTCCACATCTCTTTTTAAAAAGTCACTCTTTTAATGACTAATTAAAAATAAACATTCAAAATTCATGTATGTTTTCTACTAACTAAATTATTTGCTTTAAGAGCTTATGGTATGTTATGAGCAACTAAATGATTTGTTTACATTTAAGACTTGGAAATCAATATCCTCATGTTCAATCAGAATCCTATTCGTGAACAGAATAAAACATTATTTATACTGCAATCAAATGTATTGGAGTCAATTTAAATAAGAATCCAAAATCCCAATAAGTGAAGGAGTATGCCAATATTGCGAAATCATTCTTGACTGTTTTTAAATGAACAAATCCCTCGGGTGGACTTTCTGGTATTCCATTACTTCAGTCGACTTACAAGGTGAACAGGTTTTAACTAAAATGGACATTTTCACGCTACTCTCCCTTTTCTAGTCAGAGGAAAAAGTCAGTGGCATTAAAGAACGCCCTTTACATACACCATTAAAGAATGTGTGGTTTGCGTTCTGTACCATGCTAACAATACATTTTATCTCTTCTTTAGACTATGCATATACTACAAAGCACAGTTAAGGAGGGGAAAATGTTGCAAATTTTTAGTACACTCCTTACCTACTTCTCCCTCTGCTGCTGACAGACGCAGCACTCCTATTCAGACCCCAGAGTAGTACACCACAATAATGGGCTGATCTGGCAGATTCTTTATGTCACAAATGCAATCTTCACCCACAAAGATATGCAGATCTTTCACAAAATGCTGGTCGCAGATAGCTTTTATTTTGCTGAGTAGGCACCCACCAGCGGCATAGGTTTAGTAAATCAGCTCCTCTAAGAGCATAGTAATACACTTGTGGGTGTGTAATGACGCAGTTTAAAAGATAACATTGTTTTATCTTAGGTCTTACATCTACTGCGAAATGATAGGTTAAGAACTATCTTACCATACATCAATCTGCAAGCACTTCCTGCATGCAAAACAAAACATTAAGAAAGGAGATCATTAAAAAAAACGAGGCAGACAAACATTAGCAAAGCCAATGGGTCTCGTCTACGAGAGCTACTAGCTTTGGCAATGATTAGCCATTCTTTCAGCAGCAGAGCATGGCTTAAAATAGTAAAGCGCTAGTATGCGACAAGAACTAAAGCACATTCTCAAACAAGCATCTGCAATGCAATAGGTCTCGCATTAGGAAAGTTTGAGCTATTGGTATTGAAAATGACAAATTTTGTATTTATGTGTTTGGTTTTGAAAATAGCGAAATTAATAGCTTTGTCATTTACAATGCCAATAGTTATAACTTTCGCAAATGTGACACCTATAGCATTTGTAATGCAATATGAGTTGTATTTACGTGACGTACATGTATTGATATTACAAATAACAATGGCTTTTAATTTTTTCAAATAATTAATACTTAAATAAAAATTATTGTCATTTATAATAGCAATAGCTTAAACTTTTGTAAATAACTTTTGTGAAGATTATGTTCAGTGTATTTTATTGTGACGAAAATTCAAGAAGAGAAGTGAAATATTAACATTTTTGTTACATTTTGTAATAAAGCTTGAAACACAGAGAACATATTTGAACCAGTTGTTGAATGGTTGCACAGATTGATGCTGTGGTAGGGCTGAGTGATGTTGTGGTGGCGAACGAGTGATGCTGTGGTGGTGCTGAGTGATGCTGTATGCTATGCTATGTTTTGCTATCCTATGCTTTAATTTGTTATGCTATGCTTTGTTTTGTTATGCTATGCTGTGTTTAGTTTTGCTATCCTATGCTTTATTTTGTTATGCTGGTGAGGGTGAGTGAGGGGTTGTTAGGGGGTATGGGTGTG